>NC_072878.1:1763325-2063325 GCF_028858705.1 Grus americana | reverse complement strand
AACCTGATAAAGTCCCTTCACTCACCTCAGCCTCCTCCTCAGGTGGGAAAGGGGTAACGGGAGCAAAATCAACAAAAGAAACCCCCACAGTTCTGTTCTGCACTCAGGTGAATTGGGAGTGACAATGGTCAAATCTCTCTTATATCACGGGTAGATTTAACCTGTGATCACTCCTGTTTCCTCTCTGCCTGTTGCTGCACAGCAGGACTGACTCCTCTGGAGCCCATAGAAGAGGCCCCTGCTCTGCATTGCACCCTCAGCCAGCACAAACCAAGGATCATGCTGGGATCTGCGTGAAGACAGACAGAGGACACGTGTGGTGGCTTACTGTGACGAATGGAATAGGTTCTTCTCAGAGGTGTCCGTCCTAACTCTTCACTTCCTTTTCACGTTTGGACAGGCCCTCATGTGCAGAGGGAACAAATGTTTGACAACAGCTCCATGAATGAGTTCCTCCTCCTGGCATTTGCAGACACACGGGAGCTGCAGCTCTTGCACTTCTGGCTCTTCCTGGGCATCTACCTGGCTGCTCTCCTGGCCAATGGCCTCATCATCACTGCCATAGCCTGCGACCACCACCTCCACACTCCCATGTACTTCTTCCTCCTCAACCTCTCCCTCCTCGACCTGGGCACCATCTCCACCACTCTCCCTAAAGCCATGGCCAATTCCCTCTGGGACACCAGGGCCATCTCCTACACAGGATGTGCTGCTCAGGTCTTTCTCTTTGTCTTCCTGCTTGGAGCTGAGTACGCCCTTCTCACTGTCATGGCCTATGACCGCTATGTTGCCATCTGCCAACCCCTGCACTACGGGACCCTCCTGGGCAGCAGAGCTTGTGTCCACATGGCAGCAGCTGCCTGGGGCAGTGGGTTTCTCACTGCTGTGCTGCACACGGCCAATACATTTTCTATACCACTCTGCCAGGGCAATGCCCTGGACCAGTTCTTCTGTGAAATCCCTCAGATCCTCAAGCTCTCCTGCTCAGACTCAGACTGCCTCAGGGAGGCTGGGCTTATTGTACTTAGTGTCTGTTTATACATTGTCTATTTTATTTTCATTGTGCTGTCCTATGTGCAGATCTTCAGGGCCGTGCTGAGGATCCCCTCTGAGCAGGGACAGCACAAAGCCTTTTCCATGTGCCTCCCTCACCTCGCTGTGGTCTCACTGTTCATCAGCACCTCATTGTTTGCATACCTGAAGCCCAGCTCTATCTCCTCCCCATCCCTGGACCTGGTGGTGGCAGTTCTGTACTCGGTGGTGCCTCCAGCAGTGAACCCCCTCATCTACAGCATGAGGAACCAGGAGCTCAGGGATGCCCTGAGGCCACTAATCCAATGGACCTTGCCCCACCAACAGTAATTTGTCTCCCCTTCTCTGCAGAGTGCCCAGAGTATATTTTAGGCCAGTACTCTGTTTTTTTTATTTTTCTCTGATAATCATTGTTAGAGGTAATTGCTTGGGTTCATAGCACTTTTGAGGCTCAGTCCTGTTGTGTCTGATCCTTGAAGAACCATGTGTGACCTTTTGCCTTCCTAATAGCATCTCTGCAATAAAAGGGGATCTCCTGAGGGAGGTGTCTGCAGCCTGGGCTCTCCTTGATACAGTTGTGGTGAAGAACAAGCCAGAGGAATTGGATTTTCCAAGTCTCTTCTGCCTGGTTTTCTCCTTCTCTTTGGGGAAATAATCTCATGGTATCATTGTTAGACACCAAGCACTTAGTTGAAGGCTCTCGTCTTGGTGTCCAGGGGCATTGGAAATGGTGCACAAGCTCCCAGTCCCCTTCCTCAGGCTGTCACAGGTATGATGGGGCTGATGGCAGAGGTCAGTCCATGTGGAAAGGAATCTGGTGTGGTCAGGAGAGGATGGGGACACTGCAGGTACTCCGGGGTGGGAAGTGAATGGAGATTCAGAAGGTGAAAGACCCTGAGATGAAGTCCCCCCAGGGCAGAGCACTCACTCCAGGTACCCCCACAGAAAGAATCTGCAGTGCTGTGGGAGTCCGTGAAGATGCAGCAGGCACAGGGCAGGAGAGTGGAGAGATGCAGGAGGTGCCTGAGGAGCCGCAGGGCCAGGACTCTGCTGGTGTCCTGGGGAGCAGGGCTGGCGGGGAGGCAGAGTGGGGCAAAGGCGGTCAGGGCTGGGGATCCCCTGCAGCGTCAATGCAGGAGAGGCCGAGAGGGAGCGGCCTGCGCTGGCACTTGGGGCCAGCTGCAGGCCTGGGGCCGATGGGGAGGCTGAGACCCCCCTCTGCCTCCCAGCAGCTGCTGTGCCCTTCCGAGGGGCTGGGGCTGTGGGCTGAGTGCCCAGAGCTCTGCAGCAGCCCAGACTGCCAGCCCAGACTGGGCTGCTCTGCTGGGCTGCGCTGGGGAGAGGGCAGGGAAGGTGGGGGAGAGCCGGGGAGGGGATGGGCTGGACTGGAAAGTGCCCAGGACAGGAACAGCCTGACATTATCGGAGCTCTGTGACCCTCCAGGGGGAGGACCCGCTCCAGTGGGCCTGTGGAGCAGAGCCTGATCTCCTCGAGAAGGAAGCAAGTCATCACAGGTGCAGGAGAGAGGAGCTGCTCTGTGCCATGTTCCCTGGACACGCTGGGGAAGCTGCCCCAGGGCAATTGGGAGAAACCGCCCCACGCATCGTCCATTTCCCTCGCTGGCCATACACCCAGCCCTGGGGAGGGACCTTTGTTGTGGGGCCAGCTCTGTCCTCCTGCTGGGCTCAGTGCCTGTCCTGGGGCACGGCCAGCCCGGTGCCGTCTCTCTTCTGTCCCACACCCTGCAGATCCCACCGCACGGCTGACTGCTGACACCTGCATGGGACACGACCGAGGTTGTGTAGGGGCAGATACTGGTGGGGGGCTGCCAAATGGAGGGCTGCTGCGGGTGGAGGCATGGAGGGCTGCCACGGGGACTGTGCTGCTGGAGACGTTTCCCCACCCCAAGAACGCACCCTGCTCTATCTAGTGCCTGCACTGCAGGGCTGGGGGGCCATGTTGGGCAGCAGGGCTTGGCCAGCCCAGCTGAGGAGGTCTCCTCTTCTTGCCCCACGCTCTTCAGCCCGCTGTCAGCCTATAGGCATTGCCACAGTGCCTCTGTGCTGGCTGCTGGGTGTCTCCATGTGCCCTGCTCTGAGCCCATGCCGGGACCTGCTGTGGGTGTCTCTGCTGGAGCTGGTCACCATGGCCTGCCTGCACAGTCCCAGGAGATCCTGGACAGGCTGCCCTTGGCGATGGGCTGTGATGGTCCTCAGCCCACAGCACGTTCTGAGCAGCAGCCCAGGAATGCTTCCCTGGGGATGAGTGCCTCACGCTGTGCTGGCTGCACATGTGAGCCTCGGGGGATGTCCTCACACTATGGTTCTTCTGGGTACAAAAGGGGAACCATCGTCTCCCAAAGTGATTTCAGCTGGGTGGGAGCTGCCAGTGTTGCAGAAAGGCTGGCACAAAGAAAGACTATTTGAAAAAGGACAATCATTTCACTGGGCTCTAGTCCCAACCCCTCCTCAAACAGCTCCTGATAGATCAGGTGCTCAGGGCCTTGTCTCAACAAATTTGGAATATCTCCACTGGCTGAGATCCCACCATCTCCCCCGGGCCCTGGCTCCAGTGTTTGGCTCTGAGGGCTTTCTCAAAACAGGGCAGCTCTCTCAGCCTCTCCTTGGACATAACGTGCTCCAGGCCCCGACCACCCTTCTGGCCACTGCTGGAAAAATCTCCACTCAGTCAGGGTCGGTCTGGCTGCTGCTGTGGACCAGAGGCTGGATCATGAGCTGTCCTGGTTTCAGCTGAGACAGAGTTAATTGTCTTCCCAGTAGCCAGTCTGGGGCTGTGTTTGGGATTTGTGCTGGAAACAGTGTTGATAATATGCAGATGTTTTTGTTACACAGAGATGTTTTTGTTGTTGCTGAGCAGGGCTTACACAGTGTCAAGGCCTTTCCTGCTCCCCACACCACCCCTCCAGTGGGATGGCTGGGGGTGCACAAGACGTTGGGAGGGGACACAGCCAGGACAGCTGACCCCAACTGACCAAAGGGACATTCCATACCATATGACATCATGCTCAGCTTATAAAGGGCTTGGGGAAGAGGAAGGACAGGGGGGTGATGGCATTTGGAGTGATGGCGTTTGTCTTCCCAAGTCACCGTTACGCGTGATGGAGCCCTGCTTTCCTGGAGATGGCTGAACACCTGCCTGCCCATGGGAAGTGGGGAATGAATTCCTTGCTTTGCTTTCCTTGTGCACACAGCTTTTGCTTTACTTATTGAACTGTCTTTATCTCAGCTCACGGGTTTTCTCACTTTGACTCTGCCGACTCTCTCCCCCATCCCGCTGTGGGGGAGTGAGGAAGCGGCTGTGTGGTGCTCAGTTGCTGGTTGGGGTAAAACCATGACACAAGCTGACCTCATGAGTTGGAGAAATGCATTCACAGGGAACACTCCTACACTGCCCTGATGGCTGAAGGCAACTCCCTGAACTGGAATTGTGTAAACTTACCCGTTGTCTCTCAGCGCATGCCAGAGAAATGGCTTGCAGCTTTGTAAAGCTAAGAATAAGTGACAAAATCCAGAACAAATCCACCTCAGTTAACTTCTTGTATAAAATTAGGATCTGTCAGAACAGAAATATGTTGGAGCTGTGCACTGTGGTGGACAAATCGTAGCAAGACTTGGCAAAACATTAAACTGCAACAGACTTCTCATTTCAACAGAAGGCTGATGGATGAATAGGTAGCATGCCATGTGTGCTCCTTTCTCTCTTAACAGCCCTTCTTGGTATATGCCTGGCAGTCTGCTACACTTGAGAGAGAAATAAGATTTTCATTCATTTCTCTTAAATTCCAAAAGGGGGACAGATTCTTTTGGACATAATCACTCTTTCAGTAAAACTCTCCAAGTGCCATTTTCCTCACCTTTGAAGTTGGGAGATCCAATTTTCAGTAATACATGCAGGCAACTGAAAAATATCTAGTGTTGACTAAAAGAATTGGATATTAGCAATATCTGATAGATCCAACGGACATTGTCCTTGATGTCACTCATTATCGCCTCTGTCAGGAGAATGGGGCAGCGAAAGGCAGATGGTGGCCTTCTGTGCACTGGAAAGATCTCGAATGCTAGCAAGCTCTAAAAGCCATTCTTGTTTTGTGCAAACTTTCTCAAGCGCAGGTTGTACAATGCAATAGGGAAAAGATGTAGGAAGTTGCTGTTTTGATTTAGATGTAATGCAAAGCTATTAAACATAGGCTTTCCTTCTGTATTTGTTACGGAAATGATATCATAAGAAGGGAAATACTAATTATGAATATTTTTACTTGTGACGGGGAAGTTGACAATGCCTATGAACAAGGCAAGGCAAATTAGGTCAAGGCTAGTTACACTTGGAAGTAAACAGCCGTGCTGTGGAACGGCTAGGAGAGGCTATGTGACAATGTGGGTTCTTGGCATTGTCTTTAAGAAAGCAGAAAATGCAGGAAGCGTTAACATTGATTTCACGTACGCTATACGGTCATTCACAGACAGAGGTAAGCCTGTATTTTCCTCTAGGCTTGTAGGGTTTCATTTTTTTTATTCTCATGGAAGTAGCTTCGCACAGTGAGTTGTGCTTCCCTCTGGTATTAGCTCTCAGCTCTTTCTATAGAGAGCAACAGAGAGAAGATGAGCTTTAAAAACAGACTATTTTGACACTTTGTCAAAGGAAGTCCATCTGGAACCAAAAGTGTGTGTGTACTACAGTCATACACCATATACCCTATGTGAAGTAACAGTTCTGCAGCTCATAGTAAACACACTCACGAAGGAGCTGTGTTTCATGAAGTGGACAGTCCGATGTGAAGCCAGGAGATGTCCATGTACTGCCTGTAGATACGCTTGTCCAAAACGGTTGTCAGTTGCAGCACTTTGCAAGCGGGAATTAACTGGATCAGGCTCTAAATGAAGTTGGTGTTGCCTGTTGACAGTATTTTTCCAAAATTACAGTTTGTGTATGATGTCATCCCAGAACTTTGACCGTCTGGGAGTTGTCATGTTGTAATTACACGCAGCCTTGCATGTAAACCTTCATCTTCCGTTACTACTTTCGGTAGATGTAGAAATAAAGTAATATTGCAAGTGTTGTCAGACGATGCTAGAATAAAGGGGTGTGGGGGTGAGGAGGCGTTTGAAAGCCCCCATAGGTCTTTTCCATCACCTCTTCACTTCTTCCCAAGCTGGCTGCTCTTGTGCCTTTCAGACGGGCACGTGTGCTGTCAGGCTCATGCCCAGCTATCGCCGTGAAGAACTAAGGAAATCGGGTAACTCTTCTAAAGGGACAAGTGTGTTTGCAGAAAGAGTTCTGAACGGTGGACTCCTTTAAACGTTGGTTTGCACTGAGGAAGAGTTTATCCATGGTACCTGCCTGAGCTGTGCTCACAAAACATGAGTAAATGCAGGAAGACCCGACCTTTTTAGCTTGTGCTTTGGCATATGAGAAAAGCCCAGGAAAATGCATCACAACTCTTGCCCGACTTTCAGGCCAGGTGGGGTGACTTCCTCCGACTTGCACTGATATCTGTACTGATGCTTGTCCTGTACAGGACATCCCGTGGCGCTGTGATTCAAAATTATGACAAAAAAAAGAGCTACAACACTAAATTTCGTATTAGTTTACAGGCAGGCTAATAACCTAAGCATACTAAAGGAAGGCATGAAGATTGAGGCAGCTCATGTGAAAAGAAACCATCTGCACCATTTTTTGCCTGCAGAAACCTGACAGAAAAGAAAGAAGGTATAATAATAATGTGGCTCGTCTGGCAGTATTTTTTTTGCTTTTCTAATTACTTGAAGGCATCATTATTTTTTTTAGCTGTTGCATCAGCAAACCATGCCAGACGTTAGTCAAAATGCTAGTGGGCTTCAGTGCAAAAAGACTACTTCCAATGGAAGCTGTCTGAACAGTTCCAGAGACACGGACTCCAGAACTCCACCTATTTCTTCTTTGTTCCAAAAGATCCCCAAACTGGACACTCCTACAGCAGAGATAGAAAGCTTAGCACCATAACCTTGGAACTGTGAAGCAGCTGCTTCTAACTGACTCACAAGGTGAGTGAGGTCGAGGATCTCTTGTTGGAATCTCTGTGGATCAGAAGCATGTGGAGGGCTCTCATGGCTTCAGGAACAAAAGGAACCCTGGATGGGGTGCTGGCACATCTTGTCTAGACGGAGCTTTTGCCAAGAAAGGTTGCACCAGAGAATCCCTGAGGTCCCTTCCAACCTGGTATTCAATGATTCTGTGATTCTGTCAATCCCCATCTTTATTCCTCCTGCTCCCCCTTCCCCCGCACATCGCTCACGGGTTCACACAGCCCTATCGATTCCCAGGCCAGGGTCCCCCTGGGTCACACTCTTGCAGAGTCCAGGCTGACATTCCTGGAAGTGGTGCCTGTGCTTTCTCCATGGCCCACCAATTACTGTGAGCAGCGAGGCTGGGTTCTTCTCCTTGGCTCCATGTTTGCTCTGTCACGCCTGTGCCTTGGTAAATTTTGGGTTCTGCCTTCCCCTTTTTCTTTTTTTCTCCCAAAAAAAAGGAAACCCTTTTTTGGTTTCCCAGCTGACAGCTCCTGCCCCAACCCCACAGCCCAGGGACAGGCCACAGGATGATGCTGCCCATCAGCCCCGCTTGCAATCTGCTGCCCTGGAGACTCTCAGGTCCTCCCAGCCCCCTGGGAAATATTCCCCTGCAGTCGACCCTGCTGAAGACATGAAATCATAGAGAATCATTGAGGTTGGAAAAGACCCTTTCAGATCATCACATGCAGGGAAAAATGTGACAAAAAATGCAGGGTGAGGGAACAATTCCTAATGTAAAAGTTGGTAATTCAGTGCCTGCCTGGAGAGACAAAACCACAGCCGAGAGATAATGAACACAAAGTCCCACAAAGCTGGGCCACACATGGTGAGGCACGGGGAGAGGTCCATCCAGTGTCTGGAGCCCATGACCTGCCTTCCTGGTCTGTGATGGGGGGTGCCCCCCACAAGGGTGTGGGGCTGGGGGTCCAAGAAGGCACATGGGCCCAGCGTGGGGCTCTGAAATCTCCTGTGAAGCCAGGAGGGCTGAGTCCATGGGGCAGGGAACCACCACCCCTCCCAGAGCGGGGAGCTCCAGGCTGCCTCTCCGTGCTCCTCTCCTGCCCTGACACCCCGTTGTGTGATGTGGGGGATGGTGCTCACTGGAGCCCTGGTAAGAACCTGTTTCCCGCTGTGCCTCCAAAGCACCACGTGCCCCAAGGGCTGTCACCGTCTGCCCCTTGCCTCTCCCAGCCTCCTGGGGGGACACTCCTGTTTTCCCTAATCTGCCCTGATCGGGGGCCACGTGGTGGGTGGGAAGGGGATCTCCTTTACAGAGACACCCCAGGCATCCGGGCTCCCTCAGCCGCTCTGCTCATGGCAGTGGTGCAGCCAGAGAGGACCCGGGGCACTGGCAGCGGAGAGGGGACATGGACAGGGACACACACCCCCCCCAGAGCATAGCTTTGCTGAAGGGGTTTATTGATCATTAGAGGGAAATGGCCCAGGGCTCCCAGGGGGTAGGGGGGGGTCATCCAGGGATGATCATCTCCTCCTGCCTCTGGAGGGGGACAGGACAGGGCTGTCACCACCAGTTCCAGTCCTGAAAGGCAGAGCCCAGAATGTGCCTGTAACAGACTCCCACCGTGACACCTGCCTTGTTGGTCTCCCCCCCGATTCTTACCCAGACACACTCAACCCTATCACCACCATTGTCAAGCTCTACATAGTCAAAGCACTCCCTAACATACAGGGCTACCCCACTGTCTCCCCACAAATCAGTGGTTTAGACCCCAAAACCTCCCTAGATCACTGGTTTAGACCCCAAAAGCTCCCTTAGTGGCTGTTTTTCAGCCCAGAACTTTCTGAGGTGGATGTTTCTCACACTAAAAGCTCCCCAAGTGGGTGTGTCTGAGTGAAAAATCTCCCTAAATGGGTGTTTCAGAGCCCAAAATCACTCTAAATGGGTGTGTCCGAGACCAAAGGCTCCCTAAATGGTTATTTCTGATCACAACATAAACCTTGCTAAATTACTGATTTTGAGCCCAAAAGCTCCCTAAATTTATGCTTCTGAGCAACCAAGCGCCCTATGTTAGTGTTTCTGAGACCCAGAGCTCCCCATATAAGTGGTTTTGACTGCCAGATCTCCTTAAATGGATGTTTCTGAGCTGCAACACAACCCAAATCAAAGGTTTGGATCTTGAAAGCTACCAAAACACTGTTTCAGAGCCCCAAAGCTCCCTAAATAAGTGTTTTCGAGGCCCAAAAGCTCCCTAAGTGAGTGTTGCTCAGCCCAAGAGCTCCCTAAATCCCTGCTTCTGAGACCCAAAGCTGCCAAAATATCTGTTTTTAGAGTCCAAAGCTCCCTTAATTCCTGGCTTTCAGCCCCACAGATCCCTCAATTGCTGCTGTGACTCCCAAAAGTTCCTCATATTGGTTTTTCGGAGCCCAAGAGCTCCTCACTTTGTTTTTTTCTGAGCTCAAAATCGCCTTACCTGTGTCTTTCTGAGTGCAAAACCTCCCCAAATGGGTGTGTCTGAGCCCAAAAGCTCCCAAAATGGGTGTGTCTGAGCCCCCGAAAGTCCCTGAATTCTTGGATTTCAGCCCCAAAGCTCCCTAAGTGGGTATTCCTCAGCCCAAAGCTACCTAAACTGTGGGTTTGGATCCCAAAAGCTGCCAAACTGAGTGTTTCTGACCCCAAAGCTCCCTGAATGGGTTTTCTGAAGCCCAAAACCTCACGAAATTGCTGTTTCTGAGCCCAGGAGTTACCTAAATCAGTGCTTCAGACTGCAAAATGGCTTCAAGTGGCAGTTTCTCAGCCCCACAGCTCCCTAAGTGGCTGTTTCTCAGCCCAAAAGCTCCCTAAGTGGCTGTTTTTCAGCCCAAAAGTTCCCTAAGTGGCTGGCTGTTCCTGACCCAAAAAAAAGTCTCTACATGGGTGTTTCTGAGCGCTAAAGTTCAATGAATGGCTTCTTTGAACCCCAAAACCTCCCTAAATTGCTGTTTCTGAGCCAAAAAAAAAAACCCTAAATGGGTGTTTCTCAGAAAAAAAAGCTCCCTAAAGAAGTCGGTTTAGTCCTAATCTCGCCGAATTGCTGTTTCTGAGCCCACAGCTCCCTAAATTATGCTTTTGAAGCCCAAAAGCTCACTAAATTGCTCTTTCTGAGCCCCAAAGCTCTCTAAATCGGTGTTTTGGGTCCCGAAAGCTCCCAAACTGTATTTTCCAGACACAAAAAGCTTCCTAAATCAGTGGTTTAGAAACCAAAAGCTCCCAAAGTGGCTGTTTCTCAGCCCAAAAGCTCCATAAAGCAGTTGTTTAGACCCCAGAAGCTCCCTAAATCAGTGGTTTAGACCCCAAAAGCTCCCATTAGTGGCTATTTCTCAGCCCAGAAGTTCCCTAAGTGGCTGTTTCTCAGACTAAAATGGGGGGGTGTGAGCTCAAAAGCTCCCTAAATTTCCATTTCTGACCCAAAAAATCTCTACATGGGTGTTTCTGATCCCACGGCTCCATGAATGGGTCCTCTGAAGCCCAAAGGCTAACTAAATTCTCATTTCTGAGCCCATTTGCTACCTAAAACACTGTTTCTGACTGCAAAATCACTTGAAGTGGCAGATTCTTGGCCCCAAAGCTCCTTATGTGGCAGTTTCTCAGCCCCAAACTGCCTAAGTGGCTGTTTCTCAGCCCAAAAGCTCCACAAATCAGTTGTTCAGACCCCAAAAGCTCCCTCTATCAGTGGGTTAGACCCCACAAGCTCCCTAAGTGGCTGTTTTTCAGCCCAAAACGTTCCTACGTTTCTGTTTCTCAGCCTAACGGCTCCCTGCGTGGCGCTGTCTGGGCCCAAATCTCCCTAAATAGGTGTGTGTGAACCCAAAATCTCCCTACAAGGCTGTGTCTGATCCCACAGCTCCATGAATGTCTTCTTTGAATCCCTAAACCTCCCTAATTTGCTGTTTGTGAGCCCAAAAAATCCCTACATGGGTGTTTGTGAGCCACAAGGCTCCGGGGCAGCCCGGGCCTCTCCTCACGGAGCTGCCCTGCGCCTGCTGCCCCCCGTGCTGCCACAGACCCCGGGGCTGGGTCCCGCTGATGGAGGGGGGTGATTTTGGGCAGGAAGAGCTGCCTGTCATGATCCCGTAGCTTTCTGGGGGTTTAGTTCGGGCACCTTCAGAGCAAGAAAGTCCAATGCCAGAAGCTTCCGTCCAGGCCCTTTCCAGAGGAGTCAGGCTGCCCTGGGAAGGGCCCTGTCGGGGCACAGGCCTCGTCCTGCTGCGCTCACCCAACCCAGCCCGCCGGCCATGGCATCTCGCCCCCTGACCGCAGCTACGCCTCAGCCAGCAAGGACGCTGTGCCGGTGCAGACACGGCCTTCAGGAAGGGCCATTTCACCTGGAGCTGTTCTCTCAGCTCTGCCCTCCCTCGGTCCGCTCCTGGGGGCTGGGCCCGCTCAGGGAGGGAGGGGAGGCAGAGGACATGACAGGAGGGGAGGGGACAGGAGGGAGCTGCCCTGGATTTGCTCTGCCTTGGCAAGTCTTTCCCAAAATGCGGGTCTGCCTGCGCTCCAGCCACAGCCCTGGGCAGCACGAGCTGCGTGACGGGAGCCGCTGGCGTCGGCCGGGCCGGCACCTGGCAGGAGACAGGGCTCTGCCCCCGGTCACACCGCCCGTGCTGAGCCCAGCACCCAGGGCCTTCCTCAGGCCTCGCCTTCCCCCGGGGGGTGAGGAGGAGAGACTGTTTCCTCTCTGCTGTACTGTATTTCCAGCACACATCTGCTGACTTGAAGTCCGCCACGAGAAGAAGGGCTAGCGAGCGTGAGACTTCTCCCAGCAGCTTATAGAATATGTCAGCCAACTCTTCATCGTGCTTGGGTGGTCTATAACAGACTCCCACTGTGATACCTGCCTTGGTGGCCTCCCCCCAATTCTTACCCTAAATCATGGTTTTGAAGACCAAAAGCTTACTAAATCACTGTTTTAGATCCTGAAAGCTCCCAAACTGTGTTTTCCAGACCCCAAAAGCTTCCTTAATCAGAGGTTTAGAAACCAAAAGCTCCCTAAGTGGCTGTTTATCAGCCCAGAAGATTCCTAAGTGGATGTTTCTAAGCCCAAAATCACCCTAAATGGGTGTGTCTGAGACCAAAAGCTCCCTAAATGGTTAAGTCTCTTCACAAAAAATTGCTAAATTTCTGGGTTTGACCTCAAAAGCTCCCTAAATTTATGCTTCTGAGCAACAAGGCCCCTAAGTAAGTGTGTCTTACTTAGGTGATCTATATCAGACTCCCACCGTGACACCTACCTTGGTGGCCTCCCCCCCGATTCTTACCCAGACACACTCAACCCTATCACCACCATCGTCAAGCTCTACATAGTCAAAGCACTCCCTAACATACAGGGCTACCCCACTGTCTCCTCATACATCAGTGGTTTAGACCCCAAAACCTCCCTAGATCACTGGTTTAGACCCCAAAAGCTCCCTTAGGGGCTGTTTTTCAGCCCAGAAGTTTCTGAAGTGGATGTTTCTCACACTAAAAGCTCCCCAAGTGGGTGTGTCTGAGTGAAAAAGCTCCCTAAATGGGTGTTTCAGAGCCCAAAATCACCCTAAATGGGTGTGTCTGAGACCAAAGGCTCCCTAAATGGTTATTTCTGATTACAAAAAAATTGCTAGAAGCTCCTTAAATTTATGCTTCTGAGCAACAAAGTGCCTGATGTTGTGTTTCGGAGCCCCAGAGCTCCCTAAAAAGAAAATCGGGATGCCAGCACCTCCCAAACTGAGTGTTTCTGACCCCAAAGCTCTCTGAATGGGTTTCCTGAAGCCCAAAAGCTCACCAAATTGCTGTTTCTGAGCCCAGGAGCTGCCTAAATCAGTGCTTCAGAATGCAAAATGGCTTCAAGTGGCAGTTTCTCGGCCCCACAGCTCCCTAAGTGGCTCTTTCTCAGCCCAAAAGCTCCCTGGGCTCCAAAAATCTCCCAAAATAGCTGCATGTGAGCCCAAAATCTCCCTAAATGGTTATGTCTGATCACAAAAAACATGCTGAATTACTGGCTTTAAGCCCCAAAGCTCCCTAAGTGGGTATTGCTGAGCCCAAAGTTACCTAAACTGCGCTATTGAATCCCCCTGCTTCTACAGTACTTTTGGGGGAACATTTGTGCTCCCGTATCCACGATAAAGTCGAGTGACTCTGCTTTCAGGGCCTTAAGGGAGATTAAAAGGTTGCTATTCTTTAAGGAGAGCCGGTCTTGGTTTAGGGACCCTGCTGGCTCCTGTATGGTCCCTGCCACACCTTTCCCTGCTCCTGATGTTGTCCATCCATTTTTCTCAGTTCCTGTCTCAGGGGACTGTAAGGACACTGTTCCTGCGGCTTAAGCAGCCCCTCCTTTCCCGCTCTTTCCTTGCTTTTCTGCTGGACTATCGCTGCTAATTGAGCATAGGGTACCCCATCGATTTGGTGTTGGGGCACCCCCAATTTTAAGGCTTATTGAAACAGTTCTTTATGAGACACTTGCCCAGAGCCCCGACGTGTTTTCATTTGTTGGGTGCTTCCCTGCAAAAATCCTCCAACTTTGAGTAAGGTAACAGCACATGTTAACAGGTCTGCCCGTGAACTTACTCAAGGAGGACCTCAAAAAGGCAGCATTACAGTTTTTAGCGCTGAGGGAGTTTCTCGCAAAAGTTGATTTACACCCTTATCGCTCGGAGCTGTCAACCACAGCTCAGGGAATCTCCCTGTCTGGGGAAGACGCTGACAGCCCAGCAGCCAATTTTTCTGAACGGATGCTTGCCGTGCCTCCCCACCCCACTCTTCCCACACCTTGTTTTGTCTCCTTGTGGCCACCAGCTGGTTCCCAAGGCTGGGCCTGGCCAGAGGAGGGAGCAGAGGTGGGGTCTCTCACGGGGTGGAACTCTGCTCTCCTGGAAGCCAGGGCTGTGCTCTTGGCTTTTTGCCCTGCTCCCTCCCCTCCGCATCCTCAACTCTACCACCTCAGGGTCACTGCAGCCAAGGCTGCCGCTGCCTTTCAAATCCCCAGCCACTTCTTCCTTGTTCACCAGTGCCAGGCCCAGCAGAGCACCTCCCCTCCTTCTTTCCTCCACCACCCCTGCCAGGAAATGTGCACTAGAAATCTCCTGGATCGCTCCATCCCTGCTGGATTTGTCCTTCCAGCAGGCACCAGAGTGGTTCAGGTCCCCCACGAGGACCAGAGCTGTGAACAGGAGGCTTCTCTCACTGGTTCTTTCTGTGCTGGTTTCCCGGGGAGAGCGCAAGCACCACCTGCATCGTCCTGCCTGTGTGTTGGGATGTGCATGTGTTTGCGCTGTGGGGTGTGCATGGACTTTATTCCCTCCTGCCCCTGCGAGCAGTTCTGGGATCACACGTGGGGTGTGTGTGTGCAATCCCTTTAGATGGATCCATCACCAGGCACAGACCAGCCAGTCCAGATGGGAACAGCTCCAGACCTCTTTATTTTGTCTTTAGAGGTGGATCTTGGCAGCTGAGAAGCCTCCAAGCCCCTTCAATAACAGCCACCGCTCCCGGCACCTTCCCCTCTGCTGCGGTACCAGCATCTAGTGCTAGGGAGGAAAAAAGAAAAGCAAATGATTGTATGGACAGAGAGAAGGCAGAGAAATCCTGCAGGCGTAGCTCAGGCCACCCATGATGGCATCTGCTTGCGATGAAGCTTCAAGGTGTCACTTCAGTGGGAGAGGCCCCTGGTGCCCAAGCCCAGGAGAAGGTCCCAGGTGCAGCTGGTCAGCCTGGGGCTGAGTCAGGTGGAGCTGAGACCTTGGATGTCCCATACAGGTGTCCGCCCTCGGGGCAAGGTGTCTTGGGGCAGGACTCTGCAAGGGAAGGACGTGCTCTCTGTTTGGAAAGGGGAGAGCCAGCCATCAGAGGGATCCCTCTGTCTTCAGACAGGACTTTTACATCCCACATGGAAAGCCAGTTCTGGGTGCCCAGGCAGTGCCCCTTGGGTGTCAGGGAGGTCCAGCCCAAACCCACCCTCCAAAACCCGCTTCTGCCACACGAGGGCTGTCAGAGAAATGCCCTCTTTCCCCCCAGGGCTGCCCTCCGTGGAGAGATGGGCCCTGCAGCCGGAGGAAGCACCGTGCCTTTTTGGAGATAGTTACCAGGGGAGCTGCCTCTGCCGCTCTTGACGCCGCCTGTTGTTCTCAGCGACGTGCCTGAAAATGTTCCTCCGCGCTTGGTGCGGCTCCAGCCTGTTGAGGACCTGGACCGCTCGTGGGGAAAGGTGGCTGCAACAACAGGGAAACATCGTCCCTCAGCATCTGTCCTACGCAAGCCCTGGATGCAGGGACGAGGGACCTGGACATCTCTGCGGGGTCATGGCTGCTCAACTGCCCCAGGCTGTGTCCAGAGCCAGCGCACACTTACTCAGGCTGGAGTCTCTTCAGCTGGGCTGCTGCTGCCATCTCCTCTGCTGGGAGAGGGTTTTCCGCCTTCCTCCACCTCTCGTTGACCTCCTTTCTCCTGGGCTGGGCCGGAGGGTGGGGAATCCAAGGGCCTCCAGTGCCGAGTGCCTGCCAAGGAGGAGATGCTCTCAGCAAACCAGACGGCAGACAGAGGTGCCGTTCCCCAGAGGACCTCTGGAAAGGAGCCTGCAGCAGGACCTGGGAGCCGGCAGACTCAGCACCACGTGCCCGTCACCACGGCTGATGGCTGCTTTTGCCCCTCGGATCCTGCTGCCCATCTCTCCCCCACGGGGATGAGCAGGCAAACCCCTGCCCTGCAGCTGGGTGTCAGTCCTGCTCCAACCCCCTGGAGACCCCCGACACAGAGGGTCGCTGCTGCTCTCAGCGGTGTCAATCACTGCCCGTACCTGGGGTGGCTGGCGATCCTCCCCTGCAGCCCAGGCTTCCCACGCCGCCCATTCTGCCTTCGCTTGCTGTCGTCGCTCTTGCCACCGCGTCTTCACTTGCTCCCACTCTGCAGACAGCTGCCAGACCTCCTGGAGGGGATGGAAACGCAGCAGCAGGCAGGATTAGTCTCAGCTCCTGCAGCAGCTTCCTTCGGCTCTGACCCGTGGTGGTGCCCCTTGCCTCAGCCGGTCGGTTGGCAGCGCTTTGCCCCTACCAGGTCAGGGGCCGTGGAGTCACGCCAACGCATGGCGAGCACGGCTGAGTGACCAAAGACCTCCACTGCCAAGCGCCTAGGAAGGACTTGGACATTTTCCATAGCCCCTGGCCAGAATAAAGTGTTTCATGGCAACCTTAGTCTGGAGAAGAGGAGGCTGAGGGGAGACCTGATCGCTCTCTACAACTACCTCAAAGGAGGTTGTAGTGAGGTGGGTGTTGGTCTCCTCTCCCAAGTAACTAGCGATAGCACGAGAGGAAATGGCTTCAAGGTGTGTCAGGGCAGGTTTAGATTGGACATTAGGAAAAATTTCTTCACCCAAAGAGTGGTCAGGCATTGGAACAGGCTGCCCAGAGAGGTGGTGGAGTCCCCATCCCTGGACGTGTTCAAAAAACGTGTAGACGTGGCACTTTGGGACATGGTTTAGTGGGCATGGTGGTGTTGGGTTGACGGTTGGACTTGATGATCTTAGAGGTCTTTTCCAACCTTAATGATTCTATGAGTCTATGAACCACTGGGGCAATAACAGGCGAGAAGGGTGTGTAGCACCTTCCTTTTTGTGAAGAAGATCTGAAGGGGGTGACAGGCAGGTTACAACGAACACATGCCAAGGGATCCTTTCAGATCGGCTCTCTGCACAAAGAGGCTTTAGCTGAGTCTCAGTGGCACGGTAGTTACAGCAAGGCACAGCACGTACCTGCAGCGCTCTCTTGCAGCCTTCGGAGGACGGGATTGCAGCGGTGGGCCTGGCTGGAGGAAATGGCTCCTGCCTGCCTCCTTCGTCTTGGGGGAGCTGCCTGGACATGGCGGGAGCACGCTGCAAAGAGACACCAGGAGGAGTCGGCACGAGCACGGGGCAATTTGGTCTCCCACTTTCATCGGGTATCAAAGCTCCCCAGGCTGGCAGAAGAAGCGGGGGAGGTGGGGCCGTTTCCCATGGCAAGGGGGAGCCTTTCCTGAGCCCCATCAGACGGATGGGAGAGGACTGCACCTCAGGTCTGTTGTAAGGGCAAGCAAAGTGATGTGGGGAGCACTCAACGTCCACCACCTTCCCCACTACGGGGCCTGCGATGGGGCAAAGAAGCTCATACAAAGCATGGGGCCTGTGCCAGGGACCTTCCCGAGTCCCTACAGCCAGGGTCCAAACGGGATGTCTCTCCTACATGGGTGCAAGGACCCCTTTCATCTCTTCCCACAAGGGTCTCACCTGGCAGAAGTCTTCTTCTCCATGTCTGGCTGCCTGGTGCCTGGCCCCTGGCTTGGCAGTACGGGCAGGGAGAGCTTCACGCGCCTCTGCAGCAGCTTGTCAGGACACCCCTGGGAAGCTGGGAAAGAAGGAAGCTCTTCAGAGCAGCCCCGTGGGGAGTGCGTTTTAACGGGGCTGCGGTCACCCAGTGTGGGGCAGGGCCCACCTGGACAGCGGGACCTGTTCCCGTACCTCTGCTGATCCTGTGCTTTCCTGCAGCCTTCTTGTGCCAGGTGGAGAACGCCTTGGCCACCGATCTGCTGATCACAAGGAACTCAAACCTGGAAAGCAAATGGGGACACAGGCTTGAAGAAGGGTGACCCCTGCCCTCTGCAGCTCCCCAGCACTAATCCTCCTGACTGTCGTGCGAGGCACGGCATCCCTTTTCCTTGGTGGCCGTGCACAGGTTTTCTTGGCAATCTGCCCCCAACACCAGAAAATGTAGCTTAAGGTCCTCTCCGTGTGCAGCTGGTTCTCTCTGATGGGAAGGACGGCAGGCTGGGAGTGAGAAACACGATCACGATGCCCGGTCGGTCCAGGAGAACGCACGCGTAGCCCCAGATCAGCGTTATTTAACCAGAAACCAGTCGCTTCAGGACTTTGGTTGGTCGAGGGCTGCAGAGGAAAGGCACTCACCTCGGGAACGCTTGGGCAGGTGCAGCCTGCATCCCCCGAGCGGTGGTTGCTCCACCGGAGACCTCTGCACCCGGCATCCACAGCCTCTGCAAAGTGACATGGAGCTGTCAGAAGGTTTCCAAGGCAGTTCTCTTTTGGCTCCCAAAGGAAGCAGACCTGTCTCCCGCTCCAAAAGAAAGCCACTTCTCCAAACCAGTCTTCCAAATCCTCCTCCATGAGCGTTAGCCCTTGCTCTGCTCTGGAGAAGCTGCACGGCAAACGCTGAGACTGCGCAATAACAGTGCCGGGCTTTTTGCAGGGCAAGGACCCAGAAACTCAGAAGAAACTTTCTTTGCTAATGGAGAAGTCAGCGGGGGCGAGCGTGGGGAGAGGTGATTGACTGGCCTGCCACGTCCAGGCTGGCCGAGGGCGATTGGCTTGCTCGCCCTTCAATAAGCTCCCAAAGAACGGAAGCAGCCCTCAAAACCTGAGCAACTTACCGTGCAAAGCAGCGCAATCCGGCTGGCCTTCCTCTCCAGCCCTGTGACACAGTCGTAATAAAACCGCATGCACAGGACGTCGTCTTTGCAGGACAGAATGCCAATGTCCTTGAAGGCGAAGGCGAGGCGCCGCCCCTTCTGCAGTTGGAACGAGTACAAGCGTACGGTCTCTCGCACGCACTCCGCCACCACGTGCTGCGGGAAGCAGGTGGCTCGCGACAGCCACTTGTAGTTCAGCGGCTGGATCTTGACATTGCCTGCGAGGAGGAGGAACATCGTCACTGCCACAGCAGGCCAAATTTCCGTGTAAGATTCGTAACGACATGCCAGGGAAACGGTCGTTTATAAAACAGCTCTCGGGGAGTGGTTTGTTTTGGGGGAGCTCAAGCTGTTCCCCGACCTTTGGAGGCCATTCCCGACATCTCCCAGCCCTTGCCAAAGAGCAGAGAGCGCACATCCTCCCCCAGACGTGGAGGGGGAAAGTGGAGGGTGGCCACTGCCTTCT
This sequence comes from Grus americana, assembly GCF_028858705.1. Taxonomy (NCBI): domain Eukaryota; kingdom Metazoa; phylum Chordata; class Aves; order Gruiformes; family Gruidae; genus Grus; species Grus americana. Next base: position 2,044,340 of record NC_072878.1, on the reverse strand, counting down.
CACCAGGGATAACCACTGTAGGGAACACCAGCTCCTCCAGATGCAACGCATCGATGTCCGGCTGGAAGACTGGTCTTCGAACCTCATATGCCTCCTCTTTGCCCTGGAGTTGCTCTCGGAGCACAGCGAAGGTCCCAAGTCCTGTGAGCAGGACACCCTGCCCAGGAAAAAAGACCAAAGGCTGATGAGTGAGTACTGCAGAGATGAGTAAAGTGAAAACTTTGCAACAGGCCCATGTTCTCCATTTGTTTTCTTCCCCTCCTTAAAATACTTGCTCACATCCCTTGGCCAGAGAAAATCTCAGACATTTCCAGCCCAGGGAATACACCTGGGACTGATTCCCAGCCGTTACCCTTGGTATGGACCCAGCATAATCCCCCGTCTCTCTGCTTGGTCTCTCCACTCTGACCACAGGGAAGAGTGAAGCCCCATCGTGCACTGAATACTTCCTCAGACTAGGTCCAGACTTGATTTTTCTCCTGGTTGACCAAGCAGCAGCTGTGGGTACACGAGGCTGTCTCGGTGTGCGGCCACGATGCTCAGGGAGGGATCGCTCCCCAGCGCCCAGGCTGTCCAGGACAAAGAGAGACCAAGAGGCCAACCCACCTTGTCCAGCTTCATCTGTGTCAGGATGTACGCGGACACAGCGTCCCAGATAGCCACAACCTCTGGAAAGCAAGGGAAAGAGGGGTCAGGCTCCAGGCCAGCCAGCTCACAGTCTCTCGGCAAGGGGGCTGTGCCCCCATTTCACACTGCCCGCCTTACTCTGCTCCCGGGGCAGGGCTGGAGCAGAAATGGGGACGTGGGAAGGGCTCCGGATCAGGGCTGTGGCCACCTAACCCCCAGAAAGGGATGGCACCCCAGAGCCCAGGATGTGATCTGCCAGCCTGGCAGCACAAGAGGCTCCAGAGGGAAGGAACAGAGGTTCTCCCAGAGGAGACTAGTTCAAAGTCAAGGGCTGATTTACAGCAGAGGCATTTCCAGCTGCCTCACGAGAGCCCTGTGAGAGCTGAAGGACACCCCAGCCCCTGGGATGCAGGACCCCTTTTCATCCCAGAGCCAGAACCCCAAGAGGTACCAGCTCCCAGGAAAAGCTGGCCCTGGGTGGCCCCCCTCGCCAGGGGACCAAGCCATGCCCATGAGAGCCTGGGGGCTGCGGGCAGCCGGGAGTTCTGGTTGCTACATTGTCCCCCGAGCCCTGTGGGACCCTCGGGCAGGGTTCTTGTGGCAGCCCCCAGCCCTGTCCAGCCACCCCCCGCAGCTTTTGACAGCGGACAGCCCCAGCGCAACCCTTGGGGAAGGAGCTCCCAAACCCCTTACCCTTGGTGGAGAGCCGCAGGAGCGTGGGGAACGAGCTGCTCAGCTCCAAGCTGATGGCCACGGTGCAGCAGCCCTCCATCGCGCTGGCTGCTTGCCCTCAGCTCAGGGAAAGGGATGCTCTTCGCAGCTCCTCTCCCAAAACTCCTCTCTGACGTGCCTCCGCTCTGCCTGTCAGCGAGGGTCCCCCAGCACAGCCCCGCTGCCTCCTGACCCTGCTCCTGGCTGTGGAGCAGCTCCGAAGGGCAGCAGTGGAGAGCCCCTGAGCAGTGCCCAGCAGCTCCCAGGCCTCGCCGGGAAATGCCAGCACCCACGTGGCGCTGGGGAGACCTCCCTGTGATGTGGGGCATCCCCCTGTGACATCAGCCCGCATCATTTGAAGGTGCATTATGACATCAGGCAGGAGACAGCACAGCTGGGGAGAGAGGAGAGAGATTTCGCCTCTTGTCCTGGGAAACATTCAACCCTTTCTCCCCAGTCCTGTTCCAAAATCCCCATCTGCCCCCTGCACCAACATGTCTCTGCTGCTGGGAGCCCATCCGGGCAGGTGGGGGTTGGGGGCTGGCTGCAGTCGGGCAGTGACAAGAGATGGGATCAAAGGCCTGTGGGATGCAACAGCCCCTCCAGTGTGCCCAAACTCTCCTCTCTGCTGCGTGCCACTGGCGTGCCAGGAGGAGGATGGGCTTTATTGCACGGGTTGTGGCAGGGATGGAGTTAATTTTCTCCATAGCAGCCCATACGGTGCCGTGTGTTGGATCTGTGACCAAAACAGTCCTGATAACACACCGATGTTTTAGCTGTCACTAAGCAGTGCTTACACAGCGTCAAGGCCTTCTCTGTTTCTCACCCTGCCCTGCCAGCGAGTAGGCTGGGGGTGGGCAAGGAGTTGGGAGGGGACACAGCTGGGACATCTGACCCCATCTGACCAAAGCGATATTCCAGACCACATGACGTCATGCTCAGCAAAAAAGCTGTGGGGAAGAAGGAGGAAAGGGGGGATGTTTGGAAGATGGCTTCTGTCTTCCCAAGCAACTGTTACTCCTGATGAAGCCCTGTTTTCCTGCCCAGGGCTAAACCCCTGCCTGCTGCTAGGAAGTGGTGAAGGAATTCCTGATTTGGCTTTGCATGTGTGCACAGCTTTTGCTTTACCTGTGAAACTGCCTTCATCTCACCCCACGAGTTCACTCACTTTTACCCTTTGGATTCTTCTTCCCCATCCTGCTGGGAGGGAGGGAGGGAGGGAGCAGCTGTGTGGGGCTGAGCTGCCTACTGGGTTACACCACACCACCAGGACATGTTCTTGGGACAACCTCCCCCACCCATCTGCCAGCTCTCACCCCACAAGTCACTCCCAGACAAAGCTCCTCACCTGGGGCTGAGCTGGATGACTGGGGTCCAGCTGTGACCAGAGAGAGGACAAGGCTTCTCCTGGGTCCTCTGCAGCCTTTGTGATCCCCACAGATCAAGGTAGCACGCAGAGGATGGGGAGCCCCGTTGGGGAGCCCCCTCCCCAGGAAGTGATGGAGGAGAGGCTGGTGGCTGCGGTGATAGTGGTGGTCGATGCCCTTGGGAGCCAGCGTGGTGCTGTCCAACGGAGCTCCTGGCGATGGGGGCTGTCAGTGGAGCCCCCGGCAAGTGTAGGGAGGTTTTGGGCTCAGAGTTTGGGAGCTTTGGGGATCCAACACACTGATTTAGGGAGCCTTTGGGGCTCAGACACAGCATGGTGCTGTCCAACGGAGCTCCCGGCCATGGGGGCTGTCAGTGGAGCCCCCGGCGAGGCGGCTGTGGCCGTGGTGGGTGTGTGTGGAGCCCCCAGGCAGGTGTCCCTGAAGGTGGGGGGCACTGGTGGAGTCCCCCGGCAACGGGGCCGGGCAGGCGGTGGTGCAGACAGGGAGCCACACGCCTGCGGGTGCACACACACACACACACACACACAAACACACGTGTGGCCCATTTTCCCGCCCCTTTTCTCCTCACTGAGCCCCTCCCCCTCACAGCTTCCCCCTCCCTCCTCCCCTCACAGACCCCTCCCCCCACTCCTCTGCCTCACACACACCCTCCCCCTCCCGCTGACACCCCCGCTCCCCTCCCCCTCCCGGGAACACCCCCGATCCCCCCGACCCCCCCAACACCCCCCCACACCCCCCCACCCCCTCCCCATACCGGACGGAGCTGCCCACCGGGTCTGGGCTGCAGCGACGCCTTCCCCGCCGGTCCGACCACGCATGCGCGACAGCGGGTGGGGCTCCCGCGCTCTGCGGGGGGCGGAGTCACGGCAGGGGAGGGGGAGAGGGGGCGGGGCTGGGGTGGCACTGGGAGCACTGGGGGAGCCAAGGAGCCATACTGGGAGCACTGGGGTGTCACTGGGAGCACTGGGGGAGCCAGGGAGCCATACTGGGAGCACTGGGGTGGCACTGGGAGCACTGGGGGAGCCAGGGAGCCATACTGGGAGCACTGGGGTGGCACTGGGAGCACTGGGGGAGCCAGGGAGTCATACTGGGAGCACTGGGGTGGCACTGGAGGGAGCTATGGGGGAGCCAGAGAGCCATACTGGGAGCACTGGGGTGGCACTGGGAGCACTGGGGGAGCCAGGGAGCCATACTGGGAGCACTGGGGTGGCACTGGAGGGAGCTATGGGGAAGCACTTGGAGCACTGGGGCAGCACTGGGAGCATCAAGGGGCACTGCTGAAGCACCGGGGGGCACTGGGAGCACTGCGCACCACATCACATCTCCCAGTTGCCCCCCCCAGCTCCCCTTCTGGGGGAGCCATGGGGACCTTCATTCATCCGCCGCTCCTTGACAGAGTGAAGGCTCTGCTCCCATTCCTGCAAGAACCCAGGGTCGTTAGGAGCCACCCCTCGTTGCCCAAGCAGCCCGAGGGGATTCATGGGGTCTTAGTGCAAAGAAAAGCAACGAGGGCTCTGGAGAAGTGGGGGGCATGGTGAGAACTTGCCACCAAAGGGACAAGAACAGAACTGCCCAGGGAGAAACCTACAGGTGATTTTCTCCAAGGGAAGAAACCCATCTGGTTTCCAAGGGGGATCTGAATCGGCATGTAAAAAGCACCCAGGAAGCCAGCTGTCTGCAGGAGCAGAGCAGGAGACCACAGCAGGACGAGGTCCCAGCTCAAAAAAGAGGGGACCGATCTCTTTTCTTCCACGTGGGAACACCCTGAGCTCAGCGGATGTGTCTGGAAATGGACGCGACCACCAGCAAAGCGGTGCTTTGGGTACGTGATACCTGTGAGCAGCAGCTGGGCACACGCGTACCTGGAAGAAGGGCTGAGCCAGGGCTTTGAAGGAGGTTTCCCAATCTTCTCGGTCCTTTTCCTCCTGCAGGATGCTCAAGACTACGCTCTTGTCTGTAGAAGACACAAAGGAATACGTGAGCTTTTCTCTGTAGACCCTGAGGTCTGCCCAGAGCTCTGCTGGGTTCCTTGACAGCGAGGAGTACGATGACATAGAAAGAAGAGGAACCAAGAGCAGAAAGGATGACACAGATGCCTACTTGGAGCAAACTATCTCCCAATCTGCTCATGGCCTCAAGCTGGTCTGGCCTGAGCGCTTTGGATGAGCTCACCGCCCTCATGGTCCTCCTTGTCTTCTCATTGGTTTCCTGGCATGGAGACTGTCCCGGGAAGGAGGAACCAATGACACCGGTCCCGGTTAAAACCTAACAACCGCAGACCTGTTGGTGACTTCCCAGAGCTTCCCAGCATCACTCTACCTGCAGGGTTGTTCCATCTCAGGTGCTGTAGAAACAGAGGAACAGGCAACATGGCATCTTGTGTGTTCCTGCTGAGTGCTTCTGCCAGGCACACCACGTCTTTCCGAAGGTGGCCCCAGAAGAACTCTTCCATATCCTCCTATTCCTCTTTCATCAGGTCTAGAATTGCCTGGAACACAGGGCAGGTTCTTCCCTTAGGCTCTCAAGAAGATCTCCTCCCAAACTAGGCTGAATGCCCCTTACAGCATGGTAGACCTCTTTGTCAGTGTAGATCCCCAGCAGGAGGGATGAATGGAGAAAGTCTCTCACAAGACCAACGCAGGCAGGCAATGGGCACCTCTCCAGCTCATTTCTCCATGAGAGAGGGCTCTCCAGGATGGACCCTTTCTCTCTTTTATCCTCGGTGTCACATTCAGAAAGAGCAATTACCCACCACGTCTTTTCCTATGTCCCACGATGGGGCCACAGGACACATAGACCTTTGCCTTGGCCAGCCATGGTATTTTCCCCATGCCCGTGGCTCTGCGGGAGGGTTGAGTGGACGGGTGAAGCCCTCTGGGGTTGTGGAGCCAGGAGGATTGACTTTCATTTCTTTCTGCATGAGGCCTGTCTCAGGTTTGTGGTCAGTTCCCTCAACGGCAGCACCACACTTGCATGTCTTCACTTCCATGGGAAGTCCATGCTGCATTTGGACACAAGAGGGTGGAGTGAGAGAGAAGACTGGAAGCCCAGCTGGGTGCTGATGGCATCTAGCAAAAGCTGGGGGCACCCAGCAGGTTTCCATGGCCTCCACCTGGCTTTCTACATGGGGTCATTTCAACAGCTAACAACAGGCAGGAGGAGATGTGTGCCTATGAGCAAACATCTCCAGGACAACCAGGTTCTTCCTACAGTCAACGGGACATGCCTAGGCATTGATTTGGGGATGAGAGTGACCAAGACCTGGAAGCACCCGCTTCACGGCACTGCTCCCAAGGGGAGACACAAATCCCAGCTCCATTTAACCTAGTGCCTTGCTGGGAGAAGAGCCCAGCTGGCTTGGAGAAGAGCCCAGCTGGCTTCTGAGCTTTGCAGCTGCTCTTGCAGGTAAAGGACCGCTTGACACGGAGGTGACATTGGAGTCCACATTAGGAGGGAAGCAGGGCAGTAGAAGGAGCATCTACAGTGACCACCCAGTAGAAACCGCCAGGCCAAGAGGCCAAGATGTGTTTCAAGGTGGTGCAAAGGGGATGAGCACCTCTGGGAGCCAGAAGAAGACCTGAGAAGCTCATCCCAAGCCTGACTTTTTCCTATGGAGGTGACAGGGTTGCAATGAGAAGCACAAGAAGACAGAGCTGCAGAGACCACCAGCCCAAAGGCTGGTTTGCATCTGACTGTGACTTCTGGAGAGGTTTCATCAGCTTCCTCTCAGGGTCGGAGCTTCATGGACTCATCCCCAAACCCACCAGAGGGGTCATTAACATGCCGCCTTGGGCTGGTCCTCTGCTGCTGCTCTCCTGGGATGGAGGGAGCTCATGGCAAGTGGGCTGTGCTGCAGCGAGACATCTCTGGCCAGGAGCAGCTCCTCTGCCAATCGCAGCAGGGCTGAGGGCTCTGCCTGCAGGCACCGAGGGGAGAACAGCGAGGCAGAGAGAGCTTAAAGGCAGTTGGAAATGGGAGGCTTGCTGAGAGCTCAGGGAAGGAGAAATCTTCAGAGCCCTTGACACGGTAAGTCTCTGGGTGCAGGGCAATGCTGATGCGGTTCCTGGAGGCATCTCCTCAAGCTGGCAGAGCCCACAGCTGCTGGGATCTGCCAGGTGGACTCCCTGTGCAGAGGCAAGTTTGAGTGGCTGGGAATGCAGGTGTGCAGGCAGGGGTGCCCAGTTGTGTCCTTCTTCAGAGCAGGGTCCCTGCAGCCCAGGGGCTGTGTGCCGGGGCAGGGACTCTGCCGCCTGCCAGGGTCAGCCCTCAGCCTGCCCGGGGAGCTGCCCAGGGCACTGCAGGGAGAAGCTGTGGGTGGAAGGAGCGACCCCCTGGAAGGGCAGGGCAGGGTCCTTCTGCTCTTGAGAGGGTGCGTTGTTTGCGAGGGCTGATTACAGCTTGAGATTGCCCCTGGGACATTTGCCATGGCACTTCTCAAGGAGCATGGAGATCCCCTTGGGCAGTGCCCTGCTGCCAGGAGGTGTCTGCAGGGCAGAGCTGAGCACACAGAGGGTGGGATGGGCTCTGTGAGCAGGGACAGGGAGGAGAGGTGTGGGCAGAGCACCAGCTCCTGGCAGGGACAGCTCCAGGCAGCAGAGACATGGGCAGGGAGTGGGAGGAAACTGCAGCCAAGCCCTGGGCTAGGCTGCCTTCAGGCTGCTCTCTTGTGGTCCCTCACTCTAGATGTCTGCTGGGCGTTGTCTGCTGAGCAATGAGCTGACTCTGCCTTTAGGACATCCCATCTTCAGGACATCTGACTGTCTGCTTTGCCTGTGCTGCTGGGCTTGGGAGCTGCCCCAGAAGAGCACGGCTGTGCTGTAGGATCCCAGGGAGTGCTGAGCTTTCCCTTGGAGGTCAGTTCTCTCCTCTCAGAGGCCTTTGCTTCCCTCTGAGAGGGGCTGTGTCCTTCTCTCTCAATCACAACTCCTCCTCTGGGCTGGGAAAAAAGAACCATTTGCAGATCTGCTCTTTGAACCAGGACTCCCCATCTCTCATCACAGTCTAGTTTTGGGGGATTATTTAAAAGCAATTTCTGTTTGTCGTCATCTTCAAGGCATCAGAAGCAACAGTGCAGGGCAGCTGGGTAACAGTCTAATGGACACTGCATCTCTCCTGACTCTGCACTAAGCTACAAAGAGCTGAGCCTTTTTGCCTGTCCTGTCACATTCCCATTGCTGTCCTCTTCCCATTTTTCCATCCTAAAATGAGTATTTCTACCCCTCACAGGAGCTCTCCCCAGATGTAATGGTGGAAAATAAAAACCACAGACAAAATTCTTCTAAGGACATGCTAAGCCTGTCTTCGGCAGCCTGCACTCTTCTGAGTCATGAGTGCAGAGATTTAATTTCTCCATTAAAGGTGGATTACATCTGACATGGGTTGTCAACATTGGAGGTGTCACAAACCAGCTCCATGTACCCACTGCAGCTGAGCACAGCTGACTCCTCAGCTCCTCACAACACACTCAGCCAGCAGAAACCAGAGAAGGGAAATGCATTTCAATTGGGGGGTGTTTATATGAGAAATGGAGTGGCTTTGCTCAGAGGAAGATGTCCTAATTTTCCCTGTCCTTTCATTTTGTTCAACCAGACCTCTTGCCAAGAGCCAGCAAATGACCAATGGCAGCTCCATCACTGAGTTCCTCCTCCTGGCATTCGCAGACACACGGGAGCTGCAGCTCTTGCACTTCTGGCTCTTCCTGGGCATCTACCTGGCTGCTCTCCTGGCCAATGGCCTCATCATCACTGCCATAGCCTGCGACCACCACCTCCACACCCCCATATACTTCTTCCTCCTCAACCTCTCCCTCCTCGACCTGGGCACCATATCCACCACAGTGCCCAAAGCCATGGCCAATTCCCTATTGGATGTCAGGTCCATCTCCTATGCAGGATGTGCTGCTCAAGTCTTTCTGATTGTCTTCCTGCCTGGAGCTGAGTACGCCCTTCTCACTGTCATGGCCTACGACCGCTACGTTGTCATCTGCCAACCCCTGCACTACGGGACCCTCCTGGGTAGCAGAGCTTGTGTCCACATGGCAGCAGCTGCCTGGGGCAGTGGGTTTCTCAATGCTGTGCTGCACACGGCCAATACATTTTCTATACCTCTCTGCCAGGGCAATGCCCTGGACCAGTTCTTCTGTGAAGTTCCCCAGATCCTCAAGCTCTCCTGCTCAGACACCTACCTCAGGGAAGTTGGGCTTCTTATATTAAGCTGTTTTTTAGCACTTGGGTGTTTTGTTTTCATTGTGCTGTCCTATGTGCAGATCTTCAGGGCCGTGCTGAGGATCCCCTCTGAGCAGGGATGGCACAAAGCCTTTTCCATGTGCCTCCCTCACCTGGCTGTCATCTCCCTGTTTGTCAGCACTGGCATATTTGCTCACCTGAAACCCCCCTCCATCTCCTCCCCATCCCTGGACCTGGTGGTGGCAGTTCTGTACTCGGTGGTGCCTCCAGCAGTGAACCCCCTCATCTACAGCATGAGGAACCAGGAGCTCAAGGATACCCTCAGGAAACTAATTCAATGGACCTTACACCACCAACTGTAATTTGTCTCCCCTTCTCTGCAGAGTGCCCAGGGTATATTTTAAGCCAGTACTCTGGGGGTTTTTTTCTCTGATAATCATCATTAGAGGTAATTGCCTGGGTTCATAGGACTTCTCTTGAGGCTCTGTCCTGTTGTGTCTGATCCTTGAAGAACCATGTGTCACCTTTTGCCTTCCTAATAGCCTCTCTGCAATAAAAGGGGATCTCCTGAGGGAGGTGCCTGCAGCCTGGGCTCTCCTTGATACAGTTGTGGCTAAGAACAAGCCAGAGGAATTGGACTTTCCAAGTCTCTTCCACCTTGTTTTCTCCTTCTCTTTGGGGAAATAATCTCATGGTATCATTGTTAGACACCAAGCACTTAGCTGAAGGCTCTCGTCTTGGTGTCCAGGGGCATTGGAAATGGTGCACGAGCTCCCAGTCACCTTCCTCAGGCTGTCACAGGTATGACGGGGCTGATGGCAGAGGTCAGTCCATGTGGAAAGGAATCTGGCGTGGTCAGGAGAGGATGGGGACACTACAGGTACTCCGGGGTGGGAAGTGAATGGAGACTCAGAAGGTGAAAGACCCTGAGATGAAGTCCCCCCAGGGCAGAGCACTCACTCCAGGTACCCGCAAAGAAAGACTCTGCAGTGCTGTGGGAGTCCGTGAAGATGCAGCAGGCACAGGGCAGGAGAGTGGAGAGATGCAGGAGGTGCCTGAGGAGCCGCAGGGCCAGGACTCTGCTGGTGTCCTGGGGAGCAGGGCTGGCGGGGAGGCAGAGTGGGGCAAAGGCGGTCAGGGCTGGGGATCCCCTGCAGCGTCAATGCAGGAGAGTCCGAGAGGGAGCGGCCTGCGCTGGCACTTGGGGCCAGCTGCAGGCCTGGGGCCGATGGGGAGGCTGAGCCCCCCCTCTGCCTCCCAGCAGCTGCTGTGCCCTTCCGAGGGGCTGGGGCTGTGGGCTGAGTGCCCAGAGCTCTGCAGCAGCCCAGACTGCCAGCCCAGACTGGGCTGCTCTGCTGGGCTGCGCTGGGGAGAGGGCAGGGAAGGTGGGGGAGAGCCGGGGAGGGGATGGGCTGGACTGGAAAGTGCCCAGGACAGGAACAGCCTGACGTTATCAGAGCTCTGTGACCCTCCAGGGGGAGGACCCGCTCCAGTGGGCCTGTGGAGCAGAGCCTGATCTCCTCGAGAAGGAAGCAAGTCATCACAGGTGCAGGAGAGAGGAGCTGCTCTGTGCCATGTTCCCTGGACACGCTGGGGAAGCTGCCCCAGGGCAAGTGGGAGAAACCGCCCCACGCATCGTCCATTTCCCTCTCTGGCCATACACCCAGCCCTGGGGAGGGACCTTGGTTGTGGGGCCAGCTCCGTCCTCCTGCTGGGCTCAGTGCCTGTCCTGGGGCACAGCCAGCCCGGTGCCAGCTCTCTTCTGTCCCACACCCTGCAGATCCCACCACACGGCTGACTGCTGACACCTGCATGGACACGACCGAGGTTGTGCAGGGGCAAGTACTGGTGGGAGGCTGCCAAATGGAGGGCTGCTGCGGGTGGAGGCATGGAGGGCTGCCACAGGGACTGTGCTGCTGGTGATGTTTCCCCATTCCATGAAGGTCTCGCTGCGACAGACCTCCAGAGGAAGGGTGCTGCCATTTAGGCCTCAGCTCCAGGGAGTGCCTCTGCCCGGGAGTGGGGGGGACAGTGGCCTCTGGTCTGGGAACTGAGAACCAGGTGAAGGGGGGTGTGAGGAGAGGAGCAGTCAGTGCACCATGGCGAATGAGAAAGAGAAGAGAGACAGGGTCTTTGCAGAGACCGCGCAGTGGAGAGACCTCGATCCCTGTGGAGCAGGGAAGGGGGGAGAGCTGGAGATCACCCGAGAGGAGCACTGAATGGAGAGTCCTGCCCAGGGGGAGGCTGGGGACTCGTGGTGCTGGAGGAAGGCTCCTTCTGAGCTGCAGGGCTGCAGCTACAGAGCAGGGACAGTGCTCTGGCAAGAGGTGAAGGAGCAAGCAGGGCTGGGGCAGGCTGGAGGAAGGCAGACAGGTCTGCAAAAATCTAAGGGAGAAAATGATTGCTGAAGCCCGGGGTTGAACCAGGGACCTTTAGATCTTCAGTCTAACGCTCTCCCAGCTGAGCTACTTCAGCCCTGCCCCAGCAGCCCTGGTCCCCGTGCCACCCGTGCCAGGCCACAGGCTGGCACCCAGGAGGAGTGCTCCTCAGGGAGGTTCCCAGGGGAAAGCTGTGCCCAGCCCCGAGCAGAGGGGACCTGGCTCCTCCCTGACCCCAAGGCCAGGTGGGCTCCAGCTTTGGTGGAGGCCAGCTTACACTGGGCGTGCCAAGATGTCTGTGGGCCTTGTACAAACGGGACAGTGGTGAAGGTAAATGGGCAGACCAGGCATGTGCAACTGCAAAGGCTGCGGGTGGAAGAAGCGTGGGGCTGGTGGAAGACCTTATCTCCTTCCCCAGGGAAGGCCTCCTCCCACCCTTTTATCCCTGGCTCCACTTCACTCGCTCCTTCATTCCCAACTCCTCTATCTCCTCCCCGCTGAGCAGCGCAGGGGGATGGGAATGGGGGTTGTGGTGAGTCCATAACAGTTGTTCTCTGCTGCTCCTTCCCTCTAAGACTTTTCCCATGGGGTCCCTCCTATGGGCTACAGTCCTTCAAGACAAACCCACTCCAGCATGGGCTGTCCTCCATCCAGCATTCTTTCAGGAATTGTCCAACATCTTCAGTGTTGGGTCCTCGACGGACTGCAGGGCTTACTTTCCCCACTATGGTCTTCTCCATGGGCCGCAGGGAAATACCTGCTATACTCTGATATTCTCCATGGGCTGCAGGAAACTATCTGCTCTTGTGCCTGGAGCACCTCTTCCCCCTCCCTCTTCACCAACCTCCGTGCTTGCAGGGCTGTTTCTCGCATTTTGTCTCCCTTACTCCTCTCCCATTCTGGCAGTTGTGTCCTTTCTTAAATATGCTTTTGTAAAGGTCCCACCAGCTTCACTGATGGGCTCGTTTTTGTGCAGTGGTGGTCTGCTTGGAGCCTGCTGGAACCAGCTCTGTCTGGCATGGGGAGGCAGCCCCTGGTGTCTTCTCACAGAGGACACCCCCGCATCCCCCCTGCTGCCAAACCCTGGACACCACCACCAATACACAGTGTAAATCTTTGCCTTGTTGAATGACATCCCCTTCCTCTTCCCTCATCCACAAATACAATTTACTCGCTGGGGAGGAAGAGAGAGAACAGAGAAGGCCTTGATGCTGTGCAAACATGGTTCAGCAATAGCTACACCATCGGTGTGTTGGCAACTCTGTTTTGGTGACAAATCCCAAACACAGCACCACGGGGGCTGCCGTGAAGAAAATTAACTCCATCCCAGCCCAAACCAGTACAGTGTGCCTGGAAGAATGTTTCCAGGATTAGCTGCTCTATCTCCTTCCCAGGGAGAGAGGTGAGGCTGACTGGCCGGTAGTTCCCTGGGTCCTTCTTCTTGCCCTTCTCAAAGACAGGAGGGACATGTGGTTTCTTCCACTCTTTGGAGGACTGTATTGAGTGCGCACACGTGAACTGAGGCAAGAGGACTCCCACCACCTGTGGGTTTGTGGCAGGTATGGGAGGAAGCTGAGTCCCTGTGATGGATCCACTCGGCTCCCTGACCAAACCAGCAGTAGTTTGGTTCAGGGTCCAAAGGAGGTAAAGGCCCAGGTGTAACCTGGCCAACAACTTCTCTAGTTCCAGTCTGGTCTCTGAAAACAGGAGCAGAGGGACATGGTGAGCATTGATGTATATGGGCTTGGAAACTGGAACACCCATCACATGATTAAGACATGAGTAACAGGTGGTTCCTCCAAGACTCATTTGTCAAGGAACAAAGAAAGTTGTGGGTACAAGGAGTCTCATGCATACCTTTCCCATCACATGGAATTTGCCTACGAGCCAACCACTCTATTCCATAAATGTGGCAGCCTAAGGGTATCTTCTTTGAGCTCTCCCTGCTAAGCAGCTGGCTGCCCAGTGGTGATCTCTCCTTGAGCTGGGACACATCTCAAGGTTACTCCTTGAGGCTGAGACCTCTTACCCACTGCAGATCTTTGCTAAGTGACTGATATCGTGCTTAATCTTGTGTAAGAGTGCACTAAGATTTTGTATTGGTGACTTTGATTCTGTTTTGGTAGCTGTGAATCATTGTTATATCCTCTGTGCAGTAAGGAATAGAGTGATCCTTGCCATCCAAATTTGTTAAGTTGCAATAAAACCGCTTTTGCTGATACTTCTGGCAGTGGTTCTTTAATTGGTCTAAATCGCCCGTCTGTGACAAACTGGTGTAGTCAGCAGGATTCTGGATCAGGATTTGCGACAGGAGACCTTATTGCAGGCATACAGTGTATAGGGCAGGCTTACGGGAAGAGGGAGACTTTTTACCAGGGCCCGTAGTGATAGGACAAGAGGCTTTTAAACTGGAAGAGGGTAGGTTTAGATTGAACATAAGGATGAAATTTTATCTGGTGAGGGTGGTGAGACACGGGCACAGGTTGCCCAGAGAAGTTGTGGATGCCCTGTCTGTGGAAGTGTTCAATGCCAGGCTGGATGGGGCTTTGAGCAACCTGGTCTAGTGGAAGGTGGGTCCCCCATGGGGTCAGAAGTCCTTGAGGAGCCTGCTCCAACATGGGCTTCCCACAGGGTCACAGCCTCCTTTGGGGGCAACCACCTGCTCTGGAATGGGGTCCTCCAAGGGCTGCAGGTGACTGTCTGTTCCAACATTAACCTCCATGGGCTGGTGGGGGTCAGCCTGCCTCACCATGGTCTTCTCCATGATTTGCAAGGGAATCTCTGCTCTGGTGTCTGCAGCACCTCCTCCCTCTCCTTCTTCCCTGACCTTGCTGTCTGCAGGATTTTTTCCTCACTGTTTTTTTTTCCTACCTTACTCCTGTCTCACTCTGGCATTTGTGCCCTTTCTGAAATATGCTTTCACAGAGGCACCACCAGCTTTGCTGATGAGCTCAGCTTGTGCCAGCAGTAGGGCTATTGCAGTGCTGGCTGGACTTGGCTGTGTAGGGCATGGGGCAACCCACTGTCTCTTCTGACAGGGGCTCCTGTCGCCCTTCCACTACTAAAAAAGTGGATGTAGAAACCCATACAGAGCAAAATGCTTGGCCCTGCTCTTCCACTGTCAAGAACTCCAAAGTACTCATTGGAGGGGAAGAGAAACAGAGAAGGCCTTGACACTGTGCACGCACTGCTCAGCAATAGCTAAAATATGGGTGTGTTATCACCACTGTTTGGGCCACCAATGCAAAGCACCATATGAGCTGCTATGAGGAAAATTAACCCCATCCCACCTAGTCCCAGTACAATCCGCACCCTTATTCCACAGCATTTCCGTCATGCTCAGGTCCCACATTGACTGATACACCTGAGTGTACACATTCAGGATGTACACAATCGCCCAATTCCTGTGTTGTTGCATTTCTACACCCTACTCGAGCCTTTCCATTCTCTCTCTTTCTCGTTCCCACAATCCCCTCTTACCAACACTTACAACTTGTACTCCGTACTTAAACCATCTTTACTTCCGACAGTCAGGTTTACACATCCTCATTAACCACTACCCCCTGTTCCTTGACACACGCTGATATTGTTCACTCATTCCAGGCCCACTCCCTCCACCCCCACACGTGTCAATGACTTGGGTCCCATCTGCCAAGGTGATTACTCAGGACAGGTGAAGTACTCGCCCCATTCCTCGTGAGGATTGCCCGCTGTTGGTTCAAGTGGTTCCTGCTGCCTTGCTTCCTGGCACATGCAACTCACATCATGGAGGATTTTCCCCCAAGGTTAGATCTCCTTGAGGTACACACCAGATCTCCCATCCTTCCACATTACCCGCCAAGTACAGCCAGGTCCTTGAGCCAAGACAATCTCACAGATGGGCTTGCTTGTTCCCAGGGGAGGAGCAGCCCACACTGCCTTCCCCAGCCAGCTCCCTGTGTGCGCTATGGGGACCTTACCTCCTCCCACAGTATGTGCAGGCTTTGTTTGGGCAGGACCAGGAAGGTTAGCAGATCCTCTGGTGTGTACCAGCTGAATGGCTTCTGCTAAACTGATCACCTGTCCAATATGACATGGAGCAGTGTCCCCGTGACTTTGGCCTGCTCCCTCAGCGTCCTTGGGTGAAGTCCCTCCCATCTCATGGACTGGCAAGGGTTGAGTTTGATCAAGTGACCCTAGATTTCATCCCCACCCACTGACGGTTGTTCTCCATGGGTTCTGCTTCAAGGTGCAAGGGCCTGGGAGACCTTGCTGATGAAGACTGAGCCAAAGGCAACATAGAACATCTCAGACCTATTTACACCTGCTCTTGCTAAGTTCTGCAGCAGCCCTGCACTGTCTTTGTTTCTTCTTTAACTTCAGTAGTAACAGCTCATCTTGGTGCCATTGAGCTCCTTTGAGAGAGTCAACTGAATATCCTTATGGGCTGTTGCAGGAGGCCGTCCTTAGAGACCAGTGGTACTGAGCTCTGCTCAGCGCTCAGTACTTGTGCTCTGCCCTTCAGTGCTCCTGCCCATAAAATCCTGCAGTTCTTACTACCCTGTTGTCCATCCCGTAGTGAGGTCGATACTTCCCAGCTGCTCCAGCAAACAGATGACAAGTTTCTCCTGATGACGTGGTTTAGGCCCAGCCGGCAGCTAAGCACCACGCGCTGCTCGCTCACCCCTCCCCCGGCAGGATGTGGAGAGAACAGAAAAACAAGGGCAAAGCCTGGAGGATTGGGATAAGGGCAGTTTACTGGGACAGCAAGGGAGAGGGAAAACAATCAACAACAGTACTGATAACAGATATTCACAATGGGTGATAACAGAGAACAATTTACCGATCCAACCACCGACCCACTAGAAGCTCAGCCCATTCCAGAACCACGCCGAAAACCGCGCCGCCCCCCCACTGCCCGACTAGCCCCCCTTTTATGGTGAGCATGATGTCACATGGTATGGAATAGCCCCCGGCCAGCTTGGGTCACCTGTCCTGGCTCCTTGTGAAATTAACTCTGTCCTTGCCAGAACCAGGACATTCGTAAAGGATCAGACACAACAGGACAGAGCCTCAAGAGAAGTGCTATGAACCCAAGCAATTACCTCTAACTATGATTATCAGAGAAATAAAAACCCAGAGTACTGGCCTAAAATATACTCCTGGAACTTTGCGAAGAAGGGGAGACAAATTACTATTGGTGGTGCAAGGTCCATTAGATTAGTGTCCTCAAGGCATCCTTGAGCTCCTGGTTCCTCATGCTGTAGATGAGGGGGTTCAATGCTGGAGGCACCACTGAGTACAGAACTGCCACCACCAGGTCCAGGGATGGGGAGGAGATGGAGGGGGGCTTCAGGTGAGCAAATATGGCAGTGCTGATAAACAGGGAGACCACAGCCAGGTGAGGGAGGCACATGGAAAAGGCTTTGTGCCGTCCCTGCTCAGAGGGGATCCTCAGCACAGCCCTGAAGATCTGCACATAGGACAGCACAATGAAAATAAAACAACCAAAAACTAAAAAACAGCTTAATATAAGAAGCCCAACTTCCCTGAGGTAGTCTGAGCCTGAGCAGGAGAGCTTGAGGATCTGGGGGAGTTCACAGAAGAATTGGTCCAGGGCATTGCCCTGGCAGAGTGGTATAGAAAATGTATTGGCCGTGTGCAGCACAGCATTGAGAAACCCAGTGCCCCAGGCAGCTGCTGCCATGTGGACACAAGCTCTGCTGCCCAGGAGGGTCCCGTAGTGCAGGGGTTGGCAGATGGCAACGTAGCGGTCGTAGGACATGACAGTGAGAAGGGAATATTCTGCTGACATCAGAAAGTAAAAGAAAAAGACCTGTACAGCACATCCCCCATAGGAGATGGTCCTGGTGTCCCAGATTAAGTTGGCCATGGCTTTGGGCACAGTGGTGGAGATGGTGCCCAGGTCGAGGAGGGAGAGGTTGAGGAGGAAGAAGTACATGGGGGTGTGGAGGTGGTGGTCGCAGGCTATGGCAGTGATGATGAGGCCATTGCCCAGGAGAGCAGCCAGGTAGATGCCCAGGAAGAGCCAGAAGTGCAAGAGCTGCAGCTCCCGTGTGTCTGTGAATGCCAGGAGGAGGAACTCAGTGATGGAGCTGCTGTTGGACATTTGCTGGTTCTTGGCATGGGGGCTGGTTCAAAAAAGCAAAGGACGGGGAAAAGTTAGGACAGACTCCTCTGAGCAAATCCATTCCATTTTTCATAGAAACACCCCCCAATTCAAATGCATTTCCTTTCTCTGCTTTGTGCTGGCTGAGTGTGTTGTGAGGAGCTGAGGAGTCAGCTGTGCTCAGCTGCAGTGGGGACATGGAGCTGGTTTGTGACACCTCCAGTGAAGACAAGCGATGTCAACTGTAATCCGCCTTCAATGGAGAAATTAAATCTCTGCACTCATGATTTGGAAGAGTGCGGGCTTCACAAGAGAAGCTTAGCATGTCCTTATAGGAATGTTGTCTGTGTTTTTCATTTTCGAATATTACATCAGGGGATTTTTCCTCTGAGGGTTAGAAATACACATTTTATCATGGAAAATGGGAAGAGTCTTGAGACAGTTCAGGCAAAAGGACTCAGCTCTTTGTAGCTTAGTGCAGAGTCAGGAGAGCTGAGGTGTCCACTAGACTGCTAATGAAATTGATTCTGTTGCCTTGACGTTGTCGACAAACATAAATAACTCTCTAAAAAATAGCCCAAAAAAAGACTCTAAGGAGAGCAGAGGAGTCCTGTTTCAAAGGGCAGATCTTCAAACTGTTCACTTTCCCTGCTCAGAGGTGGAGTTGTGATTAAGAAGGACACAGCCCCTCTCAGAGAGAAGCAAAGGCCTCTGAGAGGAGAGAACTGACCTCCAAGGGAAAGCTCAGCACTCCCTGGGATCCTACAGCACAGCCGTGCTCTTCTGGGGCAGCTCCCAAGCCCAGCAGCACAGGCAAAGCAGACAGTCCGATGTCCTGAAGATGGGATGTCCTAAAGGCAGAGTCAGCTCATGGCTCAGCACACAACACCCAGCAGACATCTAGAGTGAGGGACCACAAGAGAGCAGCCTGAAGGCAGCCTAGCCCAGGGCTTGGCTGCAGTTTCCTCCCACTCCCTGCCCATGTCTCTGCTGCCTGGAGCTGTCCCTGCCAGGAGCTGGTGCTCTGCCCACACCTCTCCTCCCTGTCCCTGCTCACAGAGCCCATCCCACCCTCTGTGTGCTCAGCTCTGCCCTGCAGACACCTCCTGGCAGCAGGGCACTGCCCAAGGGGAAATCCATGCTCCTTGAGAAGTGCCATGGCAAATGTCCCAGGGGTGATCTGGAGCTGTGAGTAGCCTGGAAACACAAAGCACCCTCTCAAGAGCAGAAGGACCCTGCCCTGCCCTTCCAGGGGGTCGCTCCTTCCACCCACAGCTTCTCCCTGCAGTGCCCTGGGCAGCTCCCCGGGCAGGCTGAGGGCTGACCCTGGCAGGCGGCAGAGTCCCTGCCCCGGCACACAGCCCCTGGGCTGCAGGGACCCTGCTCTGAAGGACACAACTGGGCACCCCTGCCTGCACACCTGCATTCCCAGCCACTCAAACTTGCCTCTGCACAGGGAGTCCACCTGGCAGATCCCAGCAGCTGTGGGCTCTGCCAGCTTGAGGAGATGCCTCCAAGAACCGCATTGGCATTGCCCTGCACCCAGAGACTTACCGTGTCAAGGGCTCTGAAGATTTCTCCTTCCCTGAGCTCTCAGCAAGCCTCCCATTTCCAACTGCCTTGAAGCTCTCTCTGCCTCGCTGTTCTCCCCTCGGTGCCTGCAGGCAGAGCCCTCAGCCCTGCTGCGCTTGGCAGAGGAGCTGCTCCTGGCCAGAGATGTCTCGCTGCAGCACAGCCCACTTGCCATGAGCTCCCTTTGTCCCAGGAGACCAGCAGCAGAGGACCAGCCCAAGGCGGCATGTTAATGACCCCTCTGGTGGGTTTGGGGACGAGTCCATGAAGCTCAGGCCCTGAGAGGAAGCTGATGAAACCTCTGCAGAAGTCACAGTCCGATGATGCAAACTCCACAGTTTCTTGGAGCATTAATGGGTCCCCCTGAGGGCCATCCCTGACAAAGCAACTCTGGGGCTGGTTAGAGCAGGCAAGTGGAGGCAGTGATGACAGGTAGGCAAAGGCAATGGCAAGGTGGCTCTGGTGCTGAGTAATCCTGGGTGTGTTTGATCAAACCAAAGGGCCAAGCTGTGACCCCCAGCCCCTGGGAAGGGGGTTCCTGTCCCACACACAGAGCTCAGGGCTCTTCCTGGGGCAGGGTGTTGTGGGGACGTACAATGCCAAGTGCAGGACAATGGTACGACACCTCCCAGGCCTTTGAGTGGAGACAAGGAGGCCATGAGGCCCTCATGCTGTCATGATTAGGTGTCTCCTGGTAGGCCTTGGTGAGACAGCCAACAGCCACCACCAATGGGAGAAAGACCTCAACTTCAACCTTCAACTTTGTCATCTCCCTTGACCATCTCCACCACAGCTTGTCCTATGGTGTCCTATGCCTGCACCTGTTTCCTGGAAGGCTCTGGACATCCACTGTGCTTACCAACCTTGCTCTCACTTGAGCATCTTCCTACCCTTACTGATATCTCTCCATCCTCATGGGCTGTGTGTTGAAATATAAAGCTTTGGCTAATCCAGACTCTTGCTGGGTGGCCTGTCGTACCACAGCATTGCACTTGGAGTGATGTTTCGTGTAACTCAACGTGACATGACATCCTCATGCCTAGTCTCAACTTCCAAAGCTTCCCTTTGTGGCATTATTTCTTTCTTGTGCTGCTTTCCAATGTTGAGAAAAACTCCACCATCTCTGAAACCACACTTCAACCAGTCTCAAGATGGTCTGGGTGGCCATGGTCATCCTAATGCAGGCCTGTATGCAGGTGGCCTTGTTCATAATGAACATGCACCACTGGCTTGTATGGTGTCCCGCGTAGCGCCCAGACCCTTCTCCTCAGGGTCACTGCTCAGCCGGTCAGGTACAAGCCTGCCCTGATGACCGAGGTTACTCTTCCTTCTAATGCAGGACTGGCCACTTCTCCTTGTAACCCTCAAGAGGTTTGTGTTGACTAGCATCTCAAAGTATCTCAGGGTTCTCTGGACTGAAGCTCCATTTGGTCAGCGGTTAATGTTTGTGTGCGGGTGGCTCACCCTGATGGTGGTGGAGTCTCACAAGAGAACAGCATGAGGAGTTGCAGGGCTCTACAGACCCAGGTAGGAATTGCCATGAACACCACCTCCAAAACACCAAATGAGATTACAAAACCAGCAAAACGAGGGCCAGCAGATGTGTTTGGTTTGTGTGGCAAGGTTTTGGTAGCAGGAGGAGGAGAGGCTACAGGGATGTCTTCTGTGAGAAGATGCCAGTGACAGTAATTAGTGAATGATCTCGCCTTGCCCTTATCTTGACACCCCCGAGCCTTTCGTTATATTTTCTCTCCCCTGTCCAGCTGAAGAGGGCAGTGATAGAGCAGCTTTGGTGGGCACCTGACATCCAGCCAGGGTCAACCCACCACAACTGGGAGCACTGGTGTGGCACTGGGAGCACTGGAGGGAGCCTGTGAGCAGCTCTAGTAGAAATGCAGCCTAGAAATGTAGACTAGAAATGGAGTAGAAATGGAGACTAGAAGCACCGCAGGGAGCCTGGGAGCGGCTCTGGGAGCACTGGGGGGAGCCAGGGAGCCATAGTGGGAGAACTGGGGTGGCATTGGGATGAGTGGGGGAGACAGGGAGCCACCCTGGGTGCACTGAGGTGGCAGTGGCAGAACTGGGAGGGGAGGCAAGGACCCCCACTGGGAGAACTGAAGAAGCACTGGGAGAACCAAGGAGTGGCACTGCCTGCACTGGAGTTGCACTGGGAGCACTGGGCTGAGCCAGGGAGCCAAACTGGGAGCACTAGGGCAGAACTGGGGGGACTAGGGGGACCAAAGGAATTGCTCTGGAAGTACTGGGGCAGTACTGGGAGCACTGGGGGAATCCAGTGAATGGCACGGGGAGACCTGGAGCACAACTAGGAGCACTGCAGGGAGCCTGGGAGCTGGACTGGGAGCACTGAGGTGGCTCTGGGAGAACTCGAGGGAGGGGGGGAGGGGGGCAAAGAGCCCCACCAGGTTCACTGTGAGGAGCCAGGAATCCACACTGGCAGCACTGGGGCAGAACTGGGAGCACCGGAATGAGCCAGGAAACCACACTGGGAGCACTGGGGAAACACTGGGAGCACTATGGCTGTACCGGGAGCTCTGGGGTGGCACTGGGAGCTGTACTGAGAGTACTGCGGAGATACTGGGAGAACTTGGGGGAGCCACTAATCGGCACTGGGAGCACTGGTGTGGAACCAGGAGCACTGTAGGGAGCCAGGGAGCTGCTCTGGGAGTACTGGCGCAGCGCTGGGAGAACCAGGGCAGCACTCTGATCCTCACTGGCAGCACTGGAGTGTCACTGGGAGGACTTCTCACCTCCGTGCCTGGCAAGATCATGGAGCGGATCCTCCTGCGAACTGTGCTCAGGCACAGGGAAAACCAGGAGGTGATTGGTGACAGCCACCATGGCTTCACTAAGGGCAAATCCTGCCTGACAAAGTTGGTGGCCTTCTACGAATGGGGTTACAGCATTGGTGGATAAGGGACGAGTGACTGACATCACCTACCTGGACTTGTGCAAGGCATTTGACACTGTCCCGTATGACATCCTTGTCTCTAAATTGGAGAGACATGGATTCGATGGAGGGACCACTCGGTGGATAAGGAATTGGCTGGATGGTCACACTCAGAGACTTGTGGTCAACGGCTCAATGTCCAAGTGCAGACCAGTGACGAGTGGTGTTCCTCAGGGGTTGGTATTTGGACTGGAACTGTTTAACATCTTTGTTGGAGACATGGACAGCTGGATCGAGTGCACCCTCAGCAAGTTTGCCGATGACACCAAGCTGTGTGGTGTGGTTGACACGCTGGAGGGAAGGGATGCCATCCAGAGGGACCTTGACAGGCTGGAGAGGTGGGCCCGTGCGAACCTCATGAAGCTCAACAAGGCCAAGTGCAAGGTCCTGCACATGGGTCGGGGCAATCCCAAGCACAGCTACAGGCTGGGTGCAGAATGGATTGAGAGCAGCCCTGAGGAGAAAGACTTGGGGGTGTTGATTGATGAAAATCTCAACATGAGCCAGCAATGAGCGCCTGCAGCCCAGAAAGCCAACCATGTCCCAGTCTGCATCAAAAGCAGCGTGACCAGCAGGTTGAGGGAGGGGACTCTGTCACTCTGCTCTGCTCTCATGAGACCCCACCTGCAGTACTGCGTCCAGCTCTGGGGTCCCCAGTACAAGAAAGACATGGAGCTGTTGGAGTGAGTCCAGAGGAGGCCAGGAAGATGATCAGAGGGCTGGAGCATGTCTCCTGTGAAGACATACTGAGAGAGTTGGGTTGTTTAGCATGGAGAAGAGAAGGTTCTGGGGAGATCTAATTCTTTCTAGGTCTTCCAGTACCTGAATGGGGCCTACAGGAAAGCTGGAGAGGGACTGTTTATCCGGGAGTGTCGTGATAGGACAAAGGGGAATTGGGTTTAAACTAAAAGAGGGTAGATTGACACTAGATGTTTGGAAGAAATTCTTCATTGTGAGGGTGGTGAGGCACTGGAACAGGTTGCCCAGAGAAGCTGTGGATGCCCCATCCCTGGATGATTTGAAGGCCAGGTTGGAAGGAGCTTTGGGCAGCCTGGTCTAGTGGAGGGTGTCCCTGGCCATGGCAGAGGGGCTGGAACTAGATGACCTTTGGGGTCCCTTCCAACCCCAAGCCATTCTGTGATGATTCTAACAGAAGGAGATATTCAGAAAGCTGGTTAAAATCTCCTTTTATGAAGAAGAAAAAAAAAAAAAAAACAACACCAGTTTAGACTTAAATGACAGATGAGCAGAGCTTTAAGTGATGTGGAGGGAAGTGATGCCATCTGTCCCAGGTAAGTTTTTGTACTCCAGTGATAGATCAGAGTGGGGTAAATTCAGTGTTATAATCACAGTTAGCTCCTTGGCAGGTAGAACTGGTGGAGAATTTTTATTGTCATTCATGTTCTGTCTAGTGAGAGGGTGCATACAGGGTGCATAGAACAGAAAGAATCTCAGAAGATCATGAAAAAGCAAAAGATTTGAAACAGGGAGGAAACATCTGAATAGAATAGAATAGAATAGAATAGAATAGAATAGAATAGAATAGAATAGAATAGAATAGAATAGTTCAAGCTGGAAGGGACCATCTACTCCAACTGCAGAACAGGGCTGATATCACTCAAGGCATTAAAGATCAAAGGGGCTTTGGATTATTGGGTGTGCGGTCACTGGTGTGTACATGTTCTGGCAGGGGCTTTTCCAAAGGCAACCATCACCTCAGCCGATGTACCCCCAGTGTGAACTTATCCACAGGTCACTGTCCATTTGACTCCAGTTCACACGGGAGTTTTAGCAAGTTCCCTTGCTGCCCCCAAAGCTACTCGCTGGTGGGAGCAGAGTGGAGAAAAGAGATGAGATGCCCTGCAGGACTTCATGCTTACAAAGAAGGAAGAGCTGGTCAGAGATGTAACATTCAGGGGCGAGAAAGCAGAGTGTAGGATCCTGAGAGAAGGGAAGAAGGCCAAGAGCAGGACTTGAGGAGAGCAGAAGCTGACCTCCTGGCCGCCATGCTTGGAAGAATCCCATGGGATATGGGCCAGCAGAGAAGAGAGTTGCAGAAACCTGTTTGATGCGCCTAATGCAGAAAGAAAAGGTGGCTGGAGGAAGGCATGGATGAGAAAGGAGCTGCTGACGAAAAACCAAGCATGCAGAGGAAGCACAGAGAAGGTGGAAGGTGGCTGCCTTCCAGCCTCAATGGTGCTGTGCTGCTGGGCTGGAGAGAGTCATTTGTACGTGAGTGTCTGTCTGTGAGTGGGGGAACTGGGGAGCTGAGGTGATCCTGGGGCCAGCGCCTGGATAGACAGAAGGTCTAAGACCATCTCCTGGAGGGATCCATGCTGTCTGTGTGTCTACACAGCTATACATTTTCCTCTAATATCACCATGTGTCAAACAGCCCCACCCTCATTTCTCCTTTCTCCGCTGACCCTGGTTTGGCTTGCTTTGTACCCTCCTTTGGTGTTTTGCAGACTCTCTTCATGGCAATTCCTACCTGGGTCTGTAGAGATCTGCAACTCCTCATGCTGTTCTCTTGTGAGACTCCACCACCATCAGGGTGAGCCACCCGCACACAAACAGTAACCGCTGACCAAATGGAGCTTCAGTCCAGAGGGACCTGGAGAAACTCGGGGATTTGGCCAAAAGAAACCTCGTGACGTTGACAAGGAGAATTGGCCAGTCTGGCCTCAGGGAGAAGAACCAACGTGTACATCAGGGCCAGCTGGGACCTGCTGTGCTGAGGAGGGACTCTGAGGAGAAGGGCCTGGCAACTGTGAGGGACACCATCCGAGCCAGGGGTTTCTGCTCACTGTGGAGAAGGCCAGTTGCATACGGGGCTGCATTAGGATGAGCATGGTCACCCAGAGCAGGGCAGTTCTTCTGGCCCTTGACACCGCACTGGTAGGGACCCCCACACATGGCTTTGTCCCAGTTCTCGGCTCCCTCTTTTGCTGGAGCTGGGAGGAGCTGGAGAGTGGCCAGAGGAGATGTGGCCAGGTGGAGTTTGGGGCCTTAAGCAGATGGGCTGTGTGGAGGGGCTGAGAGACCTGGGCTTCTTTGGCCCCTTTGCCCAGTGGTGGAGAGGCTCGGGGCAGTCTAGGAGTAGCCTGAGACTGCTTGAAAGGTGGTTTCAGAGATGGTGGAGCTTTTCTCAAAACTGGGAAACATCATGAGATGCCACCAAGTGCATGTTGGGAGGTTGAGATTGGACACGAGGAGAAAGAAATGTCCCTACAAGCGCAGTTCAGTGGTACAAGAGGCCACCCAGCAAGAGTTTGGATTAGCCAGAGCTTTGCCTTTCAATGAAGAGTCTGTGAGGATGGAGAGATATCAGTAAGGGTAGGAAGACGCTCAGGTGAGACCCAAGTTGGTGAGCAGGCTGGGTGTCAAGAGCCTGCAGGGAAAGAGGTGCAGGTGTGGGACACCGTAGGACATCCTGTGGTGGAGACATCTGGGGGCAGTGGCAAGGCTGAAAGCCCCCAACACAGCCAAGGTCTTGGTCTGGTGGGCTGTGGCTGTTCTCCCTGCAGGTGATGCCTGTGAGGAGACATCTTCTCATTAGAGCACCAGGACTTCATCGCCCCCTTGTCACAACCTGTGAGCCTGAGAAAGAGTGTGTGGTAGTCCTGCTCTAGGCATTGCACATCCCCACATCACACTGGCCCAGGAAGAGCCCTGAGACACATGTGAGGGACAGGGTCTCCCCTCCCAGGGGCTGGGGGTCACAGCTTGGCCCTTTGGCTTGATCAAACACACCCAGGATTACTCAGCACCAGAGCCACCTTGCCATTGCCTTTGCCTACCTGTCATCACTGCCTCCACTTGCCTGCTCTAACCAGCCCCAGAGTTGCTTTGTCAGGGATGGCCCTCAGGGGGACCCATTAATGCTCCAAGAAACTGTGGAGTTTGCATCGGACTGTGACTTCTGGAGAGGTTTCATCAGCTTCCTCTCAGGGTCTGAGCTTCATGGACTCATCCCCAAACCCACCAGAGGGGTCATTAACATGCCATCTTGGGCTGGTCCTCTGCTGCTGGTCTCCTGGGACAAAGGGAGCTCATGGCAAGTGGGCTGTGCTGCAGAGAGACATCTCTGGCCAGGATCAGCTCCTCTGCAGAGCACAGCAGGGCTGAGGGCTCTGCCTGCAGGCACCGAGGGGAGAACAGCGAGGCAGAGAGAGCTTAAAGGCAGTTGGAAATGGGAGGCTTGCTGAGAGCTCAGGGAAGGAGAAATCTTCAGAGCCCTTGACATGGTAAGTCTCTGGGTGCAGGGCAATGCTGATGCGGTTCCTGGAGGCATCTCCTCAAGCTGGCAGAGCCCACAGCTGCTGGGATCTGCCAGGTGGACTCCCTGTGCAGAGGCAAGTTTGAGTGGCTGGGAATGCAGGTGTGCAGGCAGGGGTGCCCAGTTGTGTCCTTCTTCAGAGCAGGGTCCCTGCAGCCCAGGGGCTGTGTGCCGGGGCAGGGACTCTGCCGCCTGCCAGGGTCAGCCCTCAGCCTGCCCGGGGAGCTGCCCAGGGCACTGCAGGGAGAAGCTGTGGGTGGAAGGAGCGACCCCCTGGAAGGGCAGGGCAGGGTCCTTCTGCTCTTGAGAGGGTGCTGCGTGTTTCCAGGCTACTCACAGCTCCAGATCACCCCTGGGACATTTCCCAGGGCACTTTTTCATAAGCAAATAAAGGCAGGGGCTACATGGAAAGAAAGGTGCTTCCCAGGGTTGGTGCTTTCAATTCCCTGCTGTGATGGTCAGAGGAAACAGTGATGGAGCTGTCAGCTTTGCACAGGAGACCGAGACTCCTACAGCATTACAGTGAGTGATGAACAGGGTTTTCAAGGCACCTGATAAAGTCACTTCACCCTTTCCTCTGCCTACACAAAGCATTCACATCACCTTTGTCGTGTCTTCAGGGTTGATCTGCTCTTCTCCTTAAGACCTGCCAACACAGAGGTTCCCATTGGGCAGTGCCCTGCTGCCAGGAGGTGTCTGCAGGGCAGAGCTGAGCACACAGAGGGTGGGATGGGCTCTGTGAGCAGGGACAGGGAGGAGAGGTGTGGGCAGAGCACCAGCTCCTGGCAGGGACAGCTCCAGGCAGCAGAGACATGGGCAGGGAGTGGGAGGAAACTGCAGCCAAGCCCTGGGCTAGGCTGCCTTCAGGCTGCTCTCTTGTGGTCCCTCACTCTAGATGTCTGCTGGGTGTTGTGTGCTGAGCAATGAGCTGACTCTGCCTTTAGGACATCCCATCTTCAGGACATCGGACTGTCTGCTTTGCCTGTGCTGCTGGGCTTGGGAGCTGCCCCAGAAGAGCATGGCTGTGCTGTAGGATCCCAGGGAGTGCTGAGCTTTCCCTTGGAGGTCAGTTCTCTCCTCTCAGAGGCCTTTGCTTCTCTCTGACAGGGGCTGTGTCCTTCTCTTTCAATCACAACTCCACCTCTGGGATGGGAAAAAGGAACCATTTGCAGATCTGCTCTTTGAACCAGGACTCCCCATCTCTCATCACAGTCTAGTTTTGGGGGATTATTTAAAAGCAATTTCTGTTTGTCGTCATCTTCAAGGCAGCAGAAGCAAATTGCAGGGCAGCTGGGTGACAGTCTAATGGACACTGCAGCTCTCCTGACTCTGCACTAAGCTACAAAGAGCTGAGCCTTTTCGCCTGTCCTGTCACATTCCCATTGCTGTCCTGTTCCCATTATTCCATCCTAAAATGACTATTTCTACCCCTCAAAAGAGTGCTCCCCAGATGTGATGGTGGAAAATAAAAACCACAGACAAAATTCTTCTAAGGAAATGCTAAGCCTGTCTTTGGCAGCCTGCACTCTTCTGAGTCATGAGTGCAGAGATTTAATTTTTCCATTGAAGGTGGATTACATCTGACATCGGTTGTCAACATTGGAGCTGTCACAAACCAGCTCCATGTACCCACTGCAGCTGAGCACAGCTGACTCCTCAGCTCCTCACAACACACTCAGCCAGCACAAACCAGAGAAGGGAAAGGCATTTCAATTGGGGGGTGTTTCTATGAAAAATGGAGTGGCTTTGCTCAGAGGAAGATGTCCTAATTTTCCCTGTCCTTTCATTTTTTTCAACCAGACCTCTTGCCAAGGAACCACAAATGTCCAATGGCAGCTCCATCACCGAGTTCCTCCTCCTGGCATTCGCAGACACACGGGAGCTGCAGCTCTTGCACTTCTGGCTCTTCCTGGGCATCTACCTGGCTGCTCTCCTGGCCAATGGCCTCATCATCACTGCCATAGCCTGCGACCACCACCTCCACACCCCCATGTACTTCTTCCTCCTCAACCTCTCCATCCTCGACCTGGGCTCCATCTCCACCACTGTGCCCAAAGCCATGGCCAATTCCCTATTGGACGTAAGGACCATCTCCTACACAGGATGTGCTGCTCAAGTCTTTCTGATTGTCTTCCTGCTTGGAGCTGAGTGCGCCCTTCTCACTGTCATGGCCTATGACCGCTACGTTGCCATCTGCCAACCCCTGCACTATGGGACCCTCCTGGGCAGCAGAGCTTGTGTCCACATGGCAGCTGCTGCCTGGGGCACTGGGTTTCTCTATGCTGTGCTGCACACGGCCAATACATTTTCTATACCACTCTGCCAGGGCAATGCCCTGGACCAGTTCTTCTGTGAAATCCCCCAGATCCTCAAGCTCTCCTGCTCAGACACCTACCTCAGGGAAGTTGGGCTTCTTATATTAAGTTGGTTTTTAATATTTGGTTGTTTTGTTTTAATTGTGCTGTCCTATGTGGAGATCTTCAGGGCCGTGCTGAGGATCCCCTCTGAGCAGGGACGGCACAAAGCCTTTTCCATGTGCCTCCCTCACCTTGCTGTCATCTCCCTGTTTGTCAGCACTGGCATATTTGCTCACCTAAAGCCCCCCTCCATCTCCTCCCCATCCCTGGACCTGGTGGTGGCAGTTCTGTACTCAGTGGTGCCTCCAGCAGTGAACCCCCTCATCTACAGCATCAGGAACCAGGAGCTCAAGGATACCCTCAGGAAACTAAGTCAATGGACCTTGCACCACCAACAGTAATTTGTCTCCCCTTCTCTGCAGAGTATCCAGAACATATTTTAGGCCAGTACTCTGTTTGTTTTTTTTTTTTTTTTTTCTCTGATAATCATTATTAGAGGTAATTGCCTGGGTTCATAGGACTTTTCTTGAGGCTCTGTCCTGTTGTGTCTGATCCTTGAAGAACCATGTGTCACCTTT
This sequence comes from Grus americana, assembly GCF_028858705.1. Lineage (NCBI taxonomy): Eukaryota > Metazoa > Chordata > Aves > Gruiformes > Gruidae > Grus > Grus americana. The sequence continues at coordinate 2,015,189 of NC_072878.1, read as the reverse complement.
TGCCTTCCTTATAGCCTCTCTGCAATAAAAGGGGATCTCCTGAGGGAGGTGCCTGCAGCCTGGGCTCCCCTTGATACAGCTGTGGCTAAGAACAAGCCAGAGGAATTGGACTTTCCAGGTCTCTTCTGCCTGGTTTTCTCCTTCTCTTTGGGGAAATAATCTCATGGTATCACTGTTAGACACCAAGCACTTAGCTGAAGGCTCTCGTCTTGGTGTCCAGGGGCATTGGAAATGGTGCACGAGCTCCCAGTCCCCTTCCTCAGGCTGTCACAGGTATGACGGGGCTGATGGCAGATGTCCGTCCATGTGGAAAGGAATCTGGCGTGGTCAGGAGAGGATGGGGACACTGCAGGTACTCTGGGGTGGGAAGTGAATGGAGACTCAGAAGGTGAAAGACCCTGAGATGAAGTCCCCCCAGGGCAGAGCACTCGCTCCAGGTACCCGCAAAGAAAGACTCTGCAGTGCTGTGGGAGTCCGTGAAGATGCAGCAGGCACAGGGCAGGAGAGTGGAGAGATGCAGGAGGTGCCTGAGGAGCCGCAGGGCCAGGACTCTGCTGGTGTCCTGGGGAGCAGGGCTGGCGGGGAGGCAGAGTGGGGCAAAGGCGGTCAGGGCTGGGGATCCCCTGCAGCGTCAATGCAGGAGAGGCCAAGAGGGAGTGGCCTGTGCTGGCACTTGGGGCCAGCTGCAGGCCTGGGGCCGATGGGGAGGCTGAGCCCCCCCTCTGCCTCCCAGCAGCTGCTGTGCCCTTCCGAGGGGCTGGGGCTGTGGGCTGAGTGCCCAGAGCTCTGCAGCAGCCCAGACTGCCAGCCCAGACTGGGCTGCTCTGCTGGGCTGCGCTGGGGAGAGGGCAGGGAAGGTGGGGGAGAGCCGGGGAGGGGATGGGCTGGACTGGAAAGTGCCCAGGACAGGAACAGCCTGACGTTATCGGAGCTCTGTGACCATCCGGGGGAGGACCCGCTCCAGTGGGCCTGTGGAGCAGAGCCTGATCTCCTCGAGAAGGAAGCAAGTCATCACAGGTGCAGGAGAGAGGAGCTGCTCTGTGCCATGTTCCCTGGACACGCTGGGGAAGCTGCCCCAGGGCAATTGGGAGAAACCGCCCCACGCATCGTCCATTTCCCTCTCTGGCCATACACCCAGCCCTGGGGAGGGACCTTTGTTGTGGGGCCAGCTCCGTCCTCCTGCTGGGCTCAGTGCCTGTCCTGGGGCACGGCCAGCCCGGTGCCGTCTCTCTTCTGTCCCACACCCTGCAGATCCCACCGCACGGCTGACTGCTGACACCTGCATGGGACACGACTGAGGTTGTGCAGGGGCAGGTACTGGTGGGAGGCTGCCAAATGGAGGGCTGCTGCGGGTGGAGGCATGGAGGGCTGCCACGGGGACTGTGCTGCTGGAGACGTTTCCCCACCCCAAGAACGCACCCTGCTCTATCTAGTGCCTGCACTGCAGGGCCGGGGGGCCATGTTGGGCAGCTGGGCTTGGCCAGCCCAGCTGAGGAGATCTCCTCTTCTTGCCCCACGCTCTTCAGCCCACTGTCAGCCTATAGGCATTGCCACAGTGCCTCTGCGCTGGCTGTTGGGTGTCTCCATGTGCCCTGCTCTGAGCCCATGCAGGGACCTGCTGTGGGTGTCTCTGCTGGAGCTGGTCACCATGGCCTGCCTGCACTGTCCCAGGAGATCCTGGACGGGCTGCCCTTGGCGATGGGCTGTGATGGTCCTCAGCCCACAGCAGGTACTGAGCACCAGCCCAGGAATGCTTCCCTGGGGATGAGTGCCTCACGCTGTGCTGGCTGCACGTGTGAGCCGTGGGGGATGTCCTCACACTATGGTTCTTCTTGGTACAAAAGGGGAACCATCGTCTCCCAAAGTGATTTCAGCTGGGTGGGAGCTGCCAGTGTTGCAGAAAGGCTGGCACACAGAAAGACTATTTGAAAAAGGAAAATAATTTCATTGGGCTCTAGTCCCAACCCCTCCTCAGACAGCTCCTGATAGATCAGGTGCTCAGGGCCTTGTCTCAACAAATTTGGAATATCTCCACTGGCTGAGATCCCACCATCTCCCCCAGGGCCCTGGCTCAAGTGTTTGGCTCTGAGGGATTTCTCAAAACAGGGCAGCTCTCTCAGCCTCTCCTTGGACATAACGTGTTCCAGGCCCCGACCACCCTTCTGGCCACTGCTGGAAAATCTCCACTCGGTCAGGGTCGGTCTGGCTGCTGCTGTGGACCAGAGGCTGGATCATGAGCTGTCCTGGTTTCAGCTGAGACAGAGTTAATTGTCTTCCCAGTAGCCAGTCTGGGGCTGTGTTTGGGATTTGTGCTGGAAACAGTGTTGATAACAGAGATGTTTTTGTTACACAGAGATGTTTTTGTTGTTGCTGAGCAGGGCTTACACAGAGTCAAGGCCTTTCCTGCTCCTCACACCACCCCTCCAGTGGGATGGCTGGGGGTGCACAAGGAGTTGGGAGGGGACACAGCCAGGACAGCTGACCCCAACTGACCAAGGGGACATTCCATACCATATGACGTCATGCTCAGCTTATAAAGGGCTTGGGGAAGAAGAAGGATGGGGAGGGGGGTGGTGTTTGGAGTGATGGTATTTGTCTTCCCAAGTCACTGTTACGCATGATAGAGCCCTGCTTTCCTGGAGATGGCTGAACACCTGCCTGCCCATGGGAAGTGAGGAATGCATTCCTTGTCTTGCTTTGCTTGCACGTGTGGCTTTTGCTTTACTTATTGAACTGTCTTTATCTCAGCCCACAGGTTTTCTCACTTTGACTCTTCCGACTCTCTCCCCCATCCCACTGCGGGGGAGTGAGCAAGCAGCTGCGTGGTGCTCAGTTGCTGTGTGGGGTAAAACCATGATACAAGCTGACCTCATGATTTGGGGAAATGCATTCACAGTGAATGCTCCTACACTGCCCTGATGGCTGAAGGCAACTCCCTGAACTGGAATTGTGTAAACTTACCCGTTGTCTCTCAGCACATGCCAGAGAAATGGCTTGCAGCTTTGTAAAGCTATGAATAAGTGACAAAATCCAGAACATAAAATCATAGAATCATAGAATATCCTGAGTTGGAAGGGACCCACAAGGATCATCAAGTCCAACTCCTGGCTCCACACAGGATCAGCCGAATCAGAGCATATGACTGAGAGCGTTATCCAGACGCTTCTTGAACTCAGTCAAGCTCGGTGCTGTGACCACTTCCCTGGGGAGCCTGTTCCAGTGCCCAACCACACTTTCGGTGAAGAACCTTTTCCTGATATCCAACCTAAACCTCCCCTGTTGCAGCTTCATTCCGTTCCCTCGGGTTCTATCACTGGTCACCAGAGGGAGGAGGTCAGCGCCTGCCCCTTTGCTCCCCCTAGTGAGGAAGTTGTAGGCCGTGATGTGGTCTCCCCTCGGTCTCCTCTTCTCTAGGCTGAACAAACCAAGGGACTTCCGCCTCTCATACGTCTTCCCCTCTAGACCCTTCACCATCTTTGCTGCCCTCCTTTGGACACTCTCCAGTAGTTTTATGTCCTTTTTGTACTGCGGTGCCCAAAACTGCACGCAGTACTCGAGGTGAGGCCGCACCAGCGCAGTGTAGAGTGGGACAATCACTTCCCTAGACCAGCTAGCAATGCCCTGGTTGATGCACCCCAGGATACGGTTGGCCTTCCTGGCAGCCTGGGCACACTGTTGACTCAGGTTCAACTTGCTGTCGACCAAGACGCCCAAGTCCCTTTCAGCATGGCTGGTCTCCAGCGTCTCATCGCCCAGTCTGTGTGTACAGCCAGGGTTGCCCCTTCCCAGGTGCAGAATCCCGCACTTGCCCTTGTTAAACCTCATGCGGTTGGTGATTGCCCAGTTCTCCAATCTATCCAGATCTCTCTGCAAGGCCCCTCCACCCTCGACGGAATCAACAGCTCCTCCCAATTTGGTGTCATCTGCAAACTTGCTCACAACACCTTCTAGTCCTACATCCAAGTCCTTTATGAAAACATTAAAAAGAACTGGCCCTAAAATGGAGCCCTGGGGAACCCCACTAGTGACTGGCCGCCAGCCTGATGTAACCCGGTTTACCATAACTCTTTGGGCCCGACCTGTCAGCCAGTTGCTCACCCGTCGCACTATGTTTTTGTCAAACTGTATGCTGGACATTTTGTCCAGAAGGATACTGTGAGAGACAGTATCAAAACCTTTACTGAAATCTAAAAAAATGACATCACCTGGCTTCCCTTGGTCAACTAGATGGGTGACCTTGTTGTAAAAGGAAACTAAGTTTGTTAAACAGGCCCTTCCTCTCACGAACCTGTGTTGGCTGTGACCAGTGACTGCATTGTCCTTCAGGTGTTTTTTGATAACTCCCAGCATAATTTTCTCCATAATTTTATCAGGCACTGAAGTGAGACTGACAGGCCTGTAATTACCAGGGTCTTCTTTCTTGCCCTTCTTGAAGATTGGAACAACGTTTGCCAGCTTCCAGTCAACTGGGACCTCTCCAGATTCCCAAGACCATTGAAAAATAATTGAGAGAGGTCTCGCAATGACATCAGCCAGCTCTCTGAGCACCCTGAGATGAATCTCATCGGGCCCCATGGACTTGTATGCATCCAGGTGGAGCAGCAAGCCCCGCACAAGTTCGGGGATAAGCTGGGAGTTTATCGTTACCGCAGTCATGGGCCTCCAACTCAGGGCAACTGGGGTCCCAGAGCCCATCATCAGTGTTGAAGACAGAGGTGAAGAAGGCATTAAACGTCTCTGCTTTATCTATGTCCCTGTTTGTAAGGTGACCATTCTTGTCGAGTAATGAGCCAATATTGTCTCTGGTCCTCCTTTTGTTATTAATGTATTTTAAAAAGCACTTTTTATTGTCCCCCACAGTACTGGCCAGCTTTAACTGTAACTGAGCTTTGGCCACATGATTTTTCTCCCTACAAAGGCGAGCAGCATCCCTGTAGTCCTCCCACGCTGCCTGATGCTGCTTCCAGCGGCCATACACTTTCTTTTTCTGCCTAAGTTCTAGAAGGAGATCCCTGTTCAGGCAAGCCGGCCTTCTGCCCTGCCTGCTTGACTTGTGGCATTTTGGAATTGCCTGTTCCTCAGCTCTTAGGAGGTGGCCCTTAAAAAATGACCAGCACTCATGGACCCCGATGCCTTCAAGAGCAGTTTCCCAGGGGACCTGACTGACTAGTTCCCTGAGCAGCCTGAAGTCTGCTCTCCCCATATCCAGAGCTGATGTTTTGGTGGCAGTTTTCCTCCTGTCACCAAAGATTTTAAATTCTACCACTTCATGGTCACTATGGCCAAGACGGCCACCAATCGCCACTTCCCCCATGAGACCTTTGTTCATGAGTAACAGATCTAGGAGGGCATCTTTCCTCATTGGCTCCTTTAATACCTGTACCAGGAAGTTGTCCTCCAGGTGTTTCAGGAAACTCCTGGACCTGCTGGTATCAGCTGTGTGGTGTTCCCAGTTGACGTCTGGCAAGTTGAAGTCCCCCATAAGGACAAGGGCAGTTGATCTAGAGGCCTCGCTTAGTTCCTTAAAGAATACTTCATCAGTGGCGTCATCCTGGCTGGGTGGTCTACAGTAGACTCCCACAACGACATCCCCCTTATTTGCTTGTCCCTTAATCCTTACCCAGATGCTCTCAACCGTGTCGTTGCTGACCGACAGCTCTGTACAGTCCAGCCCCTCTGTTACATAGAGCGCCATCCCCCACCTCTCCTGCCCTGCCTGTCTCTTCTGAAGAGCCTGTAACCATCCGTCACAGCACACCAGTCACAGGACTCTTCCCACCAGGTTTCACTTATGCCAATGACTTCATAGCACTGGGACTGAGCCAAGGCTTCTAGCTCTTCTTGCTTGTTCCTCATGCTGCGTGCATCGGTGTAGAAGCATTTCAGATGTGCTTCCACGTGCCCAGCACCTCATGGAGCAGACTGAAGAATCTTACTAGCATGCAGTCCCTCTGATTGTGGCCTGCCTTCCCATAGCTCGTCACCAGCAATGTAGTTACACTTCAGCTGGGCTATTGGTCTAACCCCCATCTCTGACATGGTGCCCCAGGCTCATGTCTAGCAAGCCTGGTTCTATCCCCTTCCCCCTTCAGATCTAGTTTAAAGCCCTCTCCACGAGCCCTGCCAACTCCTAGGCTAGAATGCTTCTCCCCCTTTGAGACAGGTGGGCTCCATCTGTCACCAGTAAACTTGGATGTGGATTGTGAGGTCACATCTGTCTCTGCAGGTGATAGGCCAGAGAAGGCTCACAGCTGAGTCTTCTGAGGTCACTTCTGCCTGAGGAAGTTGAAAGGCAAGCAGGCACTTGGCTTGGATGTTCATGATGACATCACTTCTGCCTCAATACCAGATAGGCCAGCAGCAGGATCATCACTTGGACGTTGATTATGATGTCCTTTTGTCTCTGCAGGTGAGACTCTGCTTGCAGCAGGCTCATGGCTGGGGTCGATGCATGTGAAGTCACTTCTGTGGGACTACCCGAGAGGACAGCAGTAGGCACAGGACATGGGCATGTTCTTCTGATGTCACTTCTGCCTGACTACCCAACAGCTGATTGGATGCATCACTCTCGCAGGCTCTCATCATGCTGGGGGACTTCAACCACCCTGTAAAAGTAGCATGGCGCGCTGTAGGCAATCCAGGAGTATCCTGGAGTGCATCAAGGATAACTTCTTAGGGCAGGTAATAGACAGCCCCACCAGAGGGGACGTGTTACTGGACCTGTTGGTCATCAACGCAAGTGAGCTAATGGGAGACATCAAGACTGGAGGCAGCCTGGGCTGCAGCGATCATGCGTTGGTGGAGTTTGCCTCCTGAGAGATATGGGACAGGCGAAGGGTAAAGTCAAGACCCGGAATTTTAGGAAAGCAAACTTCCAGCTGCTCAAGGAGTTAGTCAATAGGACCCCCGGGGAAAGGTCTCTCAGGGACAAGGGAGCAGAACAGAGCTGGCAGATCTTTACAGACACTTTCCATAGAGAGCAAGAGCTCTCGATCCCCAGGTGTAAGAAATCAGGAAAGGAAGGCAAGAGACCAGCATGGATGAGCCGAGACTTGCTGGTTAAACTAAAGGGCAAGAAGGAAGGGCACAGGCAGTGGAAGCAGGGACAGGTATCCTGGGACAAGTATAGGGACGCTGCTCGGTTGTGTAGGGATGGGGTCAGGAAGGCCGAGGCGCAGCTAGAGCTGAACTTGGCAAGGGACACAAAGAATAATAAGAAGGGCTTCCATAGGTATGTCAGCCAGAAAAGGAAGGTCAAAGAAAGTGCACCCTGCTGATGAACACAACTGGCAAACTGGCAACAACAGATGAGGAGAAGGCTGAGGTACTCAACAACATTTTTTGCCTCAGTCTTTGCTGGCAACCTCTCTTGCCACACCTCTCAAGAGGATGGGCCTCAAGGCAGGGACTGGAGGAGCAAAGTCCCTCCCACTGGAAGGGAAGATCTGGTTTGAGACCACCTGAGGAACCTGGACATACATATGTCTGTGGGACCCAACAAGATGCATCGCAGAGTCCTGACGTAGTTGCCAAGCCAGTCTCCATGAGATTGGAAAAGTCATGGCAGTCAGGGGAAGTCCCCAGTGACTGGAAAAAGGGAAACATTGCACCAATTATTAAAAAGAGTCAAAAGGAGGACCCTGGGAACTAGTGACCTGTCAGCCTCCCCTCTGTGCCTGGCAAGATCTTGGGACAGATCCTCCTGGAAGCTATGCTAAGGCACACGGAGGACAGGGAGGTGATTTGAGACAGCCAGCATGGCTTCACCAAGGGCAAGTCTTGCCAAGCTGAGTGGTGTGGCTGACATGCCTGAGGGACAGGATGCCATTCAGAGGGACCTGGACAAGCTGGAGAAGTGGGCCCATGTGATCCTCATGAAATTCAGCAAGGCCAAGTGTGAGGTCCTGCACCTGCATTGGGGTAGCCCCTGATATTAATACAGGCTGGGTGATGAAGGGATTGAGAGCAGCCCTGCGCAGAAGGACTTCGAGGATGAAAAAATGGACATGAGCCAGCAATGTGCACTCACAGCTGAGAAAGCCAACCGTATCCTGGGCTGCATCAAAAGGATTGTGGCCGGATTGTTCAGGGAGGGGATTCTGCCCCTCTGCTCTGCCCTGGGGACACCCCACCTGGAGTACTGTGGTCAGCTCTGGAGTCCTCAGCACAGGAAAGACATGGAGCTGTTAGAGTGGGTCCAGAGGAAGGCCACAAGAAAAGATCAGAGGGCTGGAGCACCTCTCCTATGAAGGCAGGCTAAGAAAGTTAGGGTCGTTCAGCCTGGAGAAGAGAAGGCTCTAGGGTGACCTTCTTGCAGTCTTTCCATACTTGAAGGGGGCTTATAAGAAAGATGAGGATAGGCTTTTTAGTAGGGCCTGTAGCGATACGACAAAGGGTAATGGTTTTAAAGTAAAAGAGGCTAAATTCAGACCAGAAATAAGGAAGAAATTTTTTATGATGAGGGTGGTGAAACACTGGAACAGGTTTCCCAGAGAGGTGATTGATGCCCCATCCTTGGAAACCTTCAAGATCAGGTTGGACAGGGCTCTGAGCAACCTGGTCTAGTTGAAGATGTGCCTGCTTATTGCAGGGGGGTTGGACTAGATGACCTCTAAATGTCCTTTGCAACCCAAACCATTCTATGATTCTATGTGATTCTTGAGGACAAATATGGCCAAGGACAGCTGAAGAAACATCACAACCTTGGTCTTTCTGTGCCCCTTGGCATGGAAAACTGAGCCAATGGAAATATTGACTTTAACCTGAGATGAATGGCTTGTTGGATGCCCTGTCTGTGTTGAGCATATCTGTGGTTCACGAGGGGTGATGTTGTGGTTGTTGGACTCCTGTAGCCTAAACAGAGGATGCTGAAACTACTTTCAGTGTTGGCATCACCCTGGATGGTACTCCAGACGAGTGTGATGTTGCCTACACTAGGTCCTATTTGTTGGTGCTGAGAAGATGCTGTGCATATCTCAGGGTTTTCTGCATGGTGCTAGACCTTTGGCCATGGAACGTCCTCTGCACGTCAAATCAGAAAAGCTCTGTGTAGACTTGAGGAGTGGGAAACTGGAGCTGAACCCTATCCACCAACAGCTGGAGAGTGAAGGTCTCTTTGACATTCTGTCTTTATCCGTAGTGCTAACATTATCCACTGCTTCAACTCATACTTTACACCCCCCCCCAGACAATTGGTGCCAAGTGGGTCACATCTCACATGGGGCCATGGGCAAGCCTTTTCTGGACTTTGTGTCCCCATCCACCCTTTGTCCCAGATCTTCTCTGGCTTCCTTCCTTGCCTTCATGCATGAGGGCCTGTGATGCTTAGCTCTGGTGTGACAACCACACTGCACATGGGAAGTTCTGGTGAGAGCTTCACCACTCGACCCGTGGTATGGCTTCACCCTAAGCCTCTGCAGCTCAGAAGGGAGCAGGGGGACAAGGTTTCACTCCCTTCTTTCTCTACATTGGCTATGATTTATAGGAAGGCAACAAAATAACACCTCCTAATACATTCAGCCTTGTAGTACAGACTTCTGGAAACAGTTTTTGAGTTTATGATGTGAAGCAATCTCAGTGGGGATGAAAAGTGAAGGCCACCTACTTCATTTCTTTGTTCCTTCTCTGCTGGCCAAAAGAAAGCTGTAATACTGGTTTGTTTCTTTGTTTGCTTGTTTGGGTTTTTTTAAAGGATAAGGAATTTCTGTATCTCTTTTTCACATCCAGACAGCTGTTGTACAGCTTCATTTTGGACTAAACTCAGTTGTTATCACTCACTGTGAAAAGATATATTTCAGTTTTCATTATGTGTTCTTGGTTAATTTTTAAGGACTATTAATCTCTTCCATCTCCACCATGCCCAAAAAAGTCTTTTGAAAAAAAGATGCTTTCTAGAAATTAAAGCCATGCGTACAAACCTGTGGAAAATAGGAGAAATCAAAAGTTGTGTTCATAATTTATAATGCCAATGATCCTGTTGCCTGAAGTCATTATCTAAAAATCTTCCAAACTTTCTAAATCTTCAGAATACTTCCCATATTTCTTCTCTTTGATTTTTATCCTTCTTTTTTTTTTTTTTTCCCTCCACATTTCCAGTCCCAAGACTTGTGTGGTGGGTTTACCTTGGCTGGCCTCGAGGTGCCCACTAAGCTGCCCTATCACTCCCTCTCCTATACAGGACAGGAGGAGAAAAGACAATAAAGCCCCTTGTGGGTTGAGATAAGGACAGGGAGATCACTTACTCTCATACTAAGGAGCCCACCACTGAACACAGCACTCCAGGTGTGACCTCACCAGGGCTGACTAGAGGGGAAGGATCACCTCTCTTGACTTGCTGGCAGTCCTCTTCCAAACACAGCCCAGGGTGCTGTAGACCTACTTTGCCACGCAGCCACACTGTTGGCTCATGGACAGCTTGTTGCCCACAAGGATGCCGCATCCTGCTCTTCAAAGCTGCTTTCTAGCCAGTTGCTCCCCAGCCTGAGCTGGTCCATGGGATTGTTCTTGTCCATGGTGAAAAACTTGTTTTGTCTTTTCCTTTGTTGAACTTCATGAGGGACCTCTCTGCCCAGTTCTCCAGACTGTTCAGGTCTCCCGGAATGGCAGTGCAACCATCCGGGGTATCAGTCATTCATCTCAGCTTTCTATCACCCACAAAGTTGCCCTTGGTCCCATCCTCCAGGACATTAGGGAAAGCTTAAATAGAATGGGACCCAGTATTAACTTCTGAGCTGCACCACTGATGACTGTCCTCCAGCTGGACTTTATGCTGTTTTGACCATTCAGTCAGTTGTTCATCTGCCTCATTTTCCACTTATCTAGTCCCTACTTGCTCAGCCAATCTGCCTTCTCAGTTAGGGGAGACAGGGTAGAGCTCCCCACATCCACCATTGTGCCTTTCTTCAAGATAGGAGGGGCACTCGCTTTTTTGCAGTCCTCAGGAACCTCTCCCAATCACCATGACCTTTCAAAGATGAATTCAAGTGGCCTTACAATGAGATCAGCCAGCCCCCTCAATGCTCATGAGTGCATCCCCTCAGGTCCCATGGCCTTATGCATGTCCTTTCTTCTTAACATGTTCCCTAACCGGTGATTCCTGCAGCAAGGGTAAGCCTTCCTTACTGGAGACTTTCCCTCTGGTCTTGGGGGCCTGGGATTCCTGAAGGCTGGTCTCACCACTAGATCGAGATGAAGAAGGCATTGAGTACCTTGGCCCTTCCTGAGTCCTTTGTTACCGGGGTCCCTGCCCCATCTAGCAGCAGGCGCACATGCTCCCTAGCCTTCCTCTTGCTGCTGGCATCATTCTCAAATTCTTTCTTGATGTCTTTACATCCAGATTAAATTTCCAGACTGAACTTGAGGTGGGCCTTGGCATTTCTTAACACCTTCTCTGAATGTTCAGGAGGTTATTGGTGCCCTCCAGTAACCTCCTGCGTGTTTTGTGCCCTACTGTGCTGCCTCCAGGCCCATGGCCAAGTGCCTGAAGTCCAAAATGAGGGACAAGGCCTGAGAATGTGAAGCTTCTTTCAGGTGTCTGAAGAAGCCTCATCTGCTTCTTCTTCTCAATAAAGTTGGTCCATAGCAGACACCAACTACAGCGTCACCCATGTTGGTCTGTCTGTTAATCCCGACCCATCAGCTCTCACCTGGCTCATCATCTGTCACTAGGCAGAACTCCATGCAGTTCCACTGCTTGTTCACTTTCAGGGCAACGCCTTATCACTGACCTGCCTGTCCTTCCTAAAGAGGCTGCTTCTAGCCATGGCACACTCCAGTGGTGTCTGCTGTCTGACCACATCTCAGTTCTCCCCATGAGACGGCAGCTCAAGAACTCCCCACAGACTCCTGACTCCTCCTGTTTGCTCCCCACACACTGTGCATTACTGCACAGGCACATCAGAAGGGTACCCAGCCGGGCTGATTGCCCTGCTCAGGCTCAGGGCTGCTCCACAGGTGCTCCCAAACAGCCCTCATCTGAACCTTTGCTTTACCTCCTATTTTGTCTTGCCGCCTTCTCTCCCTCCCAAGTTCTTCTCTTTGGTCTTCCTCAGATCCTCCCACACAAACAGCCCACCTGTTTCCCCTCTACCCACTGGCCCTGGCTTTGCTTGCCTAGTGCCCTCGTTGGGTGTTTCTGGGATGGCTGCGCTGGGAATTCCTACCTTGGTCAGAAAGTCCAATAAACTAGTACCTCCTTTTATTATCTGTCCTGTCCAGCAATTCCTGGTGCTGTCGTCTTGTTAGAGGCGTCACTGGGTAGGGTGAGCCACCTACACCCGTGTATTAAGAGCTGGCACAATGAAGCTTCCGTCTATGGAGACCTTGAGAAACTCTGGGATTTGGCCAACAGAAACCCTACTAAGTTTTTCAAGGAGAAGTGCCCAGTCCTGCATCAGGGACAGAATAAGCCCATGCATCAGGGCAAGCTGGGACCTGACTGCCTGGGGAGTGACCCTGAGGAGAAGGCCATGGACACTATAGGAGATGCCATGGGAGCCGGTGGAGCATGCTCACCATGAACAAGACCAGCTGCCTATGGGGCTGCATGCACCAAAGCGTGGCCACCCAGACGAGGGGAGATACCTCCCTCCCTTGATTCAGCACAGCTGTGATCAAATCTGGAACAGTGTGTCCTGGTGTGGGGCTCCTTTTCCTGGAAGAGAGGAGAGGAACAGGAGAGGGTCCAAAGGAGGTCTGCCAAGATGGCCTTCAGGGCCTGAAGCACATGACCTGTGTGCAGAGATGGAGGGACCTCTGCTCCTTTAGCTTCGTGCCGTGGGGGCTCAGGGCACTGTAGCAATAGCCTGTGACTGCTTGAAGAGAAGATCAGTTTGGAGAATATCTAAGGACCCTGAAGGTGCACAAGTCCATGGGACCTGATGAGATGTATCCGCGGGTCTTGAGGGAACTGGCGGATGAAGCGGACAGGCCACTCTCCATCATATCTGAGAAGTCCTGGCAATCCAGCGAAGTTCCCGCCGACTGGAAGACGGGGAACATAACCCCCATTTTTAAGAAGGGTAAAAAGGAAGACCCATGGAACTACAGGCTGGTCAGTCTCACCTCTGTGCCTGGCAAGATTATGGAGCAGACCCTCCTGGAGACTATGCTCAGGCACATGGAAAACCAGGAGGTGATTAGTGACAGCCCAGGGAAGACCCAGGGAACTACAGGCCAGTCAGCCTCACCTCTCTCCCTGGGAAGGAGATAGAGCAGCTAATCCTGGAAACATTCTTCCAGGCACACTGTACTGGTTTTGGCTGGGATGGAGTTAATTTTCTTCACGGCAGCCCCCGTGGTGCTGTGTTTGGGATTTGTCACCAAAACAGAGTTGCCAACACACCGATGGTGTAGCTATTGCTGAACCATGTTTGCACAGCATCAAGGCCTTCTCTGTTCTCTCTCTTCCTCCCCAGCAAGTAAATTGTATTTGTGGATAAGGGAAGAGCAGGGGACGGCATTCAGCAAGACAAAGATTTACACTGTGTATTGGTGGTGGTGTCCAGGGTTTGGCAGCAGGGGGGATGCGGGGGTGTCCTCTGTGAGAAGGCACCAGGGGCTGCCTCCCTGCCAGACAGAGCTGGTTCCAGCAGGCTCCAGGCAGATCCACCACTGCACAGAAACGAGCCCATCAGTGAAGCTGGTAGGACCTTTACAAAAGCATATTTAAGAAAGGACACAAGTGCCAGAATGGGAGAGGAGTAAGGGAGACAAAATGTGAGAAACAGCCCTGCAAGCACCAAGGTTGGTGAAGAGGGAGGGGGAAGAGGTGCTCCAGGCACAAGAGCAGATAGTCTCCTGCAGCCCATGGAGAATATCAGAGTAGAGCCAGTATTTCCCTGCGGCCCATGGTGGGGAAAGTAAGCCCTGCAGTCCATGGAGGACCCAACACTGAAGACTTTGCACAATTCCTGAAAGAATGCTGGATGGAGGACAGCCCATGCTGGAGCGGGTTTGTCTTGAAGGACTGTAGCCCATAGGAGGGACCCCATGGGAAAAGTCTTAGAGGGAAGGAGCAGCAGAGAGCAACTGTTATGGACTCACCACAACCCCCATTCCCCATCCCCCTGTGCTGCTCAGCGGGGAGGAGATAGAGGAGTTGGGAATGAAGGAGCGAGTGAAGTGGAGCCAGGGACAAAAGGGTTGGGAGGAGGCCTTCCCTGGGGAAGGAGATAAGGTCTTCCACCAGCCCCATGCTTCTTCCACCCGCAGCCTTTGCAGTTGCACATGCCTGGTCTGCCCATTTACCTTCACCACTGTCCCGTTTGTACAAGGCCCACAGACATCTTGGCACGCCCAGTGTAAGCTGGCCTCCACCAAAGCTGGAGCCCACCTGGCCTTGGGGTCAGGGAGGAGCCAGGTCCCCTCTGCTTGGGGCTGGGCACAGCTTTCCCCTGGGAAGCTCCCTGAGGAGCACTCCTCCTGGGTGCCAGCCTGTGGCCTGGCACGGGTGAAATGGGGACCAGGGCTGCTGGGGCAGGGCTGAAGTAGCTCAGCTGGGAGAGCGTTAGACTGAAGATCTAAAGGTCCCTGGTTCAACCCCGGGCTTCAGCAATCATTTTCTCCCTCAGATTTTTGCAGACCTGTCTGCCTTCCTCCAGCCTGCCCCAGCCCTGCTTGCTCCTTCACCTCTTGCCAGAGCACTGTCCCTGCTCTGTAGCTGCAGCCCTGCAGCTCAGAAGGAGCCTTCCTCCAGCACCACGAGTCCCCAGCCTCCCCCTGGGCAGGACTCTCCATTCAGTGCTCCTCTGGGGTGGTCTCCAGCTCTCCCTCCTTCCCTGCTCCACAGGGATCGAGGTCTCTCCACTGCGCGGTCTCTGCAAAGACCCTGTCTCTCTCCTCTTTCTCATTCTCCATGGTGCACAGACTGCTCCTCTCCTCACACCCCCCTTCACCTGGTTCTCAGTTCCCAGACCAGAGGCCACTGTCCCCCCCCACTCCCAGGCAGAGGCACTCCCTGGAGCTGAGGCCTGAATGGCAGCATCCTTCCCCTGGAGGTCTGTCGCAGCGAGACCTCTGATGTGCCCAGGACAGCTGACCAAGCCGTGCTGAGGATCACCCACTGCAGTGCATGGGCGTCATGTGTAGTCACACGCTGTCCTGAGCAGAGTTTCTTGCCCCCCTTGACCCGCCTGCTGCAATGACTGATGAAACACCTCTGTGCTCCTCTCTGGGCATCAGCCCCAGGGCGATGGAAGCCTGCCCTTCACCCCACCTCCAGGGATGCTGCCGGGGAGGGGGGTGCAGGGGGAGGCCCACTACCTGGATGAGGGGGTGAGAGGTTTCTGTCCCCATGTCCCCCCACCGCACACCCTGGGGTGCCATCAGAGCCTGGGGACACCTCACCCCAGGCAGGGTGTTTCCCTCACCCTGTTGCTCTGCTCCTCCTGTGGAGCTGGGGACAGGTGGGAGACAGACGGCTGTTGCCCTGGGTGGCAGAGGAGGCTCGGGGGCTTTCTCCTCTCTATCAAGCCCAGAGTGGGTCAGAGCGTGGGAGCAGCGCCTGCAGCAAGAGCCTCCTTCTGCCCCATTGCCCTGCCGAGACGTGGAAGGGGCAACGCTCTGCAGTGCACCCCTGTGCCAGGATCAGGCCCCCGTGGAGAGGCCGTCCTGACTTCCCCCATCTCAGGAGGCTTCAAATGCTGTTTTCTGCAGAGGGTCCCCGGGCACCCAGGGGACAACAGGGCTGTGCTTGTCATAGACATGTCACGGCAGCAGAGTGTCTGTCCTGCTGGCAGGCGTGAAGGGGATGTAGCTCAGCGGCAGAGCGCCCGCTTCGCATGTGGGAGGTCCTGGGTTCGATCCCCGGCATCTCCAAGGGTGCTTTTTCCCCCAGTGCCCAGCCTCAGGCGGGTACAGGCTGGAGCTGGAGCACTGGTCCTCTCCAGGCACTGTGGGCCTGCCCTGCCCACCCAGGGCCTGTCTGTGGGGTGAGGAGGGCTGTGTGCGCTGCCTCTGCTGAGCCACCTCCCAGAGGTGCTGGACCTGAGCTCAGGTGCAGATCCCATCCCAGCTGGGAAACACCCCCCTGTGCCAGCAGCTAGGGGTGTCTGAGCTGGACCAGCCTGGACAAGCCTGTGGGACTCCCAGCTGGTGGAATGGCATTTCTTACCCTGTCCCTGTCTCCAGGTCTCTTTCCCTCTGCCATCACCACTGCCTTGAGCAGAGGAACCCAGAGGTGCTGAGGTCAGGCACAGCCCTGCAGAGGTGGGACTGCTGGGGCTGGTACCCACCTCTTGTTCCTGGGGGTTTGGTGTCTCCATCCAGCCCATGTCGGTGGGATCAGGGAGACACAGGCCTGTCCAAAGCCATGCACAGGCAGCAAGGGCCAGGAGATGGTGCCTCAGCTTTTCCCCCACCAAAACCACCTGCAACCCAAATGGGACATGAGACATGGCCTTCTGCTGCAGGGTGCTCAGTGCCCCCCAGCAACGGTGGGCCCAAATTCAGAGAAATAAGGTATAAAAGTGAAGTACAGAAGAAGGGCAGTGGGGTGGGGATATCTTCTGAACACAGGATGTTTGGTGCCAGTATGGACACTGACCTGCGGACTCAAGCCGCCCCAGGTGGGGACCAGGGAGAAGAGCCCAGTGTCTGCGCCATGCCACCTCCCTGCCAGCTCTGCCCTCCCCCAGGGGTAATATTTCTCCCTTACTCTGGCACCTGGCAGAGCTTTGCCTCCTCCTCCTCCTCCTCCTCCTCCTCCGGGAGATGAGCCACAGAGCCCAGGGGTGTGTGTGAGGGGGCAGCACACCTGAGCAGAAAGAGCCCATTTCAGGGCATTTTGGGGCCTGAACAGTCTGGGCCTGCGGGCTGGGTCTGTTCTCTGCAGCAATGCGGGATCATCAGTGTACCCCAGATCTGTGCTTGCTCCTGCAGCAGCTCCCCAGGACCTACACAAGGGGCCTGATGGTGAGACCCCAACCCTCTGCACTGCTGCCTCACGCTGGGCAGAGCACGGCTGTGGAAATCCCTCAGGAGAGGAGAGTTATCAGGGAGAGACCCTCAAGTTCATCATCATGGGTGACACACATGGGCACAGCAAACACAGCCTCCTTCCCTTGGGAAAGTCCCACTGGGCAGGCTCCAGCCCTGCATCTCACAAGGCCAGGGACTGCCAGCAGGAAAGCTCTAAGGATACGGGTAGAGGGGTCTGTGACCCTGGGCTTCCCCCATATCCCTCAAGGTTACCCCAGGGGTGGAGGAGCTCCCAGCAAGGAATGGGTCAACACTGCCATGAGAGATGCTCTTGGTGACAGTTGCCTCCTCCCCTCTTCTGCTCTAGGGCCAGATCCTGCTGTTTGCAGTGCTACCCACCTGGGGCTGCTCCCCTGCAATGGACACCCAACACACCTTCTGGTCTGCAGCAGAGAAGCCCATCAGGGAAGAGCTTGAGGGGTCTGAAGACCCACCGGTGGGACCTGGGAGGGCAGTTTGGGTTTCAGGTTCCTGCCCAAGTGTCAAACCCTTGTCCCTACCCAGCTCCTGCGAGAGTCATTTCTCTGCCCATGGGAGCTGGGGCAGGTGAAAGCCCCAGCCCAGGGAGAGGGACCCTGGCTCAGCTCCCAGCAGTGCCGGCTTTAGGGGAGGGACACAAAATACCCTCTGCCATGGAAATGTGCCCAAATTAGCAGCCTCCCAGACAGGACCATCTCCAGAGCAGGGGCTGGATGATGGCTTTGGGCAGCAGCCCATGTCTCCTGGGGATCCTTTCTCCCTCCCCTGGACTCTCCCTCCTCTGCCTCCCACAGCACTGAGGGAAAGGTCCCCCCATTGCTCCTGCTCTCATCCCCCCTGCACCTGCACACAGGTACTGCCCCAACACAAACCCTCACTGACACCCCTGGGAGGCAGCAGGAGGGCAGGGCTGGGGGCTGGAGCGCAGCAGGACGAGGGGGTCCCAGGGCTGCCGTGGGGCCTTACAGTCCCTGCCCAGGAAGGAGGCAGCTCTGGGGATCTACCAGCACTGCTCCAAGGTCTGTGAGGGCCCAAGGGAGCGGGAACAGCTCATGGAGACTGGGGACCTGGCAGAGCCAGGGAAGGGGCAATCCCAGCCCCATGTGCCCCAGCAAGTGCCTCTGTACCCTGTGCCAGGACAGTGGGCAGCGGAGCTGCCTCCTAACCACTGTGGGAGGTGATCCATGGGACGTGAGACCCCTTGGGGCTGGATTGGGTGTTCAGGGCACAGTGGCCACCTTAGGGCTCGTTTCTGTGGGGCCACAGCCCAGGGTTCACCCCAACACAGCAGCTCTGTCATAGCCTCTGTGCCATGGGACCAGTGTGGCCCAGGCAGGGCCTGGGGGAAAGAGCAGCTGGGGAACGCCAGGGTGAGGAGATGGGCGCTCCCTCTGGGGTGCATCACGAGACCTTGCAGGGAGCCATTTTTGCTGGAAACTGTGGCTGGCAGGATGGAAATGTCTCTGTCAGCAGGAATATTCCCCAGGGAACATGGGCTCTCGCAGCTCCACAGCCTGACCCTGAACCCAGGCTGAAGGGCATGAGGCAAGAAGACGAGACCTCCTCAGCTGGGCTGGCCAAGCCCTGCTGCCCAACATGGCCCCCCAGCCCTGCAGTGCAGGCACTAGATAGAGCAGGGTGCGTTCTTGGGGTGGGGAAACTTCTCCAGCAGCACAGTCCCCGTGGCAGCCCTCCATGCCTCCACCCGCAGCAGCCCTCCATTTGGCAGCCCCCCACCAGTACCTGCCCCTGCACAACCTCAGTCGTGTCCCATGCAGGTGTCAGCAGTCAGCCGTGCGGTGGGATCTGCAGGGTGTGGGACAGAAGAGAGACGGCACCGGGCTGGCCGTGCCCCAGGACAGGCACTGAGCCCAGCAGGAGGACGGAGCTGGCCCCACAACAAAGGTCCCTCCCCAGGGCTGGGTGTATGGCCAGCGAGGGAAATGGACGATGCGTGGGGCGGTTTCTCCCAATTGCCCTGGGGCAGCTTCCCCAGCGTGTCCAGGGAACATGGCACAGAGCAGCTCCTCTCTCCTGCACCTGTGATGACTTGCTTCCTTCTCGAGGAGATCAGGCTCTGCTCCACAGGCCCACTGGAGCGGGTCCTCCCCCTGGAGGGTCACACAGCTCCGATAACGTCAGGCTGTTCCTGTCCTGGGCACTTTCCAGTCCAGCCCATCCCCTCCCCGGCTCTCCCCCACCTTCCCTGCCCTCTCCCCAGCGCAGCCCAGCAGAGCAGCCCAGTCTGGGCTGGCAGTCTGGGCTGCTGCAGAGCTCTGGGCACTCAGCCCACAGCCCCAGCCCCTCGGAAGGGCACAGCAGCTGCTGGGAGGCAGAGGGGGGGCTCAGCCTCCCCATCGGCCCCAGGCTTGCAGCTGGCCCCAAGTGCCAGCGCAGGCCACTCCCTCTCGGCCTCTCCTGCATTGACGCTGCAGGGGATCCCCAGCCCTGACCGCCTTTGCCCCACTCTGCCTCCCCGCCAGCCCTGCTCCCCAGGACACCAGCAGAGTCCTGGCCCTGCGGCTCCTCAGGCACCTCCTGCATCTCTCCACTCTCCTGCCCTGTGCCTGCTGCATCTTCACGGACTCCCACAGCACTGCAGAGTCTTTCTTTGCGGGTACCTGGAGTGAGTGCTCTGCCCTGGGGGGACTTCATCTCAGGGTCTTTCACCTTCTGAGTCTCCATTCACTTCCCACCCCAGAGTACCTGCAGTGTCCCCATCCTCTCCTGACCACACCAGATTCCTTTCCACTCTGCCATCAGCCCCGTCATACCTGTGACAGCCTGAGGAAGGGGGCTGGGAGCTCGTGCACCATTTCCAATGCCCCTGGACACCAAGATGAGAGCCTTCAACTAAGTGCTTGGTGTCTGACAGTGATACCATGAGATTATTTCCCCAAAGAGAAGGAGAAAACAAGGTGGAAGAGACTTGGAAAGTCCAATTCCTCTGGCTTGTTCTTCGCCACAACTGTATCAAGGAGAGCCCAGGCTGCAGACACCTCCCTCAGGAGATCCCCTTTTATTGCAGAGAGGCTATTAGGAAGGCAAAAGGTGACACATGGGGACTTCAAGGATCAGACACAACAGGAAAGAGCCTCAAGAAAAGTGCTATGAACCCAAGCAATTACCTCTAAGTATGATTATCAGAGAAAAAAAAAACAAACAGAGTACTGGCCTAAAATATGTTCTGGATACTCTGCAGAGAAGGGGAGACAAATTACTGTTATTGGTGCAAGGTCCATTGGACTAGTTTCCTCACGGCGTCCTTCTGCTCCTGGTTCCTGATGCTGTAGATGAGGGGGTTTACTGCTGGAGGCACCACCGAGTACAGAACTGCCACCACCAGGTCCAGGCATGGGGAGGAGATGGAGGGGGGCTTCAGGTGAGCAAATATGGCAGTGCTGATAAGCAGGGAGACCACAGCGAGGTGAGGGAGGCACATGGAAAAGGCTTTGTGCCGTCCCTGCTCAGAGGGGATCCTCAGCACGGCCCTGAAGATCTGCACATAGGACACCACAATGAAAACAAAACACAGTAAGAGTAAACAGGCACCAACCACAATAAGCCCAACTTCCCTTAGGTAGGCATCTGAGCAGGAGAGCTTGAGGATCTGGGGGATTTCACAGAAGAACTGGTCCAGAGCATTACCCTGGCAGAGTGGTATAGAAAATGTATTGGCCGTGTGCAGCACAGCATAGAGAAACCCAGTGCCCCAGGCAGCTGCTGCCATGTGGACACAAGCTCTGCTGCCCAGGAGGGTCCCGTAAGTGCAGGGGTTTGCAGATGGCAATGTAGCAGTCATAGGCCATGACAGTGAGGAGAGAATATTCTGCTGAGATCAGAAAGAAAAAGAAAAAGACCTGAGCAGCACATCTTGCATAGGAGATGGCCCTGGTGTCCCAGAGGGAATTGGCCATGGCTTTGGGAACAGTGGTGGAGATGGAGCCTAGGTCGAGGAGGGAGAGGTTGAGGAGGAAGAAGTACATGGGGGTGTGGCGGTGGTGGTCGCAGGCTATGGCAGTGATGATGAGGCCATTGGCCAGGAGAGCAGCCAGGTAGATGCCCAGGAAGAGCCAGAAGTGCAAGACCTGCAGCTCCCGTGTGTCTGCGAATGCCAGGAGGAGGAACTCAGTGATGGAGCTGCCATTGGACATTTGCTCCCTCTGCACACAAGGGCACTATCCAAGGGGGAAACGCAGTGAAGAGTCAGGACAGACACCTGTGAGCAGAACCTATTCCATTCATCACAGTAAGCAACCACAAGTGTCCTCTGTCTGTCTTCACGCACATCCTGGCGCGATCCTTGGATTGTGCTGGCTGAGGGTGCAATGCAGAGCAGGGGCCTCTTCTATGGGCTCCAGAGGAGTCAGTCCTGCTGTGCAGCAACAGGCAGAGAGGAAACAGGAGTGATCACAGGTTAAATCTACCCGTGATATAAAAGAGATTTGACCCTTGCCACTCCCAATTCACCTGAGTGCAGAACAGAACTGTGGGGGTTTGTTTTGTTGATATTGCTCCCGTTACCCCTTTCCCACCTGAGGAGGAGGCTGAGGTGAGTGAAGGGACTTTATCAGGTTCCTTGAAGAGGTGTTGACCAATGGCTGTAATGCTGTCAGTGTCTCGCACTGTGGTGCTACCCTGAGAGCTCCATGACCATATTTCTGCACCACCACCACAAGAAACGGGAAAAGCACAGGCTCTGGAAAGCACCTTTCCTTCCAGGTAGCCCCTGCCTTGATGTGCTTCTTGAGAAGTCCCCTGGGACATGTGCTGGGAGTGATCTGGAGCTGTGAGCAGCCCTGACCCACACAGCACCCTCTTGACATCAGAAGGACCCTGCCCTGCTAGAGATCTCTCCTTCCACCCACAGCTTCTCCCTGCAGTGCCCTGGGCAGCTCCCCGGGCAGGCTGAGTGCTGACCCTGGCAGACAGCAGAGTCCCTGCCCCGGCACACAGCCCCTGGGCTGCAGGGACCCTGCTCTGAAGGACACAACTGGGCACCCCTGCCTGCACACCCACCCTCACACCCTGCAGCCAACCCCGGGACAAGGCAGCCGTCATGCTCTGTCCCTCTGACGGTGCTGCAGGGAACCCTGCGCTGGAGGATGCCCTTACCTCCTCTGCTCTGGAGAAAGGTCCTATAGGCTGTGACCTGTGACAGCTTGAGTAGAACCCTTCAGGAACCGCAGTGGCACTTGCCTGTACCCAGAGACTTACTGTGTAGAGGGCTGTGAAGATTTCTCCCACACTGAGCTCTCAGCATCCTCCCACTCTCAGCCTCACTCCTCTCCCAGCGCCCTCAGCCCTGCTGTGCTCTGCAGAGGAGCTGCTCCTGGCCAGAGATGTCTCTCTGCAGGGCTGCCCACTTGCCATGAGCTCCCTTTGTCCCAGGAGAGCAGCAGCAGAGGACCAGCCCAAGGCGGCCTTTTAATGACCCCTCTGCTGGGTTTGGGGATGAGTCCATGAAGCTCAGACCCTGAGAGGAATTTGATGAAACCTCTCAAGAAGTCACAGTCAGATGTAAACTCCACAGTTTCTCAGAGGGTTAATGGGTCCCCCTGAGGGACATTACCAACAAAGCCTCCCCAGGGGCTGGTTAGAGCAGGCAAGTGGAGGCAGTGATGACAAATACACAAAACCAATGTCAAGGTGGCTCTGATGCTGAGTAACCTGGAAGTGTTAAATGAAGCCAGATGGACAAGCCCTGACCCCCATCCCCTTGGAAGGGAGATCCTGTCCCTCACATGTTGCTCAGGGCTCTTCCTGGGGCAGTGGGATGTGGGGATGTGCAATGCCTGGAGCAGGACTATGGTGGAGCAAGGAGGTCATGAGGTCTTCCTGAATCAATTGAAGGCACCTTCTGGTCGGCCTTGACTGCAGAGACAATAGCCATAGCCATGATGATGCAGAGGTCATCTGTGGTTGGGGTCTTTCAGCCTTGCCACAGCCCTCAGCAGTGTCCAATACAGCCTGCCCTACAGTGTCCCGCACCTGCACCTCTTTCTTTGAAGACACCCAATCCTTTTTTCCATTTCACCCCAATATCTCACTAGCCTTACTGATATCACTCCATCGTCCCTGGCTGTTCCTTGAAAGAGAAAGCCATGGGCTGGTCCAGACTCCCTCTGGGCAACCTATTCTACATCAGCACTGCCCTTGGAGTCACATTTCCTTCTCCTCATTTCTTGTCTCAGCCTCCCAAGCCACACTTTGAGGTGCTCTTCCTTTTTCCTCCTTTTTTTCCCACTATGAAGAAAAGCTCCAGCATCTTTGACAGCATCCTTCAAGTAGCTGCAGGTTGTGACTGTGGTGCTCTGAGCCTCCACTTCAGCAGCCTGAAGAAGCTCAGGTCCTTCAGCCTCCCCAGACAGGGCATGTGCTTGAGGCCCCACGTCCTATATTGGCCATCCTCCTCGGGACTCTCTCCATTCCTCCCCACTTGACTACAACAGGAAGCCCCACAGAGGGACACACGGGTCCAGGCTTATTCTTCCCCCCCAGTGCAGGACTGGCCATTTCTCCTTGTAACATTTCAAGAGCTTTCTGTTCTCTAAACCCCAGAGTTTCTCAAGGTCCCCCAGACTGAAGCTCAATATTTGTGTGCAGATGGTCACTGTGATGGTGGTGTCCCTCACAAGGTAACAGCACGGGGAGTTGCAGGGTAATACAAATAGTAGAAGGTGGTGCTACTTTAATGCAATTTCCTTCCAGCGTAGGATTATCCATGGTGACCATCTCAGAAACAGCTTCAAAGCCAGCAAAGCCAGGGCCAGTGAGGAAAGAGTGAACAGAGGTGGGCTGTTAGTGTGGGAGGGTACAAGAAGGATCAAAGGGAAGAGAAGAGGGAGAAAGGAAATAGAAGGTGAAGCGGAACACTAGATCAAGGCTGTTTTGGGGGTACCTGCCATGCAGCTCTGCATCTGAGCAGCAGTGAGTGGTTTGGGACAGGAATGACACAGATTACCTGACCAAACATAGTCTGGCTTTCCTCATGGTCATGGGGAACCTGAGTGCTTTCCTTACCATGGAGAAGGGAAGACCTGTGGTGGAAGGAAATGGACAGACATTCGTGCTGGGAAGGGACCCTAGGAGGTCTCAAGGCCAATGTGCATCACACAGCAAGGGCAGCTATCAGGTCACACCAGGTTGCTCAGGGGGTTCTTCATGTTGGCTTTGAAATCTTCCAGGGACTGACACAGCACAACATCACTGGCCAATCTGCTCCAGTGCTTCACTCTCTTCATGGCTAAACAGTTTTTCCTCACACACAAGAGGGAAAAGCCTGGATCTACCTTGCTGATGACCTCTTGATAGTGGTATATGGGCCATTTTCAGTTCTTCCCAAAGCCCTCTCTTCTCACCATTGAACAACCCCACCTCTCTCAGCCTCTCGTACTGATAAGGTCAACCTTACAAATGCATGCCTGAGAGATTTAGGGTTCTTCCAATCCTACTGGATTTTATTGGGTTGGCAAGGGACCTCAGGGATGTTGGAATATCATCACCCTCACGCCATCCCTTCCTGCATGTGTCACTCTCATTTGTCACCCTGTTGCAAGGCACGGCTGTTGCAGGCTGTAAGGAGAGCCTGTTTTGTCTGAAGAAACTGTCATCCACAACAAAACACTGAACTTTGAATGTTTCAGGCCCTAGTGGCAACATGAGACTACTGTGAGGGTCTGGCTCTGTGAGGGTCTGCCGTGCTTGGTGCTAACCCACAGGCAGATGAGGCATTAATGACTGCAAGAACCACAGGAGCTATCCTCCGAGATTATCAGTGAACTGTTCAAGTTGTGTGGGAGCTTGGGATGTCTCTAGACCTACCTCCTGCTAACAAGGGGCTCAACACTGAATTCACCCCAAGTTCCTTCCAATTCACATTGTCCAGCAGAGTCCCGAAAACCTCTTCTGAGGATTTTGTCAGATATCCTTGGTGAACATGAATCTTCATCCAGGGCCTGTTGTTGCCAGTTAAGGAGAGTCAGAGGAGACGGAGACTGCTGGCAAGCTGCTGACTAGCTCCAGCAGCTTCTAAGGACCTCAGGTCAAGGGCAGGGGCGGCGCAGGTGGTGATCTCAATCCTGCTACTGAGGGGAAGAGGTTTGTGGAGAAGTGGACAGGTCCTGTAGGTAGACAATTGGTTGTGCAGTTGGTGTCAGCAGCAGGGTTTCTATGACCATGAGACGCTCTCTGAGGATCAACAACTGCTTGGAAGAGAGGGGATTCATCTGGCGCAGTGGGGAAAAAGTATCTCTGTCAACAACCTGGCTAACCTGGAAAGAAAACTTCAACCTGGAAGTGATGAGGAATGGAGAGGATGACCCAGAATCACATGAGGAAGTGGTGAGTGTCATTGACAAGGAGAGGGTCTTGCATGACAATAACAAAAGGAGCATGGTAATCAGCAACCAACTGGACAACGGAGAGCTGAGAAGGTCTGTGAGTTGGCTACTCACAGTTGGAGCTGGAAGGAGAAGGTGTCCCAAAAAACGTCTGGGAGGACCTGTGGGCTCTTGGGGTTCAGGTACTGATAAGGCCACAGGTCTGGACTAGGATGGGGAAATTGCCCTTTATGGGAGAGAGCAGCAGGAATGTGTGGAGCTCTGCCTGAGCATGGACAAGGGATTGTCTGATAGCTGAGGTGTCAATGTGAGGACAGAACAAAATGGGCAACGCTGTGGTGGGTTGATGTCTGCTCCAGACCTCCTGATCAAGAAGAGGAAGTAGACGAGGCCATCTTCAGGCAACTGGAAGATGCCTCATGTTTTCAGGCCTTGGGCCTCATGGCAGACAGGACTCCCTGTATCTGCCAAAGGGACAACATAGTGAGGTGTAAGCCATGCAGGAGGTTTTTGAAGCTTGTTGACCAGACACCACATCTTTGTCACCAGAGTGATGAGGAGGTCATGAAGTGAGGTGTCCTCCTGCAGGACTTCATACTTACAAACAAAGAAGAGGTGATTAGAGATGTAAAAGTCCAGGGTGAGAAGGTAGACTCGAGGCTCCTGAAAGAAAGGAACAAGGCCAAGAGCAGGACTGCAGAAGAGCAAACTATGGCCTGCTGGGAACTCTGCTTGGAAGAATCCCATGCGGTATGGTCAGGCAGAGGAGAGGGGTGCCGAGAGCTGTTTGATGGTCAAGGATCTCCTCTTCAAGCTCCAGAACGGTCCACTCCAACATGCAGGGAGTCCAGCAAAGTTGGCAGGAGGTTGGCATGGATAAGAAAGGAGCTCCTGACTAAAACCAAGCATGAAGAGGAAGCACAGAGAAGGTGGAAGGTGGCTGCATTCCAGCCTCAGTGGTTCTGTATTCTGTGCTGGAGAGAGCCATTTGTCTGTGCGTGTGTTTGTGTGGGGGGGATGAGGGGATCCCAGGTACAGCTTCTGGATAGATGGAGGGTCTAGAACCAGCTCCTGGAGGGGTCCAGATTGTACGTGTGTACACATACAGTG
Organism: Grus americana; assembly: GCF_028858705.1. Taxonomy (NCBI): domain Eukaryota; kingdom Metazoa; phylum Chordata; class Aves; order Gruiformes; family Gruidae; genus Grus; species Grus americana. The sequence goes on along the minus strand of NC_072878.1, from coordinate 1,988,781 downwards.
TGCCCATTATATAGGTGCCCATTTCACACTAACATATCCTAGCACACAAACAGCCCAATCCTCATTCACCCTTTCTTCACTGGCCCTGCATTAGCTTCCTTGTTACCTCATCTGGTATTTTGGAGATGGTTGTCATGGTAATGCCTTCCTGGTTCATTAATTCCATTGAACTAGAACCTCTTTCTGTTATCTGCAGCATCCTGCAACTCCTCCTGCTGTTACCTTGTGGGAGACACCACCATCAGGGTGAGCCACTTGCACACAAAAATTAAGGGCTGCCTCAAAGGAGTGTCAGTCCAGGGGGACCTTGTGAAACTCTGGGGTTTGGCCCGGGTTTGAGGAGGAGAAGGAGAAGTGGTCAGTCCTGCATCAGGAGGAAAAACAGCCCTACAGACCAGGGCTAGCTGTGACCTGACTGGCTGAGCTGTGATCCTGAGAAAATCCTGGGTCCTGCAGTGGCCCCCCCCACACACAGGTGTGTCCCAGGGTGTGGCTCCCCGTTTTGGAGGAGCAGGGAGGAACTGGAGAGTGCCCAGAAGAGGTCTGCCAAGGTGGGGTGCAGTGCACATGCCCTGCGTGTGGAAGCTGAGGGACATGGGCTTCTTCAGCCCTTTGGCCCAGTGGTGGAGAGGCTCCGGGAAGTACAGGAGTAGCCATAGAGTGGTTGAAGTGTGGTCCCAGAGCTGAAGGAGCTTTTCTTCATAGTGGGAGACAGCATGGGAAAGAAATCACACCAGAAATGGAGGCTTGGGATGCTTAAAGTGGACACAAGGAGAAAGAAATGTCCCTCCGAGGGCAGCGCTGTGGTATAATCAGACCCCCCGAGGGAGCCTGGCTCAGTCCATGGCTTTGTGTTTCAAGGCATACCTCGCAGGGATGGAGAGACAGCAGTCAGGGGAATGAGTTGCTCAGGTCAGAGCAGGGTGGAGAAGCAGAGTGGATGTCTGCAGCATGCAGGGAGCTAGGGACAGGTGTGGGACACTGTAGGACAGCCTGTGGTGGAGACAATCTAGGGCCGTGCAAAGCTGAAACCCTGCAACAGATCTGAGGTCTTTGCCTCCTCGGCCATGGCTGTTGTCTCTGCCACTGATGCCAGTGAGGAAACACCTTACCCTTACAGCACTCGGGCCTCATGGCCTCCTCATCCCACCCAGGAGCCTGGCAGATGTCATTCCAAAGCCTTGCCCTTGGCATTGCACATCCCCACACCCCACTGCCCCAGGAAGAGCCCTGCGCAATGTGTGAGGGACAGGATCTCCCTTTGCCAGGGGCTGGGGGTCAGGGCTTGTCCGTTTGGCTGGATGCAAAGATTCCAGATATCCTCAGCATCAGAGCCACCTTTACATTGTCTTGGCCTTCCTGTCATTACTGCTTCCAGTTCTCTGCTCTAACGAGCCCCTGGGGAGGCTTTGTTGGTAATGGTTCTCAGGGGCACCCATTAACACTCTGAGAAACTTTGGAGATTGTGTCTGAGTTTGACTTCTTGAGAGGTCTCTTCAGGTGCTGCTCCATGCCTGAGGTTCATGGACTCATCCCCAAACCCACCAGAGGGGTCATTAACATGCCGCCTTGGGCTGGGCCTCTGCTGCTGAGCTGCTCCAGGCTCTTGGGATGGAGGGAGCTCATGGCAAGTGGGCTGTGCTGCAGAGGGACATCTCTGGCCAGGAGCAGCTCCTCTGCAAAGCGCAGCAGATGTGACACATCGAGGGTTACTCAGCCTCAGAGCCACCTTAACATTGCCTTTGCCTACCTGTCATCACTGCCTCTAGTCTTCTGCTCTAACAAGCCCCCAGGGTGGCTTTGTCAGTGATGGATCCCAGTGGGACCCATTAACACTCCCTGAAACTGTAGGAGTTGTTTCTGACAGTGACTTCTTCAGTGGTTTCCTCAGGCTTCTCTCAGTGTCTTAGTTCCTGGCCTCAGCATCAAATACACCAGGGAGCTCATTAAAATGCACCAAGCCATGTCTCCTCCTGTTATTTTCTGCAAGTCTTCAAGACTTACACAACTAATTGGAGAGGTCTCCAGGGTGTATGTGAAGTCAAAGATTTCAAAGAATTCAGTGAGCCCTACAAAAAGGAGTATTTTTGATTTTTAAGAGCTTGGGTTTCGTTAGAGGTTTTTTTGTTGGGTTTTTGGGGATTTGTTTGTTTGTTTGTTTGTTTGTTTTTAATTTACAGAAGAAGTTATAGTAGCATTCTCCAGTCCATATTGGGCAAGGGGGTCTCCTAATGAAGTCAGGATGGGTAGGAAGAGCTCCTCATTGAGGACAGGCACTGCATGGACAACCTTCCTCATCACCTCCCCAGCCCTGCCATCTCTCTCATGGGCCACCTGGGACTTGCATCACTTCTCCTCACATCACACTTCTCACCCAAGTCTGCAGCTGGAGGTTACAGCTCCTTTGCACCAACTCCCACCTGCTTTCCTTAGGGACCTGGCTGCACACAGGCACACCTGCGTTGCTCTGCATGGCAAACACACAGAAGGAAAGCAGGGTGAAGTTTCATAAACAATAACCTATGCTCCTCAACTTCATCCCAAGTCCAAGCTGCCTCCAATGAGGTTCACCATCCACAGGGAACAGCCTCACCAGAAATGTTTGAGAGAGAGAGAGATCGGACAGGATAGCTATAACCCCAGTGAAAGAGTTGGTTGACGAGATAATTAGGCTGCTGAAAGTGGAGTCCATGCGACCTGGGAATGCACCAGAAAGAGAAACTCCTTGCTGTTCATGAACACCAGGAATGCATTTAATAGTCATGGGTGGCATTCAGCTTCCCTGATTCATAAAAATTCCATGTAGGAGCTTCAGGGTCCAGACCATGGCCTTTGAGGTGGATAAGGGAGGATGCAATGAGCTTTAGGTGTAATGTAGAGCTGAGGCAGTGCCTCCCAGCCTACCAGGCTGGAGTAGATGTTTGTCTTAGTTGTCTTTGCTGGTCACAGGAGGATTTGTACCCCATAAACATCTGTTCTCTCATCTGCTGATAAGATATTGGACAAGAGATTTGAGGATGATAAGATCATTGAGCTTCAGAGTATATGCTGAGAAGTCTATAGAAAAACTCTCTAATCCAAGACAGGTCAGGTAAATGGTCAGACCTGGTTCCACAGGCCTTGGTCCACCTGGGTCATGAAAACCTGCAAGGACAAAGGACTTTACAATCTCTCACGGTGATCAATGCTTGTTCCAATGCTTGGCTAGCCTCATGGTGAAAAAGGTGAGATCCCCCTTGCTTTGAGGTGTCTCTCAGCCATCCCTTCTCCAGGCTGAAGGAGCCCAGCTTCATCGGCCTTTCCTCACAGAGACACTGATCCAGCCCCCTGACCATCTCAAGGCCCTTCACTAAACCCACTCCAGATGGTCAACACCTTTCCATTCTTGGGGTTCCCAAAAGTGGACACGGCATTCTCGATGTGGACTAGAAACTTTCCACATAGAAAGGGTAAATCCCTACCCTCCATCTCCTGGCCATGCTGCTGGTCACACAGCGCAGGGCACTGCTGTCCTCCCTTGCTGCCAGGGCACACGGCTGCCTCCTGTCCAGCTCCCTGCCCACCAAGACCTTTCCCACAGAGCTGCTCCCCAGCCAGGCAGCCCCCAGCCTGTGCCATTGCCAGCGTGAGTCCCCTGCAGGGGCAGAACCTGGCACTTGTCCTTGGCGGGTTTCATGAGGTTCCTCTCAATACCTGCTCTCCTCCTCCTTTTGCCCTTTCACTGAGCAGAGGCCTGGCAGAACTTTTGAGCACAGTCTAAGGCAAGGAAGGCGTTGAGTCACTCAGCCCCGCCTGTGTCTGCTGTTACAACCCCCCTCACCATTCAGCAGCATGTTCCTTGTTCAGCCTTTTACTGCAAACACAGTGGCTGAAGCTCTTCATTTTGCTCTTGATGGTGCCTGCAGCCCCCATCAGCTCCAGCTCAGCTTTGGCTTTCCTAAACACATGCCCGCATGCTCAGGTCATCTTTCTAAATTCCTCCTTCATAGCCTGTCCCGGCTTCCACCTCCTCATCGTTGTGTTGTGGCTCCCATCCGTGACCAATCCCTGCCCCTGTGCAGCCCCACTGCCCCACACATGCCCCCATGGCCCCCATCATCAGACACTGCACAGGACAGGGTGTGTTTGGGGCGGGGATGTGTCCTCCACCACAAGTGCCCATGCCAGACCTCAGTGTCCATCCTCAGCAGCCCTCCTTCTTCTGCAGCCAAGCAGTGCCCAGCCCCAGCCAAGCCCCAGCTATGTCCCATGCACAGGTTCCCAGGCAGCCCTGCTCGGGGCTCTGCCAAGGTCTGGGCAAGGCAGGAGGCTGGGGCAGGGCTGGCTGTTTCCCCAACACAGGCACCAAGACCAACAGCAGGAAGGAGATGGCCACAGAGCCCAACCACCAAGAACTGGGGGAGTGACCAGGGCTGGAAGTGGCTGATGGGAGAGGCTGGGGGGTGATGAATGCCCTGGGGCACCTTCTCGCTCTCTCCATGCCACCAAGAGTCCCAGCCAGGGGACACAGCAGCCTGCTGCCAGTGGGTGCCTGCAGAAGGAGGTTTCTCTTTCTCATTGATTCCTCCTTTCAGGCACAGAAATGCCCCTTTGATCTCCTCCAGAGTCATCCCTGCTCTGCAGAGAGCCTTTCCGCAGGTGAGTGTGTCTGTGCTGGCCTGGCCGGCCGTTCCTGGTTCCCTCCCCATGCTCCCTGCAGGGCCCCAAGCTGGTGGGGCTGCTCTGCAGAGCGAGGGGGCTGTGGTGCCCCGGGGCCATGGGGTGACCCTGCACTGGCCATGCTGGTCAGGGTGGGAAGCAGAGCCAGCCAGAGGGGATCACAGCTGCTGAGCCCCTTTCCATCTTCCCTGATGGCTCAGAAGACAAGGACAGTGCTTGGTAGGACCATGGTGTGTCTCCAGTGGCACAAAGGGCAAGGGAGGGCTGAACTAGGTCCAGCCCACAGGGTTTCCATGATGGTGTGATGAACCACTGTCTAGACTTATGTCCCTTTGCCTTCTGGCTCCTCACAGCCTCTCCTGCCATTGCAGAGCCCTCGTTAGCCCATGGTCTCCTCAGGTTTGCCTTCTCCTCTGGGACACTCCTCCTTGGATTGTCACTCATTTTATGAGGTGCCACTCACTGCCACCTCAGACTTACACACTATTCCTGGAGATCCCCTCACTTCTCCTGGCAGCTCTGCATTCTTCTCCAGACTGACATCTGCCATCAGCCCCACTGCAGGTCGGACAGCACCAGGTAGATAAGCCAAAGACCAGTTCTTGTCTGAATGGACATGTGCAACCAAGAAGGAAGGTCTTCATCCAGCCCTTGTTCCCTAACAGATCCCCCTGGGACTCTGAGCTTGTCCCCCTGAATCCATCAAGAACCCCAAAGAGCAAAAGTCCTTTGGAGGGAGCAGCTTCTTGGGTGTATTCCTGACAGCAGCTTTGGAAGGGGTGTCCAGCCTTCTGGCCGTGCCCTGAGGAGCCCTTCTGGTTATGGTGGTGCTAGCAGAGAGGCCAGCTCTGGCACGCTGCTCCACATGGCCTGCTCCTGCCTTCAGGCACAGGGATGCCACTGTAGAGACAGCAGGACTGTCACAAGTTACACGAGACCTTGGGGGTAACAGCAATGCCAGGACACAGCAGGACAGTGTGGAAGGGAGGAGAGAGCAGCCCTGTCCAGGCCGTCTCCTGCTGCTGGCCTTGGCCATGGCTCCAGGGCAGCAGCAGCCCCGACGTGAAGGCAGCAGAGAGGGAGTGCCCGCTGAGGCAGCGAGGGGCAGCCCCAAGGCAACCCAGGCTGCTACTCCATGGGGCAGCTGGGCATTTGGCTCCTGAACCCTCCTGCATGCTGGGGCTGCTCCCCCAGCTCCAGAGGAGATGTGCACAGATGGGAGCTGAGAGAATTAACTTCCCACTGCTTTCTCCATGGAGTTTATCTAAACAGGCAGCCTGGACCCATATGTACACGAGGTGTTTGGGTCAAGTAAAAAGAGGTAACAGGCAAAGAATACTAATATCACAGGTATAAAATAAACAAAAAACCTAAGAAGAAAAGAAGCACACAAAAAAAATACAGACCCATATGAAGAAAAGCTACTCCTGGCTTTTCCTGAAATACAGAGGGAGCCCTAGTGGGATAATGGGGGTCTTCTTGATCTGAAGTAGATTGTATTCAAATAGTTTCCACAGGGCATCTATGATTTCCTGGTTCCTCATGCTGTAGATGAGGGGGTTCACTGCTGGAGGCACCACCGAGTACAGAACTGCCACCACCAGGTCCAGGGATGGGGAGGAGATGGAGGGGGGCTTCAGGTGAGCAAACATGGCAGTGCTGACAAGCAGGGAGACAACAGCCAGGTGAGGGAGGCACGTGGAAAAGGCTTTGTGCCGTCCCTGCTCAGAGGGGATCCTCAGCACAGCCCTGAAGATCTGCACATAGGACAGCACAATGAAAACAAAACACCCAAATGATAAAAAAGAACTTAATATAAGAAGCCCAGCCTCCCTGAGGTAGGCATCTGAGCAGGAGAGCTTGAGGATCTGGGGGATTTCACAGAAGAACTGGTCCAGGGCATTGCCCTGGCAGAGTGGTATAGAAAATGTATTGGCTGTGTGCAGCACAGCATAGAGAAACCCACTGCCCCAGGCAGCTGCTGCCATGTGGACACAAGCTCTGCTGCCCAGGAGGGTCCCGTAGTGCAGGGGTTGGCAGATGGCAACGTAGCGGTCATAGGCCATGACAGTGAGAAGGGCGCACTCAGCTCCAAGCAGGAAGACAAACAGAAAGACTTGAGCAGCACATCCTGTGTAGGAGATAGCCCTGGTGTCCCAGAGGGAATTGGCCATGGCTTTAGGGACAGTGGTGGAGATGGTGCCCAGGTCGAGGAGGGAGAGGTTGAGGAGGAAGAAGTACATGGGGGTGTGGAGGTGGTGGTCGCAGGCTATGGCAGTGATGATGAGGCCATTGGCCAGGAGAGCAGCCAGGTAGATGCCCAGGAAGAGCCAGAAGTGCAAGAGCTGCAGCTCCCGTGTGTCTGCGAATGCCAGGAGGAGGAACTCATTCATGGAGCTGCTGTTGGACATTTGTTGGTTCTTGGCAAGGGGTCTGGTTGAAAAAAATGAAAGGACAGGGAAAATTAGGACATCTTCCTCTGAGCAAAGCCACTCCATTTTCCATAGAAACACCCCCCAACTGAAATGCCTTTCCCTTCTCTGGTTTGTGCTGGCTGAGTGTGTTGTGAGGAGCTGAGGAGTCAGCTGTGCTCGGCTGCGGTGGGTACATGGAGCTGGTTTGTGACACCTCCAATGTTCACAACCAATGTAATATGTAATCCACCTTTAATGGAAAAGTTCACTCTCTGCTCTCATGACTCAGAAGACTGTGGGCTTCAGAAGAGAGGCTAGGCATTTCCTTAGAAGAATTTTTCTGGGTTTATTATTTTCCACCATCACATCTGGAGAGTTTTCTTTCTGAGTGGGAAAATACTTATTTTATCATGGAAAAAGGGAAGAGTCTTGAGACAGGACAGGCAAAAGGGTTCAGCTCTTTGTAGCTTAGTGCAGAGTCACGAGAGCTGCAGTGTCCATTAGACTGCTCCCCAGCTGCCCTGCACTTTTCCTTGTGATGCCTTGAAGATGACCTCACACACAAATGACACTTTAAAAAACCCCCAAAACTAGACTGTGATGAGAGATGGGGAGTCCTGGTTCAAAGAGCAGATCTGCAAACGGTTCTTTTTTCCCAGCCCAGAGGAGGAGTTGTGATTGAGAGAGAAGGACACAGCCCCTCTCAGAGAGAAGCAAAGGCCTCTGAGAGGAGAGACCTGACCTCCAAGGGAAAGCTCAGCACTCCCTGGGATCCTACAGCACAGCCGTGCTCTTCTGGGGCAGCTCCCAAGCCTAGCAGCACAGGCAAAGCAGACAGTCAGATGTCCTGAAGATGGGATGTCCTAAAGGCAGAGTCAGCTCATGGCTCAGCAGACAACGCCCAGCAGACATCTAGAGTGAGGGACCACAAGAGAGCAGCCTGAAGGCAGCCTAGCCCAGGGCTTGGCTGCAGTTTCCTCCCACTCCCTGCCCATGTCTCTGCTGCCTGGAGCTGTCCCTGCCAGGAGCTGGTGCTCTGCCCACACCTCTCCTCCCTGTCCCTGCTCACAGAGCCCATCCCACCCTCGGTGTGCTCAGCTCTGCCCTGCAGACCCCTCCTGGCACCAGGGCACTGCCCAGGGGCACCTCTGTGTTGGCAGGTCTTAAGGAGAAGAGCAGATAAACCCTGAAGACACCACAAAGGTGATGTGAATGCTTTCTGTAGGCAGAGGAAAGGGTGAAGTGACTTTATCAGGTGCCTTGAAAAACCTGTTCATCACTCACTGTAATGCTGGAGGAGTCTTGGTCTCCTGTGCAAAGCTGACAGCTGCATCACTGTTTCCTCCTACCATCACAGCAGGGAATTCAAAGCACGAACCCTGAGAAGCACCTTTACTGACAGTTAGCCCCTGCCCTGATGTGCTTCATGAAAAGTGGCCCGGGAAATGTCCCAGGGGTGATCTGGAGCTGTGAACAGCCCTGACCTGCACAGCACCCTCAGACCAGCAGAAGGACCCTGCCCTGCCCTTCCAGGGGGTCGCTCCTTCCACCCACAGCTTCTCCCTGCAGTTGCATGGGGAGGTCCCCGGGCAGGCTGAGGGCTGACCCTGGCAGGCAGAAGATTCCCCCGGTGTGGAGGGACCGTCCTCTGAAGTACAGCCCTGGGCACCTCCAGCTGAAAACTGTGGCTACACAGCTATTCAAAATTGCCTAAAAAAGCCCCCTCCTTACAGATCCCAGGAGCTGTGAGCTGTGCCAGCTTGAGATGTCTCCAGGAACGACAGCTGCATTGCCCTGAACCCAGAGACTTACCGTGTCAAGGGCTGCAAATCTTTCTCTTTTCAGCTCTCAGTCAGCCTCCCAATCCTGACCGCCTTTAAGCTCTTCATCTGCCTTGCTCATCTCCTGAGATACCCTGGCAGTGCCCTTCACCCCGCTGCGCTTGTCAGAGGAGCTGCTCCTGGCCAGAGATGTCTCTCTGCAGCACAGCCCACTTGCCATGAGCTCCCTTTGTCCCAGGAGCCTGGAGAAGCTCAGCAGCAGAGGACCAGCCCAAGGCAGCATGGTAATGACCCCTCTGGTGGGTTTGGGGATGAGTCCATGAAGCTCAGACCCTGAGAGGAAGCTGATGAAACCTCTCCAGAAGTCACAGTCCGATGCAAACTCCACAGTTTCTTGGAGCATTAATGGGTCCCCCTGAGGGCCATCCCTGACAAAGCAACTCTGGGGCTGGTTAGAGCAGGCAAGTGGAGGCAGTGATGACAGGTAGGCAAAGGCAATGGCAAGGTGGCTCTGATGCTGAGTAATCCTGGGTGTGTTTGTCAGGGTTCCCTTGACTGAATCTCCATTTGGTCATCTGCTAATTAATGCCTATTGCAGATAGCTGACCGTGATGGTCAAATCTTTCCCAAGATAAGAGCATGAGGAGTTTCAGGGCTCTATAGACCCAGGAAGGAATTATCATGAACACAATCTCCAAAACAGCACACAAGATTACAAACCCAGCATTTACTCGTCTCTGTTTTTATTGGTCATAAATCCAATTAATTTTCCCAAGTTGAGCCTGCTTTGACTGTGAAGATAATTGTTTAATGATCTCTCCCTGTTCTTATCTCAACCCATGAGCCTTTTGTTATATTTTCTCTCCCCTGTCCAGGTGAGGAGGGGGAGTGACAGAGTGGCTTTGGTGGGCACCTGGCATCCAGCCAGGGTCAACCCTCCACAGTGGAGAAAGGGTAAATGAGGGTTGGGTGTTTGTATGGTAGGCTATGTTGCGGGAAAATACATACCTATATAGACACTCAAACAGTAAGGATGTCTCCAGAAGCTAGTCTTAGGTCCTCCAGCTATCTGGGCGTTGGCTCCAGGATCTCCTCGTCCCCCCCAGCTCCCCCATGCACAGACAAACAGACACATGTGCAAATGGCTCCCTCCAGCACAGAACCACAGAACCATTGAGGCTGGAAGGCAGCCACCTTCCACCTTCTCTCTGCTTCCTCTTCATGCTTGGTTTCTGGCAGGAGCTCTGTTCTAATCCGTGCCAGCCTCCTGCCACCCTTTCTTGAATTCCTGAATGTCCAGGCGGACCGTTCTGGAGATTGAAGAGGAGATTGTTAACCATCAGACAGCTCTCTGCACCCTTTTTCTCTTCAGGGCCATATCCCAGGGGATTCTTCCAAGCGGGGCACCCAGCAGGTCAAAGCCTGCTCTCCCGCTGTCATGACGTCCTGCTCCTTGCTTTTTGGTCTCCTCTCAGAATCCTCCACTTCAGTCCTGCCCGCCTATGTTTCTGTGTTTCCTCCCTCAAAGGCGAGATCACACACAGAAGCTCCAGGATTTAAAAAGAAATTAAAGGGTCAGAAGTGCAAGCCAGGCCAACAATATCTATTTTTCAATGTTCAAACCACACTGAACACGCCAAGCAGCAGTCATACACTGAGATCTAAGACATCCTAGATTGGTCGAGGGTACATCATATAAAGGATGTTGAGGGATTTGTATTGGGTTTACGTGGCAAGGGATGGGTAGTGGGGAGGGTGGTGTGCAGGGGTGGCTTCTGTGAGAAGATGCCAGAAGCTGCCCCATCATGTGAGACAGAGCCAGTTCCAGCCGGCTCTAAGATGGACCCACCACAGTGATGGTGATAGCACCTCTGCAGTAACATAGTTAAGATGGGGAAACAACTGCTGCACAACAGCAGCTGGAAGAGAGGGGTGAGACTATATGAGAGAAAAACCTCTGCAGACACCAAGGTCAGTGAAGAAGGAGGGGGAGGAGGTGCTCGAGGTGCCGGAGCAGTGATTCCCTTGCAGCCCATGGTGAAGACCACGATGATGCAGGTTGTCCCGCTGCCACCCATGGAGGACCACAGTGGAGCAGATATCCGCCCTGCAGCCCATGGAGCACCCCGCACCGTGGGAAGGACCCATGTTGGAGAAGTTCATGAAGGACTATCTCCTGTGGGAAGAGGAGTGTGAGGAGGAAGGAGTGACAGAGGCAACATGTGATGAACTGACCGTGACCTCCATTTCCCTAACCCCTGTGCTGCTGCGGAGGAAAAGGCAGAGAAAATTGGGAGTGAATTTGAGCCCAGGAATAAGGGAGGTTTCCGGAGAAGGTGTCTAAAGATTTGATTTTATTTCTCATTACCCCATTCTGATTTGATTGGCAATAAGTTAAATTAATCTCCCTGAGTTAAGTCTGTTTTGCCCATGACGGTAATTGGTGAGTGATCTCCCTGTCCTCATCCTGACCCACAAGCTTTTTGGTGTGTTTTCTCCCTCTGCCCTGTTGAGGAGGGGGAGTGGTAGAGCAGCTTGGTGGGCACCTGGTGGCTAGCCACGGTACAACCACCACAGATGGATAGAGGCTTTCAGGAGACACGGGCTGGGAGGATCCAGAGTGAAGTTTCTTCAAAGTAAAGAGGCTACTTGGACGTATGGAGCTCCTCAATGGGGAAGGGGACAAGTTGGGTCAGCCCTTGTGCATGAGGGTTGAAGGAGAGGCCAGTAAGGGTGGCATCATAAATGGATAGGATGGGATGGGATAGGATGGGATGGGATAGGATAGGATAGGATAGGATAGGATAGGATAGGATAGGATAGGATGGGATAGGATGGGATAGGATAGGATAGGATAGGATAGGATAGTTCAGTTTGGAAGCACCTACAATGATCATCTAGTCCAGCTGCCTGACCACTTCAGGGCTGACCAAAAATGAAAGCCTATTAGGAAGGGTATTGTCCAAATGCCTCTTCAACACTGACAGGCTTGGGGCATCAACCACCTTTCTAGGAAGCCTGTTCCAGTGTTTGACCACCCTCTCTCTAAAGAAATGCTTCCTAATGTCTAGTCTAAACCTCCTCTGATGCAGCTTCGAACCATTCCAGGCATCCTGGCACCGGATCACAGGGATCGGCACCTCCCTCTCCATGTCCCCTCCTCAGGAAGCTGTAGAGAGCAATCAGGTCACCCCTCAGCCTTCTTTTCTCCAAACTAGACAATCCCAGAGACCTTAGCTGCTCCTCAGAGGACATGGCATCCAGCCCTGTCACCAGCTGTGTTGTCCTACTTTGGAAACATCCAAGGACCTTCACATCCTTCTTAAATTATAGCACCCAGAATTTCACATAGGAAAGAAGAAGAAGGAAGAAGGAAAAACCCACCCAAAAACCCCAACCCCAAAGAAATAAGTGATGCCAAAGCAATCACTCCCCAGCTTCCACAAGTACGCTGGTGCCCAGCCAGTCCCCAAGCAATGGCTATCCACTGAAAAAAGCCCTCTCCTCCATTTTTGTTGCTGAGCATGATGCTATATGACGTGGAAGATCTGGTAAGTTTGGATCAGCTGTCCTTGCTGTGTCCCCTCCCAATTTCTTGTGCACTCTCAACCTACTCACTCTAAGGGCAATGTGAGAAACAGAGACGGTCTCGATGCTGTGCAGACACTGCTCAGCAATAGCTACACATCTGGTGTGTTATCAACACGGTTTTGGTCCCCAGTCCAAAGCACAGCACCTTACAGGCTGCCATGAAGAGAATGAGCTCCCCCCCAGCCCAGTACAATGGGTCACAGCTTTCTAGTGGGGAAGGAGGGCTGAGGTGGGAAGCCTGATCCTCCAAGGATGAAGAGACTGGGGCAAGGGAACAGCTGTCACGGTCTCTGTCCAAGATGTAGGGTGAAGACAGAAGAGAAGCTTGAGCTGGAGCCAGAAGGGAAAAGCTGGAGCAGGGACTTGCTCACTTCTGCCAGGAACAGGGGAGGGAAAGGTGTGTGTGTGGGGGGAGATCCAGGCGATGACCTTGTTTCAGCCCTCAGACAGAGGAACTGCTCCCCTCACTCCAGCCTCTCCACCTCCCCTTGCAGCAGGATAAGCAAAGGCTTCTTATTCAAGCCTGATACTTCAATAGTTCCCCACATAAGACCACCAAGGTGTTTATTTTCAAGGAAAAAGCAAACCCAGGACATTTTCAACATTTTTTTTTTTTTAAACAATGATATTTCTCTCCAAGGACCTTTTGATTTCTTCCCTTTGCCACTTCACAAGAGGACTCAGTGGCATGTGCTTTGGAAGAGCCAGCTGGTATCCAGAGCTTCCAAAGGAGCTAGAAGCATCTTTTGCCTGCGTCACCAAGGGAGCATGAGCTCTGGGTGCAGGCCAGGGCTCTCCTGAGCACTTTCCTGATGGCCTCCTTGACCTCCCTGTTCCGCAGGCTGTAGATGAGGGGATTGACCAGGGGCGTTAGGATGGTGTAGAAAAAGGAGAACACTTTGTTGAGCTGCCTCAGCGGGCCTGTTCTAGGTAGCATGTAGACAACAAAGAGGGTGCCATAGAAAACAGTGACAACAGTGAGGTGAGAGGAGCAGGTAGAGAAGGCCTTCTGTCTGCCCGTGCTGGACGGGATCCTCAGGATGGCAGCTATGATGCACATGTAGGAGGCCAGCATGAACAAGAATGGAAATATTAGATCCAGAACACATAGTAGACGTGTTGCCAGCCTGAGCACTCTGGTGTCACTGCAGGTGAGCTCCAGCAATGGGGTAAACTCACAGAAGAAGTGGTCGATTGCCTTGGGGCCACAGAACTGCAACTGGGATAAGAACACTGTGACTACCACCAGCAGCAGTGAACCCCCTAGCCAAGATGCAGCTGCCAGGTGTAAAGAGACCTTCCAGGTCATGAGGCTGGCGTAGAGCAGAGGCTGGCATATGGCCAAGTACCGATCATAGGACATGGCCGCCAGAAGGTAACACTCAGTAGTTGCAAGGGAAGCAAAGAAGTAGAACTGAGCCATGCAGCCGTGAGCAGAGATGCTGCTCTCCCCAGACAAGAAGCTGGCCAGCAGCCGTGGCAGGATGGTGGAGCTGTAGCAGGTCTCCAAGGAGGACAGATTGCCCAGGAAGAAGTACATGGGGGTGTGCAGATGCCGGTCTGCCACCACCAGCACAACAATGAGGATGTTCCCAATCATGGTGACTGAGTAGATCATAAGCAAGAGGAGAAAGAGCAGGTACTGGAGCGTGGGGACATCACGTATTCCCAGCAGCACAAAATCCATGGATGCTGTCCCATTGTCCCTTTCCCCTTCGGCCATGCAATGTTGTTTGTCTTTTATTTTCTCAGTTGTCACAAAGAGGGGCTACGAGAAAGAAACACATTTCAGCGTTTACCTTCCACATTTTTTTGTGTAGGACATTTTTCTGTTCACACTAGCTTTATGTATTTCATGCCTAGTGAAAGCATAAAATAAATGTTCTTCCTGATGGGTAAAGAACACTCATCCCACAGAGCCACTGCAGACCCTGGAGGTGAGCTGCTCAATGGAAGTTCTTCTTTCTCACTAGAGAATAAATCCATGAAGTGCATTTGCTCACAGAGAAACAAACAACGGTCATATGCCGCTGGGTGTGCCCTGGAAAACATGTTATAGTTGTTGAGGATTGACATCCTTCTGCTCTCAGGAAAGAGAAAGTGTGCCAGAGAAAAGGAACCCCTCTCTCCAAAAAAGCCCACTGTGTGAAACGTCACGCCAGACACCACCCTTCCTCCAAAGCAAGGGATGGGCACATCGCAGGGTGAGTGGCCACAGCTCTCTGAAGCACTCACATGAGAAGGAAAGGATTCCCGCCCCACTCCTTCCCATCCACCCAACAGGCCAATTTCTTCCAATTGAGAAAGGGCACATCAGGCGTTACTGGCTCAGATGACCAACGGACTGTGCTGTGGGACTGCCAGAGAGATGCTAAAAACCACACTGTAGGTCAAAATGCAGCCTAAAAAGTTAAAAGGAAGTGATCAAAAAAAAAAAAAAGATAGGGAAGGGGTAACTGGGAGTCAACCAAGACACATGGGAGAGGTTGTGCAGAGGAGAATAATGGGAAGGTTTAAGGAGACCAATCCAGACATTTTTCAGTGGTGCCCTGAAGAAAGGACACACTGAAATACAGGAAATTCCATTGAAAGATAGGGTGGTCAAACACTGGAACAGTTGCCCAAAAAGGTTACGAAGGGTCCACCCTTGTGAATATTAAAATCTAGACGGGACATGGTCCTGAGCCACTTGCTCTAGCTGCCCCTGCTTTTAGGAAGGGGGGAGGTGGACTGGATGATGTCCTGAAGTGGCTTCCAAGCCCAGCTGCTCTGTGATTCTGTGATTGAAAGCTGCTGGGCAGAACTATTTGCTTCACATTTGTCCTTCATCAGCAGTGGTTCCTGAGGTCTTGGGGGCTGCCTCCCTGCAAATCCCAGCCCAGCAGCAGGACCTCAGCGTGGCCAGCTGTGCCTGTGGGGCTCCCTGAGAAAGTAGGACACTGAGCAGGTCATCCCCAGGGTGCCACGGGGTGAGGTGGGAGAGGATCAGGGTCAGGGCCATGGCCAGTGCCAGGGACATGCCTCAGCACATGACTAGAGAAAGCTCACGCCTGAGAAACACACCTCTCTGCACAAGCCGTTCCCTCTAAGTGTCCCACACCCACCTCTGAGGCTGGAATGCGTTTCTTCCAGTGGTGGTAATCACAGGAAATGTCCTGAGAGTTTGCCCAAAGCTACTCAGAATAACTGACACTCCAGCCCTCTCCACCGCATGGGACTGAGGAAGCTGAGACTTGAAGAACAAAACCTACATGATTCTAATGCTGAGGGAGTGAGAAAACAAGCAAAACCCAGCAACAACTAAAAAGTAAAACAAACCCAGAGACAACCGAAATAGCCCCGTGAATGATGAAGTAAAGGGCACAGGCAGTCTGGCCCCATGCAGCTTGCCCAAATGCTCCCCCCAGCCAGCTCAGGTGGGAGAGTGTCCAGGGGCTGTCCCCGGGGTCTCACTGTGCCAGGGGCTCGGGGCTGTCTGGGAGAAGTGGGGAGCTGGGGTGGGAAGACGTGCAGGAAAGGGCAAGGCTGAGACTCGGGTCTCTACACTCTCATTTCTTCTGTTCAAAGACGCAGCAGATTGACTAATAAGGCCCAGCCTTCACTCCCCCTCAGCACATCCACACAAACCTGCAGTCCTTGTCATGAAGGGGTGGCATCTGCTCTGATGGAACATGGCAATGAAGTCCAGGGTCAAGGTCTTAGCTTCTGCCTCTTCCCTACCATTTCTTCACTTCTTGGACCTCACTGCAAGCCCCGAACCAGGGCTCGTTCCTGACTCTGCCCTTGCCCTCTCCTCCCAGCAACTCTGATGGTGAGTCTCCAGCAGCACCTGAAGGCTCCCAGCTCTCTGAAGCGTCCCAGGGTTTATAGCAGAAAGGAGACTCTGAAGGTTCCTGCTGCCGCGTGTCCCTCCTGAGGATCTGCAGGGAGTAAAAACAATATAATTGACCCCCTGGTGGGACGGAAGCTCTGAGCTGGTGGAAACTGTCAACAGCTCCAGGCAGTGCTGACACCCCAACAGCATGATGTAAACTGAGGCAGGGCAACTGAACCAGGGGCATCTCTGAATTTGGTGAACAAGAAAGTCCCCAGAAACAGCATTCGCCTCACTTCCCTTCAGATGACTGCATCTTCATCAACTCACACAGAATTAGAAAGCCTCAGACCTTCTGAGGCAGAGGGGCCGGGCTTGTGTGGAGCTGAAGGCAGCAGAGCGTTCGGCATGTTGCTCAGATAGGATTCCTCTTTCCAGCACGAGAGGTGCACAGGGGCCTCCCTTGCTCCTTTGCTAGCCAAGGGGAGCAAGCAGGCATGACTCCTTCCAGTCCTGTTGGACATGCAGTGTGGGAGAACCATCTCCTCTGCCTCTGCCTGGGCTGGAAAGGCAGGAGAGGGAGGCCCAGTGGACACAGACATTTGTGCTGTTGCTCCTACGGACAAGAGATCCCAGCGTATCCTGGGAGCCTCACACTGAAATGTAAGTGCTGGGGATCCAAGTCTAAGCTGCACAGATGCACTCCTCATCC
Source organism: Grus americana (assembly GCF_028858705.1). NCBI lineage: Eukaryota > Metazoa > Chordata > Aves > Gruiformes > Gruidae > Grus > Grus americana. Next base: position 1,971,810 of record NC_072878.1, on the reverse strand, counting down.
TGTTGGTGATGGTCAAGGAAGAGGGGGAACGCTCTTGCCAGCACAGTTTACCTTCTTTCTTTGGACACTGAATGCTTTTGGTATGTTTCTCTGCTCCATGCAGAGACTGCAGATACCCAAAGGCATCAGCAGTGGCCCCAGGAACCCATGCCCAGGCTATCCCACCCCACTCCCGTCTAGTGACTCCCCTCTGTATGGTGTTTTGGTGTTTACCCTCCAGCTGGACCCCTCCCTTCCCATCTAATTCAGTTGCCGAGGAAGCCCTCGGTGGGCCGCGTCAGCTCACTGCTTTGGCAACGTGGCTGCACCGGTTGCGCTCATTGTGCATGGTGGCAATGGGGACAAGCTTCTTTCCTGCTCTCGCCTCCCACCTGGCTGTCTCCTCTGCAGGAAAGTCCACCTGATGAGCTACAGGCCTGAGAAACTGGCATCTGCTCCCACTCAGCAAACCAGGTTCTTTGCCAGGAACGCTCTGACCGCATGATGCATGGAAACAAGTTTTGTTTAATCACACCTGTAATTTTGATTTGAGGTACTAATTTAAGGTGACACTTACATTCCTTCAGTGTCAGAATATTTTTTTTTTTTTGCTGTACTTGACATGTTATAGTAAATAATATATATATACACACACACATACATATTTATAAAGAATATTCTTGGTTATGTTATATTCTTTGTTATGTTTCTGGTCTCTAAATATTCACTGTCATGACACCAGGCATCCCCAACTGTCAGGAGGAAACACAAGGACTGAAGCCAGCTCTGACCTCTCACAGTCTTTCAACTCTTTTAAGAGAGCCTTGATCTTTAATAGCCCAAAGTTGGGCTAAGCCACACATGCACCTCCTGGTTAGTCTGTCAGGTGCCCAGGAGCTGCACAAAATGATTTGTTGTGTTAAAACATTCTCAAGGTATTTGACACACACCCATGATTATTTTATGTAGCTGATGGGGAGGGATGGGGAGGAGGAAATTCAGCCCTCCTGCTCCCCAGTTTCTCTTGAATAAACTATAATTCTGTGCCCTTGCACATCACTACTGACATGCAAAAGAGCAGCTCAGCTCCCTCCCTCACACGGCCACAGGGTGTGGGATGTCGCCAAGTGCTCACAGATGCTTGGACGGACTTGAGGCTGTAGCTCCAGCCTTTCCCATCTCCACACTCAGAGATTTGTCTCTGGGAGATACTACAGCTGGGAAGAGCGCTGTGCTCCAGGATGGCCAGACTGCAGGAGACACAAACATTGACAATGCCACTCGTCCCTGCTTCCATCCCCTTCCCATCACTGGCAGTGTAAGGGATATGTCTTGGTGGACATCCCCAGAGGTGTGTGTGGCCTTTGAAAGGCCACGAGCCATCACTGAATCCCTGTGGAAATGCCTGAGGCCTGGGGGGGGTGTTAGCTCACATCCCCTGCACCACCGAAAATGGAGGGATCAGCCACAAGCTGTTGCTGGGAGCTTCCTCTGGACCTTGCTTCAGAGAGGCTGGATCCCACAGGGAGTGACTCCTCCTCAGACAAACAGATCAAAGCTGAAAGAGGAATTCACTCACTGCTTCCCATTGCCAGCCAGATGTCCAGTCACTTTCTAAGGAAGTAGGGCTTCAGCATGCATGACTGTTATTTGGGCACAGGATCATCATAACCATGAACTACTTCTCCTTCCTTCCTTCCTTCCTTCCCCTGAGCTTTTCTTGCTGAGCATGATGTCATATGGTACGGAACATCCCTTTGGTCAGTTTTGGTCAGCTTCCCAGCTAGGTCCCCTCCAAGGGGATCTATGAATCAAGCTGGCCCTACCCAATCAAAACTTTTCCGTACTGTAGAAGGGGATAACGTCCCCGTAGTGCACATAAAAAATATGCTGTGGAAGACAGTCTGGGTTACTCCTGCCTCGGGCAAAGGCAAACCCATCCGTAGGATTGCTTTTGCTCAACGACCTGGGTGTACTTGGTGGGTGATGCAGGAGGATCGAGAATTCTGATGTATACCTCAAGGGGATTTGATTTTGGGTGAGAATAACCAATGTCTTGAATTGCATGATGCTAATTGCTGTATAATACCAGATGTCACCACTACTATGGTGGCTCTATGCCCTATCAACAGGATTACAGTAACAATCACCCAGATTAATGAAGAATGAATTTTGATGAAACTGAGCAAAGTGCCACGATGATAGATCCGGACAAGTGCAGTGGTGATGGAACCAGAACTGGCTTCAGCATGCAACAATCTCTGCCGCTGTGAAGGATGACAGACGGAGCCTGAAGTCATGGTCTGCATGAACTCAATGGACATTTAATGAACATTTATGGACATTTTACAGATATTTCACAGGAGTCGTCCATTGACTAATGATATCTGTGTGTACATCTCAAAGGACAGGAAAAGTGGTGGTGATTAATTGCAGCATATTGGAAAGTGTGAGACCTGGGCATGATGTAAATGGTATAGCATAAGCGGTGGATGCTGTCCTGGTTTTGCAGGGATAGAGATAATTTTCTTTCTAGCAGCTGGTGTAGAGCTGTGTTTAGGTTTAGGATGAGAACAGTGTTGATAACACACCAATATTTTAGTTGTTGCCAAGCAGTCAAGGACTTTTCAGCTTCTCATAGTGGCCTGCCAACGAGATGGCAGGGGACACTCAAGAAGCTGCGAGGGGGTGCAGCCAGGACAGCTGACCCAAACTGGCCAAAGGGATATTCCATACTGTATGATGTCGCGCTCTGTATATAATGGGGGGGTGGGCCAGGAGGCAGCGTGGCTCGGGAACTAGCTGAGCATTGGTCCGGGTGGTGAGAAATTGTGCTGTGCATCACTTGTTTGTATATTCGTCTATAATTATTGTTGTAGTTGTTGTTATGACTACTACTATTATTATTGTCATTCTTTTATGTCCTATTAAACTGTCTTTATCTCAGCTCACAAGTTTTACCTTTTTTCTTTTCCATTCTCTCCCCAGCCTAGTGGGGGGAGTGAGCAACTGGCTGTGTGGTTGTTTCAGCTGTCTGCCAGGTTAAACCACGACAATCCCATAGTATGTGATCCCAGCCTTTTTTTTTTTTTTTTTTTTTTAATCATCATAATTGTCATTATTGCTGTTTGACTCTTCTTCACGGTTATTATGTTTTATGGAGAAATGTTTGCATAGGCATCACTACATGTGAGGCACATAATACTTTGTGTCGCCCGGTGCCCTTATGAAAGTGTGTCTAAGACTGGCTCAGAGCTGGCCTATCTCATGGCATCTCTGCAATAAAATGGGATCTCCTGGTGCAGTGCTTTCAGGCTGGGCTCTTCCTCCAAAGAGGCCTGAGGAACTGCACCCCTCAAGTCCCTCTTCCTCCATGTGTTGGGGAGTACAAAGCTCAATGGTTGTGAGCTTCTGGAGACCTAGGACTGGATTCAGGAGTCACCAGTTGGTGTCTGGTGACAGTGAAGATGGTGAGTGTCAATGAGGCATGTAGCCAGGGCTTTCCCACAGGTGACCTTGAAGACACCAGTCCTCCAGGAGGGACATCTGGAGCTGCCCGGAGAGCATGGTGGTTCTCTAGGGACAGCATGTTCCTGAGGTGGTGTGGAGGTGGAAGAAGGCTGCAAAGAGAGGGTTTGGGGCCTAAACTAGAGGGGATGTGCAGACCTCCTCTGGGCACTCTCCAGATACTCCCCACCTGTCTCCAGCAGGGATTCCCACAGAGGGACACAGTGGTCCAGATGTGGTCACACCAGGGCTGGGTGAAGCCAGGCAAAAACTCAAGATGTCTGGGTGGCCATGCTCCTCCTAATGCAGCCCCATATGCAGCTGGCCTTGGTCATGGTGAGCACGTACCACTGGCTTGTAGGATGTTCCTCGTAGCACCCAGGCCCTTCTCCTTGTGGTGAGTGCTCAGTGCCAGGACCCAGCCTGCCCTGATGTGTGGGGTTACTCCTCTCCCCAGTGCAGAACTGGCCATTTCTCCTGGTATACTTTAAGAGGTTTCTGTTAGCATATCTCTCCCAGAGTTCCTCAAGGTGCCCCTGAAGTTCCATTTGGTCAGCTGTTCATGTTTGTTTGCAGGTGGCTCACCCTGATGGTGGTGTCTATCACTAGGTAACAGCATGAGGAGTTGCAGGGCTCTACAGACAATGAAAGGAGTTACTGGGTTTAATTGCTGAGCCAGGTAGGAATTACCATGACAACCACCTCTGAAACACCAAAGGAGGGTACAAAGCCAGCAAAGCCAGGGCCAGTGGAAGAAGAGTGAATGAGGGTTGGGCTGTTTCTGTGCTAGGCTGTGTTAGTGGAAAATGTATACCTGTACAGGCACACAGACAACATGGATCCCTCCAGGAACTGGTCTTAGACCCCTCCGTCTATCGAGAAGGTGACTCCAGGATACCCTCACCCCCACACACAGACAAGTACACATGCACACCAATGGCGCTCTGCAGCACAGAATCACAGAACCACTGAGGCTGGAAGGCAGCCACCTTCCACCTTCTCTGTCCTTCCTCTTCAGGCTCGACTTTAGGCAGAAGCGCCTTTCTCGTCCATGCCAGCTTCCTGCCACCTTTTCTTGACTTCCTGCATGTCAGGGTGGACAGTTCTGGAGCCTGAAGAGGAGATTCTTGACCATCGAACAGCTCACGGCACCCCCTCTTCTCTGCAGAGCCATATCCTATGGGATTCTTCCAAGTAGGTTCCTCACCAGGCCAAAACCTGCTCTCTTGAAGTCCTGTTCTTTGCCTTGTTCCCATCTTTCAGGAGCCTCAACTCTTCCTTCTCACCCTTGACTTTTTACATCCTGACCAGCTCTTCCTTGTTTGTAAGTGGTGTGGGTTAACACCAGTAAGAAATTAGGCACCACACTGCAGCTCACTCACTGTCCACCCCCACAACCAGGGGGATGGAGCAAGAGGGAAGGAAAAGTAAAAGCAAGAAAACTTGGGGGTGAAGATAAAAATTGTTTAATAAGAGCATGGGAAGTGGAAGAAGGACAACAAAATAAAAAAAGTGATGCAAAGGCAGTTACTCCCCACCTCACGCAGGCAGACAGCAATAAGGTCTCCCGTCAGCCTCCTCTTCTCCAGGCTAAACAACCCCAGTTCCCTCAGCCGCTCCTCATAAGACTTTGCTCCAGTCTCTCTACCAGCTTTGCTGCCCTTCTCTGGATGTGCTCCAGCTCCTCAATGTCCTTCTTGTACTGAGAGGCACAAAAATGAACATGTGCACTCGAGGTGCAGCCTCACCAGAGCTGTGTACAGGGGCACAATCACTTCCTTACTCCTGCTGGCCACACTATTTCTGATACAAGCCAGGATGCTCTTGGCCTTCTTGCCCACCTGGGCACACTGCTGGCTCATGTTCAGCCAGCTGGCAACCAGCACACCCAGGTCCTTCTCCGCCAGGCAGCTTTCCAGCCACTCTTCCCCAAGCCTGTAGTGTTGCCTGGGGTTGTTGTGACCCAAGTGCAGGACCCAGCACTTGGCCTTGTTGAACCTCATACAGATGGCCTCTGCTCGTTGATCCAGCCTGTCCAGATCCCTCTGCAGAGCCTTTATACCCTCAAGCAGATCCACACTCCCACCCAACTTGGCGTCATCTGCAAACTTACTGGGAGTCCACTTGATCCCCTCGTCCAGATCATTCATGAAGACATTAAGGAGAACTGGCCCCAGTACTGAGCCCTGGCAAATTCCGCCAACTGGTATGAACTCCATTCACCACAACCCTTTGGGCCCTGCCATCCAGGCAGTTTTTTACCCAGCGAAGAACATACCCACAAACTCCATGAGCAGCCAGTTTCTCCAGGACAATGCTCTGGGATATGGTGTCTAGGTAGACAACATCCACAGTCTTGCCCTCATCCACTAAGTGGGTCATCTTGTCATACAAGGATATAAGGGGAGTCAAGAAGCACCTGCCTTTCACGAACACATGATGACTGAGCCTGATTGCTTATCCTGTATGTGCTATGGGAGGGCACTCAAGATGATTTCATCCATAAATATAACAGGGATAAAAGGAGCCTTCGCATATAAAACTTTGTCTGGTCAATATGCTGGTCTGGACATGCCCTGCGCCTGAACTCAACTGTCTGATGTGTCTCCTCGTTCAGCTCCCTTTCTAACTCTGTTCCTGGCTGGGGGGCTCTCTATGCTGTGTGCGTGCATGTGCCATGAGCAGCTCTACGTGCCAGCAAGGGGAGTCAGACCAGCTGTCACAGAGGCCCACGTGTCTGTGCTGCCGGCTGCGGAGCGAGTGAGGTTACACGCGTCAGTGTGCAATTGGTGGTGAAGATCAAGCTGGAGTCGCTGGTGCAAAGGTGAAGTGACCTGGGAGCCAAGGCTGTGTGAGCCACTCCGATGGTGAGACCATGGAGAGGCTGGTTCTGGAGGAGCAGGGGAGTTCAGTGCCAGCTGCTGTAGAGTCTGCGAGTTGACTGAGAGACTTCATTCTGAGTGTGTGTGTGGGGGGTGTGTGCACGTGCACATGTGCTGGCATTTCTGTGTGCATGTGTGTAGGGGATGGCGTGGCATGGAGCTGCAGCAGTCTCACCTCTGTCGGGCTGCTGGATTTGGCTCCTGGAGTGATCCATGTTGTCTGTGTGTCTACACAGCTATACATTTTCCTCTAATATCACCATGCGTCAAACAGCCCCACCCTCATTTCTCCTTTCTCTACTGACCCTGGTTTGGCTTGCTTTGTACCCTCCTGTGGTGTTTTGCAGACTCTCTTCATGGCAATTCCTACCTGGGTCTGTAGAGATCTGCAACTCCTCATGCTGTTCTCTTGTGAGACTCCACCACCATCAGGGTGAGCCACCCGCACACGATCAGTAACCGCTGACCAAATGGAGCTTCAGTCCAGAGGGACCTGGAGAAACTCGGGGATTTGGCCAAAAGAAACCTTGTGACGTTGACAAGGAGAATTGGCCAGTCTGGCCTCAGGGAGAAGAACCAATCTGTACATCAGGGCCAGCTGGGACCTGCTGTGCTGAGGAGGGACTCTGAGGAGAAGGGCCTGGCAACCGCGAGGGACACCATCCGAGCCAGGGGTTTCTGCTCACTGTGAAGAAGGCCACTTGCATACGGGGCTGCGTTAGGATGAGCATGGTCCCCCAGAGCAGGGCAGTTCTTCTGGCCCTTGACACCGCACTGGTAGGGACCCCCACACATGGCTTTGTCCCAGTTCTCGGCTCCCTCTTTTGCTGGAGCTGGGAGGAGCTGGAGAGTGGCCAGAGGAGATGTGGCCAGGTGGAGTTTGGGGCCTTAAGCAGATGGGCTGTGTGGAGGGGCTGAGAGACCTGGGCTTCTTTGGCCCCTTTGCCCAGTGGTGGAGAGGCTCGGGGCAGACTAGGAGTAGCCTGACACTGCTTGAAAGGTGGTTTCAGAGATGGTGGAGCTTTTCTGAAAACTGGGAAACATCATGAGAAAGACAAGATGCCACCAAGTGCATCCTGGGAGGTTGAGATGTGGCACGAGGAGAAAGAAATGTCCCTGCAAGTAAATTAATAGTTAATTAACTATTAACTGTTAATCAGTTCTGTGGTACAAGAGGCCACCCAGCAAGAGTCTGGATTAGCCAGAGCTTTGCCTTTCAATGAAGAGTCTGTGAGGATGGAGAGATATCAGTAAGGGTAGGAAGATGATCAGGTGAGACCCAAGTTGGTAAGCAGGCTGGGTGTCAAGAGCCTGCAGGGAAAGTGGTGCAGGTGTGGGACACCGTAGGACATGCTGTGGTGGAGACATCTGGGGGCAGTGGCAAGGCTGAAAGCCCCCAACACAGCCAAGGTCTTGGTCTGCTGGGCTGTGGCTGTTCTCCCTGCAGGTGATGCCTGTGAGGAGACATCTTCTCATTAGAGCACCAGGACTTCATCGCCCCCTTGTCACAACCTGTGAGCCTGAGAAAGAGTGTGTGGTAGTCCTGCTCTAGGCATTGCACATCCCCACATCACACTGGCCCAGGAAGAGCCCTGAGACACGTGTGAGGGACAGGGTCTCCCCTCCCAGGGGCTGGGGGTCACAGCTTGGCCCTTTGGCTTGATGAAACACACCCAGGTTTACTCAGCATCAGAGCCACCTTGCCATTGCCTTTGCCTACCTGTCATCACTGCCTCCACTTGCCTGCTCTAACCAGCCCCAGAGTTGCTTTGTCAGGGATGGCCCTCAGGGGGACCCATTAATGCTCCAAGAAACTGTGGAGTTTGCATCGGACTGTGACTTCTGCAGAGGTTTCATCAGCTTCCTCTCAGGGTCTGAGCTTCATGGACTCATCCCCAAACCCACCAGAGGGGTCATTAACATGCCGCCTTGGGCTGGGCCTCTGCTGCTGAGCTGCTCCAGGCTCCTGGGATGGAGGGAGCTCATGGCAAGTGGGCTGTGCTGCAGAGAGACATCTCTGGCCAGGAGCAGCTCCTCTGCCAAGCCCAGCAGGGCTGAGGGCTCTGCCTGCAGGCACCGAGGGGAGAACAGCGAGGCAGAGAGAGCTTAAAGGCAGTTGGAAATGGGAGGCTTGCTGAGAGCTCAGGGAAGGAGAAATCTTGAGAGCCCTTGACACGGTAAGTCTCTGGGTGCAGGGCAATGCTGATGCGGTTCCTGGAGGCATCTCCTCAAGCTGGCAGAGCCCACAGCTCCTGGGATCTGCCAGGTGGACTCCCTGTGCAGAGGCAAGTTTGAGTGGCTGTGAATGCAGGTGTGCAGGCAGGGGTGCCCAGTTGTGTCCTTCAGAGCAGGGTCCCTGCAGCCCAGGGGCTGTGTGCCGGGGCAGGGACTCTGCCGCCTGCCAGGGTCAGCCCTCAGCCTGCCCGGGGAGCTGCCCAGGGCACTGCAGGGAGAAGCTGTGGGTGGAAGGAGCGACCCCCTGGAAGGGCAGGGCAGGGTCCTTCTGCTCTTGAGAGGGTGGTGTTCACTGCTCCAGATCACCCCTGGGACATTTGCCAGGGCACTTCTCAAGGAGCATTGAGGTCCCCTTGGGCAGTGCCCTGGTGCCAGGAGGGGTCTGCAGGGCAGAGCTGAGCACACAGAGGGTGGGATGGGCTCTGTGAGCAGGGACAGGGAGGAGAGGTGTGGGCAGAGCACCAGCTCCTGGCAGGGACAGCTCCAGGCAGCAGAGACATGGGCAGGGAGTGGGAGGAAACTGCAGGCAAGCCCTGGGCTAGGCTGCCTTCAGGCTGCTCTCTTGTGGTCCCTCACTCTAGATGTCTGCTGGGCGTTGTCTGCTGAGCAATGAGCTGACTCTGCCTTTAGGACATCCCATCTTCAGGACATCTGACTATCTGCTTTGCCTGTGCTGCTGGGCTTGGGAGCTGCCCCAGAAGAGCACGGCTGTGCTGTAGGATCCCAGGGAGTGCTGAGCTTTCCCTTGGAGGTCAGTTCTCTCCTCTCAGAGGCCTTTGCTTCTCTCTGAGAGTGGCTGTGTCCTTCTCTCTCCATCACAACTGCACCCCTGGGCTGGGAAAGAGAACAGTTTGAAGATCTGCCCTTTGAGACAGGAATCCCCTGCTCTCATCAGAGTCCAGTTGCCTTTTTTTTTTTTTTAAACAGTAATTTTTGTGAGCAGTCATCCTCAGGACAGCAGAACTGAAGGCACTGGGCATCTGGGAACAAGACTGATGGGCAATGCAGCTCTCCTAACTGCACTGAGACATAGAGAGCTGAGACCTTTTTCCTTTCTTGTCTTAAGAGTCCACGCTTTCATTCATAAAAAAGAGGATTTCTGCCCTTAAAACTAGCACACACCAGATGTGGTGGTGGAAAGAAGAAAACACAGAATATCACCATAAAGACATGCTCAACCGCTCTTCTGCAGCCCACACTCTCTGGAGTGGTGAGTGCAGATATTGAACATTTCCATCAAGGGTGAATTGCATCTGACAGCCCTTGTGACCATCGGGGGTGTCAAGAACCAGCTCCCATGTACTCACTGCAGCAGGGCAGAGCTGACTCCTTGGCAGCACAGGGGCAGAGGTCCTGCTCCTCACAGCACACTCAGCCAGCACAAAGCAAAGAGAGGAAATGCCTTGGAATTGGGGGACATGGGGTGGGATCTCTGTGAAAAATGGAGTGGCTTTCCTCAGAGAAGTCTGTTGTATTTTTCCCCTGTCTTTTCCTCCTTAGGAGAATGCCCCTAAGTGAAGAACTAGCAAATGACCAACAACAGCAGCTCCATCACTGAGTTCCTCCTCCTGGCATTGGCAGACACACGGGAGCTGCAGCTCTTGCACTTCTGGCTCTTCCTGGGCATCTACCTGGCTGCTCTCCTGGCCAATGGCCTCATCATCACTGCCATAGCCTGCGACCACCACCTCCACACCCCCATGTACTTCTTCCTCCTCAACCTCTCCCTCCTCGACCTGGGCTCCATCTCCACCACTGTGCCTAAAGCCATGGCCAACTTAATCTGGGACAACAAGGCCATCTCCTACACAGGATGTGCTGCTCAGGTCTTTTTCTTTTTCTTTCTGATCTCAGCAGAATATTCTCTCCTCACTGTCATGGCCTATGACCGCTATGTTGCCATCTGCCAGCCCCTGCACTACGGGACCCTCCTGGGCAGCAGAGCTTGTGTCCACATGGCAGCAGCTGCCTGGGGCAGTGGGTTTCTCACTGCTGTGCTGCACACGGCCAATACATTTTCTATACCACTCTGCCAGGGCAATGCCCTGGACCAGTTCTTCTGTGAAATCCCCCAGATCCTCAAGCTCTCCTGCTCAGACACCTACCTCAGGGAAGTTGGGCTTATTATATTAAGTTGTTTATTAGTTTTTGTCTGTTTTCTTTTCATTGTGCTGTCCTATGTGCAGATCTTCAGGGCCGTGCTGAGGATCCCCTCTGAGCAGGGACGGCACAAAGCCTTTTCCACGTGCCTCTCTCACCTGGCCGTGGTCTCCCTGCTTATCAGCACTGCCATATTTGCTCACCTGAAGCCCCCCTCCATCTCCTCCCCATCCCTGGACCTGGCGGTGGCAGTTCTGTACTCGGTGGTGCCTCCAGCAGTGAACCCCCTCATCTACAGCATGAGGAACCAGGAGCTCAAGGGTGCAGTTCGGAAACTGATGACTGGGGGTTTTTTAGAAGTAATACACTGCCCATCCTCTCCATATCACTTGTAACATAACTAATTACAGGCCTAGCCTGTCTTTTATATGTTTTCTCATTGTTGTTATTATTGATTTTATTTTCTTTTTTCACTTGTGATAATGTTGTTTACAAAAAATTTTTATATTCATACGAATTCTAATTCATTATCGACCTGTTTTTTTGACTCAAAGACAGTGTAAATGAATTTCCACAACCTCTGTGGATTTCGACATTAAAAAAGACCCTGCAGTGACATTTCTGACTGAGATTTTTCCCCCAAGACCTTCTCTGGAGCTGCAGAGGCAGTTCCTGTGTACAGAGTCCCTGCACAGCAGATCTCTGACAGAGCTGGCCTCTGTAACAGCATTTCCACCAGGAAAGGCAATCTCCTCAGGGCACTGCCCAAAGGCTTACGTCTTTTTCCAGTCTTGCTCTCAAGAACATGCCCAAGGAAGAGACTCTAAAGAAAACTGTTGCTTTGCTTGTTTCTCCATGGGCGCGGAGGGATGAGATGAGGGTCCCAGTGTGCTCTTCCAGGGACTGAGGAATGGCTCAGGTGTTCCTTGTGGGTGGACAGCACCCACACAGATGCTGAATGGACTCCAACTAAGCTGCCTGGGGCTCGACAGCCTGTGGTAGGGCTGATAGCAGAGGAGTGTTTTTCTGGAAGGAATCAGGAGCTGCCAGGAGAGCCCAGGGGATCTGCAGGGACAGCACGTGCCAGGAGGTCAGCAGGGAATGGAGCCCACTGAGCACGAGCCTGTGCAAGGTTAAGTGCCCCAGAGATCAAGTGCTAAATGTGGGTGTGAACCACCAAGTGAGGGTTCTGCAAGCCCAGGGGACACAGCAGGCACAGGGAAAGGAGCCTGGTGAGTGGTTCGTTTTCCCATCAGTGGACTGCCATAGACTGGATGCGGTGCAGCACCCAAACACATCTCATGGCATTGGCAATAAGGCAGGTCACCTCTGAGCAGCCTCCCTGGCCACATAAGAGCCTCGGTGGGAGGCAGTCAGTGGCAGTGATGTCCCTGAGCTGGGTCTGCCTCCCAGCCTGACCAGCACGTCCCTTGCAGAGTGCCCCTGTGACCCCAGGCCCCACAGCCCACTTGCTCTGCAGAGCAGCTCCCCCAGCTCAAGGGCTGTGGAGAGCATGGGCAGGGGGTGTAGGAATGGCTGGCCAGGCCAGCACAGATGTGCCCACCTTGTCAAAAGGCTCTTTAGAGACATGGGATGTCCTGGTGTTTTCCCAAAAGTGGGATCATTTACCCCATGTGCAGTACACCAATACACACACAGAGCAGAGGTATTTTATTTATTTCATGTCTGCACAGAGATGGTTGCAGGGTGGTAATGCCACAAAGCTAGCACACTGCACACAGAAACTACAACATATTTATCTTGTTGCAGGATTAGAAAAACCCACTTAAATTTATGCTAATTGGTTAGTAATTACCACATCATCTGCTATTGGTTAAGCATATTTGAATTAGCACTCACACTCCTTGAGGGGGTGTGTAGAGGGTAACTTGCATAGTCCTTTAGTTGGGTTGGTGGTCCCCTTTCCCCCAGTTACTGCATTTTTGTTGACTTCAGGCTTTTATGGCAATCACCCAGGTCTCTGGGTCTTCTGAGGCAGGATGTTTCCCTTTTATCAGTCTTTCAGCTCCTCTTCAAGGGTCCAGTCATTAGCAAAGCAACGCAGTGTATTTAACCCTGAATTAGACAGTGTCTAAGCATTAACCCAAACACATTCCTCACCCTGTCAAGTGGAAAATTCTACTTGACAGATATCAATACTGTCACTGTCTACAGCTGTCTTATGGGATGGTGCAGAGGAGAAGGAGTCAGACTCTTCCCATGTGGGCACAGTGGGAGGATGAGAAGCCATGGGAAAAAGTTGGGATGTGGGAAATTCTGACTAGACTTAAGAGAAAAGAAGCTGCACTATAAGGTCCATCAGGCACCAGGAACAGGCACTCCGAAAGGCTGTGGTACCTCCACAATGGAGATATCCAAGCCTCAACCAGATGTAGTGCCACAGGGGGGGGTTTCATTGTAATGGGTGACTACCTGGTGCGGGGGACAGAGGCACTCATCTGTTGGGCCAACCAACCATCTAGAGAGGTTTGCTGCTTGCTGGGGACAAGGATCCAGGATGTTGTGGTGGGACGTCCAAAGCTCAGCTGGCTCTCTGACTACTGCCTCCTGGTCTTATCCCATGTGGGCACAAATGACACTACCAGGGGCAACCTGGACAGTACCAGAAGTGACTACAAAGCTCTGGGGGTGGCACTGAAGGGCATGGGGGCCCAGGTGGTGTTCTCCTCAATCTCATTGGTGAGGAGAAAGGCACTACTAGGACAAGTTAATAATTAACTGCAGAACTGGGGTAGGGTTTTGGGTTCAACAACCATGGGACCCTGTTTGCAGACCAGCATCGTCCTGGCAGAGATGGGATCCACCTCACTAAGCAGGGCAAAGCTGTTTCTGCCAGCAGGCTGGCTGACCTCATAAGGAGGGCTTTAAACTAAGAATGATGGGGGAGGGAGAGAGTAACCAGCAGTCCTCTAAGGGAGTGACAGACAGGATCAATGAGCAAGGGCATGGGGTGATGTGATGGGAAGGGATCACAAAATCAACAAAATGGGCCTCAAGTTCAGCGCTTGCATGTAAGCAAGGAAATGCCTACAAAGCACCATGATGGAGAAATCTCTCACACCCCCTCCAAGAACTCAACATGCTGGGGTTCCTCTCTAAAGTGTCTGTACTCTAACGCATGCAGCATGCGGCATAAACATGAGGATTTAGAGATCGGTGTGCAGTTGCAGGGCAATGATCTTGTTGGGATCATGGAAACGTGGTGGGATGGCTCCCATGATTGGATGTCGCAATGGAGGGATAAAGGCTCTTGAGGAAGGAGAGGATGGGATGACAAGGAGGGGGAGATGCCTTTTATGTGGCAGAACAGCTGGAGTACATGGAGCTTTGTCTGGGGATGGGTAGGGAGCCAAGAGAACCTAAGGGTGAGGATTAAAGTGAGACCAGGAAAGGGTGGCATTACAGTGGATGTCTGCTATTGGCCACTCGACCAGGAGGAAGAAGTATATGAGGCCTTCAACAGGCAGATAGGAGCAGCCTCACATTGGCAGGCTCTGGTCCTCATGGGAGATGTCAACCACCTTGATATTTGCTCAAAGGACAACACAGCAGGGCATAAGCAATCCAGGAGGTTTGTGGAGTGCCTGGATGAGAAATTCCTCACTCAAATGACAAAGGAGCCAATGAGGAGAGGTGCTCTGCCTGACCTCATCCTCATCAACAATGAGGGCCTTGTTGGGGATGTGAAGGTCAAAGGCAGCCTTGTGACCATGAGATGGGGCTGTAGTGACCATGAGATGATGGAGTTCAGGTTCCTGAGGGCAGGCAGGAAGGCAAAAACAATCTCAGAGCCCCGGGTTTAAGGAGAGTAGACTTTGGTCTCTTCAAGGATCTGCTTGGAAGAGTCCCATGGGATGTGGCCCTGGAGGGAAGGGGGGTCCGAGAAAGCTGGTTCATATTCAAGGATCACCTCCTCCAAGCTCAAGAGAAGCACATCCCATCAAATATGATGTCAGGCAAAAAATGCCAGGAGAGCTGTGTGGATGAACAAGGAGCTCCTGGCCAAACTCAAACACAAGAAGGAAGAATACAGAGGGTGGAAGTAAGGACGGGTAGCCTGGGAGGAACACATAGACATTGAGCATGCAGGGAGGGAGAAAGGTAGGAAAGCTAAAGCCCAAATGGAATGGAATTTGGGAAAAGATGCCAAAGAAACCAAGAAGGGCTTCTGTAAGTAGACAGGGAACAAAAGGGAAACTAGGGAAACTGTGGGCCCATTGCTCAGTGAGACTGGGGACCTGGTGACGCAGGACGTGGGAGAGGCTGAGGCACCGAATGCCGTCACTGCCTCAGTATTTGCCAGCAAGATCGGCCTTCAGGAATCCCAGGTGCCAGAGACCAGGGGGAAATTCTGGAGCATGGAGATGTGCCTTGCTGGAAAAGGATCAGATCAGGGAATACTCAGGCAAACTGGACATACATAAGGCCCTGGGCCTTGATGACTCCTGATGACTTCCTTATCGTTCCTGTGCCTGGAAAGGGTTTCCAGCATTAGCTGCTCCATCATCTTCCCAGGAAGGGAGGTGAGTCTGACTGGCCTGTAGTTCCCTGCGTCTTCCTTCTTTTCCTGCTTGAAGACAGGAGTGACATTTGTTTTCCACATCTGTGCTCTGGGCCTCTTTATTTGGCTGGGCTCTGGGCCTCTGCGTATCGAGTGAGGTCTGGCACTTGGCGGGTCATGGTGTTATGCCATGGCACATCCCATAAAGATGTGGCCAGCTCAGAGAAAGGGATGCCATGAAGGAAGTGATAGCAGGTGTGGCCATTTCTTGATGGCAAAGAAATATAGGGTGATCTATCCAACTCCTCCTACCTTCCTTGCTCCAAGCTCCCTTTAGCTATGAAATGCAGATGTATCATATGACGATATAAATGTGTCACCAGAACACAGTTTCCCCATTCAAAGTGATGGCAGGAAATATATTTCTGGAAATGGCTGTATAAGTCTCTCTTTCCACAGAGGGAGAGAAAGGGTCATCATCTTGCTGGTCCATGTCCGTGTCCTATGAAAAAACTCATGAGAATTTACAGAATATATATTCAAACTCCATTAGGAGACACTCAGGATCAATATGAACCGAGGATTTCTGATATCACGTAATGTGTGAGCAGAAGAATTAAGAACTGTAGGGGAAAAAAGAAAAAAGAATCCTTCCTTACTGTTTATTATTGAACTCTTTAGACTTTGACTAGACTCCTGAAATCTCTCTAATTAACCACAAAAGAATTGAAGACCTAAAGGGAAATTATGCACAGAGCGTTGGCTCATTAGGGCGTTTTGCCTGTTAATTAGCCCCCTGGTGCCAAGTTCCTGAACTGCAGGTCCTGAAAGATTGAACAAGTGTCTAAAGAAGTAAAAGTCAGCAGCAAACTTCCAAGTTTCTGAGAGTGTTAGTGGGCCCCAGGGAGGACCATCACTCAAGAGACCATGGAGGGAATGACCAGACAGGGAGATTTACAAAGGCATGTAATGATAGGCCAAGAGGTAATGGCTGTAAGCTGAAGGAGGGTAGATTTAAATTAGATATTAGGAAAAACTTCTTCTCTATGAGGGTGGTGAGTCACTGGAACATGTTGCCCAGAGAAGTTGTGGATTCCCCCTCCCTGGAAGTGTTCAAGGCCAGGTTGGATGAGGCTTTGGGCAACCTGGTCTAGTGGAGGGTGTCCCTGCCCATGGCAGGGGATTGAACTAGATGATCTTTGAGGTCCCTTCCAACCCAAACCATTCTGTGATTCTGTGGTTGTCCCTGGGAGCTGGTAAAACAGGAAGTCAGAGGCACTGGTCACATGTGGAAAATCAAATGTGGAGGTGGCTGTGAAAGCCCTAAATGTGTTTCACCAAGCAGGATGGCCAAGCCCTGACCCCCATTCCCTGAAGAGAGGATCCTTTCCCTCATGAGATGCTTACAGCTCCTCCTGGGAGCAGTGTGATGGGAGGGTACGTGATGCCAAGTGCAGGTCAGCGGTAGGACACCTCCCAGGCTCTATGGGGAGTGGGTGAGGAGGCAACAAGGCCCTGGGACTGTAAGGGACTGGGGCCTTCTCATGGGACTCAGTGGAGGAGACAGCAGCCACTGTGGAGAGGACAAGGACTTCTGTCCTGGTGTTGGAGGAGGGCCCAGCCGCACCAAGGCCATCAGCTGTTTGCACCACAGATGGTCCTATACTGTCCTGTGCCCGTTCCAGTTTTCCTGAGGTCTTTAGCTACCTCCTCCTGCTTCCTCATCTCACTCTGACCTTGGGATCTCCCAAGCTTTACTGATGCTGGTGAAAGGCAAGATGCTAACTGCGGTACAACTTGCTTACAAGAATGAACACTAATGGAGACTCTGAGCTTTTGCCTCAGGGTCCATGTGACCTGAAGACCCAACCTAAGCCAGCTCTTACTGGCTGAGAACATCCCATGTCAATGATAAACCCATGGAAGTTTTACCTTCCAAAAAACCGGGCGTATAACCACGGCCAGAACAGCAACCGACCAGCATCCAGGATAATCCGCCCACCTGAGCAGGACATCACTTTAGAACAAAGGGAATTAACATACCACTGACCGTTTGTCTGCACCACCTGCACGGGACAAGGATGTAGGAACTGATGAGCCCATCCCTTAACGTGAGTGATTGCATTGGTCTACACAACTGTACTGTAACAGATACAAACCCTGCTTTCCTCTGTACTGGGGTCCTCCAGCCATTAGGCTGAGGCACCACTGCATGCACAGCTGAAATAAGAGAATAAATTACCTTGGTAATTCTATGGTAAGCTTCCTTGTCTCCCTCCCCAGCCAGCAAATGAAGGACTTGTATGTGCCACTTTGGCCTCACTGCCTGTGCCTGCAAAGACAAAGCTGTGGTTACCTGAGGACTTGACAGTGCCTGTGAGTTCCCCGCAACCCCTCGGGCATCTTCCAATGCCCTGCTAATGTCCTCTGGCACCCAAAATAGCCCAGTCCCAGACTTGCTTGACTCCTGCACTTATCGCCATATCCCAGCACTGAAATGCATGTCCTCCTGCTGCTGCTGCTGCTGCCTCCAAATCAAAATTCAGCCTGATTCCCTTCAGCATGACACCCCCGCAGCCCCACCACTACTTCAAGTCTTCTTCCTGCCTTTAACACACTCACTGCTATGCATACCCCTCTCTCTGCCTGCACCCCCATGCATCTCTCAAGCCCTTCCTGTTTCCCCTGCAGTTGTGGGATCTCCCTCCAGGAGGGTCGTGCATTCTCCAGGATCATGGATGTTTCCTGTGGTCCATCCAAGTGTGGGGAGTGAAGGAGGGGAAGAGAGCAAGGTCAGCTCCTGAGGCATGACTGAGCACAGCCACCCCCAGCAGCGGGCATTCCCTATCTGCCAGGCTGAGGCATGCACACAAGATGGAAACATCTTCCTTATCTTTGATGTGCACAAGAAAGGACTTTCTTCCTGCCACCTTCCCAGCAAAAAACTCCTCCTCCTCCTCCTCCACCCACACAGATCCACTGCTTTCCATTTCTGGGCTCAGACATGGCTGTAAGGACTTGCCAAAGCCATCAGCCATCACCTTGTTCTCACTGACATCCCCTGACCCTCTGTCCCAGGCCTACACACGGCCAGTCACTGCTGCTCAGGGCCACTCACTCTTCAGAAGAAGCTGGCCAGAGCTGGCCATTTTCCCCGATGCAGGCA
This sequence comes from Grus americana, assembly GCF_028858705.1. Taxonomy (NCBI): domain Eukaryota; kingdom Metazoa; phylum Chordata; class Aves; order Gruiformes; family Gruidae; genus Grus; species Grus americana. The sequence goes on along the minus strand of NC_072878.1, from coordinate 1,953,419 downwards.
CTCAGCCCAGCGGGAGGATGGAGATGGCCGCACAGCGAGACTTGCCCATAACCTGGGTGAACGGCCAGGGCTGGAAATGGCTGGTGAGAGAGGCTGGGGGGTGACAAAGGCCCTGGGTCACCTTCCTGGTCTGTCCATGCCACCAAGGACATAGACTGGCCTCCTCTCTCCTGCACATGCCTGTCTCAGCTCCCATCCAGGAGCCCTGTCTCTGAACCACAGTCCCCCTGATGCGAGCCCTCACCCTGCACGGTCACGCAGAACAAGCTATACACTGATGTTTCTCTCTCCCAGAAACATTCCTCCCTGCCCTCTCTCCAGCCCTGTCTGCTCTGGCCCCACAGCAGTACTTGCCGCAGGCTGCTGCAGAGCTCTGGGCACTCACCCCAGAGCCTCAGCCCCTCTGAAGGGCAGAGAAGCTGCTGGGGGGCAGAGATGGGTGGGCACAAGAGAAAGGAGGTCAGTGGCACCCTGTGTCCCCTGTTCTCCTCTCCAGCATATCCTGAGAGGTCTGCAGCCCCTCCGTGCCATCCTGTCTCCCCAGGCTAGCACAAGAGCCCTGGACCTTGTGGTCCTCAAGAGCTCCTAATCCCCCAGGGACAAAGCAGCCTGCCCCAAGATGGTGCAGCCAGAAAAGTGTTTCATTTCTGCTATGCTGAGGGTGGATCTTAGACAAAGAAGTTGCTGTGGATATTTAAGAGGAGGAATAATTATCCTTATTTGAAGACAACATCATGAAAAATGGAATAAAGAAAAAAAAAATGTAAAGAAGGAAAGGCAGACTTGGCCTGTCACGACATACACAGGCAGTCAGTTGCAGAGGAATGTAGGCAGTCTATGGCTGCTGAAAGACATCCAGCCATCATTTTCCTCACAGCATCCTTTAGCTCCTGGTTCCTCATGCTATAGATGAGGGGGTTCAGTGTTGGAGGTACCACTGAGTACAGAACTGCCGCCACCAGGTCCAGGGATGGGGAGGACATGGAGGGGGGCTTCAGGTGAGCAAACATGGCAGTGCTGGCAAACAGGGAAATGACAGCCAGGTGAGGGAGGCACGTGGAAAAGGCTTTTTGCCATCCCTGCTCAGAGACGTTCCTCAGCACGGCCCAGAAGTTCTGCATATAGGACAGCACAATGAAAACAAAACAAAAATAGAGAAGCACTAAAAGCAACAAGCTCAACTTCCCTGAGGCAGGTGTCTGAGCAGGAGAGCTTGAGTATCTGGCAGATTTCACAGAAGGACTAGTACACTCATCTGCCATCAGCCCTACCACAGGCTGTCGAGCCCCAGGCAGCTTAGTTGGAGTCCATTCAGCATCTGTGTGGGTGCTGTCCACCCACAAGGAACACCTGAGCCATTCCTCAGTCCCTGGAAGAGCACACTGGGACCCTCATCTCATCCCTCTGCACCCATGCAGAAACAAGCAAAGCAACAGTTTTCTTTAGAGTCTCTTCCTTGGGCATGTTCTTGAGAGCAAGACTGGAAAAAGACGTAAGCCTTTGGGCAGTGCCCTGAGGAGATTGCCTTTCCTGGTGGAAATGCTGTTACAGAGGTCAACTGTGTCAGAGATCTGCTGTGCAGGGACTCTGTACACAGGAACGGCCTCTGCAGCTCCAGGGAAGGTCTCGGGGGATAAAATCTCAGTCAGAAATATCACTGCAGGGTCCTTTTTGATGTTGCAATGCACAGAGGGTATGGAAATTCATTTACCCTGCCTCCAGGTAAAAACCAGACAGGTAGATAATGAATTAGCAATGGTATGAATAATGAAAATTCTTTGTGGACAACATTATGACAAGTGAAAAAAAGAAAAATAAAATAAATCAACAATGACATTAAGAGCGACAAAACACATCAAAGGACACTGGGCCTGCCATGAATTCTGTTACAAGTGATATGTGGAAGGACATGGGCAGTATATTGCTTCTGAAAAAAATCTAGTCATCAGTTTCCAAACTGCACCCTTGAGCTCCTGGTTCCTCATGCTGTAGATGAGGGGGTTCACTGCTGGAGGCACCACCGAGTACGGAACTGCCACCACCAGGTCCAGGGATGGGGAGGAGATGGAGGGGGGGCTTCAGGTGAGCAAATAGGCCAGTGGTGATAAACAGGGAGACCACAGCCAGGTGAGGGAGGCACATGGAAAAGGCTTTTTGCCGTCCCTGCTCAGAGGGGATCCTCAGCACGGCCCTGAAGATCTGCACATAGGACAGCACAATGAAAAGAAAACACCCAAAACCTAAAAAACAACTTAATATAATAAGCCCAACTTCCCTGAGGTAGGTGTCTGAGCAGGAGAGCTTGAGGACTTGTGGAACTTCACAGAAGAACTGGTCCACAGCATTGCCCTGGCAGAGTGGTATAGAAAATGTATTGGCCGTGTGCAGCACAGCAGTGAGAAACCCACTGCCCCAGGCAGCTGGTGCCATGTGGACACAAGCTCTGCTGCCCAGGAGGGTCCCGTAGTGCAGGGGCTGGCAGATGGCAACATAGCGGTCATAGGACATGACTGTGAGGAGGGAATATTCTGCTGAGATCAGAAAGAAAAAGAAAAAGACCTGAGCAGCACATCCTGTGTAGGAGATGGCCCTGGTGTCCCAGAGGGAATTGGCCATGGCTTTGGGCACTGTGGTGGAGATGGAGCCCAGGTCGAGGATGGAGAGGTTGAGGAGGAAGAAGTACATGGGGGTGTGGAGGTGGTGGTCGCAGGCTATGGCAGTGATGATGAGGCCATTGGCCAGGAGAGCAGCCAGGTAGATGCCCAGGAAGAGCCAGAAGTGCAAGAGCTGCAGCTCCCGTGTGTCTGCGAATGCCAGGAGGAGGAACTCAGTGATGGAGCTGCTGTTGGACATTTGCTGGTTCTTAATATGGAGCCATTGTCCTAAAAAGGAAAGGACAGGGAAAGCTATGACAGAGTTCTCTGAGCAAAGCCACTCCATTTTTCACAGAAATCCCATCCCCCTCCCCCAATTCCAAGGCTTTTCCTTTCTTTGCTTTGTGCTGGCTGAGTGTGCTGTGAGGAGCAGGACCTCTGCCCCTGTGCTGCCAAGGAGTCAGCTCTGCCCTGCTGCAGTGAGTACATGGGTGCTGGTTCTTGACACCCCCGATGGTCACAAGGGCTGTCAGATGCAATTCACCCTTGATGGAAATGTTCAATATCTGCACTCACCACTCCAGAGAGTGTGGGCTGCAGAAGAGAGGCTGAGCATGTCTTTACCATGATTTTTCTCTGTGTTTTTTCTTTCCACCATCACATCTGGTGAGTACTAGTTTTAAGGGTAGAAATGCTCTTTTTATGACTGAAAGTGTGGAGTCTGCGGACAAGACAGGCAAAAGGGCTCAGCTCTCTGTGGCTCATGTCAGGGTCAAGGGAGCTGCAGTGCCAATCCGTCTTGTTCCCAGCTGCCCTTTACTTTTGCTTCTCCTACCTCTGCACACAAATTACTCTTTTTAAAAAAAAAAAAAAAAAAAAAAAAGCAACAGGACTCTGATGAAATCAGGAGGGTGCTCTTTCAAAGGGCAGATCTGCAAACTCTTCTTTTTGCAGCCTAAAGGTGGAGTTGTGATGGAGAGGGCAAGACTCGATCCCCTTCTAGAAGCAAAGGAATCTGAAGGAGATGGGCAACCCACGAGGGATGGCTCAGCACTCCCTGGGATCCTACAGGAGAGCTGTGCCTTTCAGAGGGGCAGCACGCAAGCCCAGTGGGACAGACAAAACAGAGAGTCAGGTCTCCTCATGATGGGATGTCCTAAAGGCAGAGTCAGCTCATTGCTCAGCAGACAACGCCCAGCAGACATCTAGAGTGAGGGACCACAAGAGAGCAGCCTGAAGGCAGCCTCGCCCAGGGCTTGCCTGCAGTTTCCTCCCACTCCCTGCCCATGTCTCTGCTGCCTGGAGCTGTCCCTGCCAGGAGCTGGTGCTCTGCCCACACCTCTCCTCCCTGTCCCTGCTCACAGAGCCCATCCCACCCTCGGTGTGCATCTGTGTTACATCTCCTGGCAGCAAGAAACTTCCATGGGGGATCTCCATGCTGGCAAGTCTTAGGAGTCTCTGTCTCTTGTGCAAATCTGACAGCTCTGTTACCATTTCCATCTACCATCACAACTGTAAAGTGAAAGCACCGACCCTGCAAAGACCATTTACTCACAGGTAGCCCCTGCCTTGATCACCTTCTTTAAAAGTGCCTGTGCCCTTCATATCACCCCAGGGGTGATATGAAGCTCTAAGCAGCCCTGACCCACACAGCACCCTCTCAAGAGCAGAAGGACCCTGCCCTGCCCTTCCAGGGGGTCGCTCCTTCCACCCACAGCTTCTCCCTGCAGTGCCCTGGGCAGCTCCCCGGGCAGGCTGAGGGCTGACCCTGGCAGGCAGCAGAGTCCCTGCCTCAGTACACAGCCCTGGGAAACTCCAGCTGCACACCATGGCTTCACAGCTATTCAGAATTACATAAAAAGCTCCTCCTCCTTACAGATCCCATGAGCTTGAGCTGTGCCAGCTTTAGGAGATGTCTCCAGGAACTACAGCTCTATTGCCCTGCACCCAGAGACTTACCATGTCAAGGGCTCTGAAGATTTCTCTTCAGCTCTCAGTCAGCCTCCCAGTCCTGACCACCTTTAAGCTCTTCATCTGCCTTGCTCATCTCCCTGAGATACCCTGGCAGTGCCCTTCACCCTGCTGCGCTTGTCAGAGGAGCTGCTCCTGGGCAGAGATGTCTCTCTGCAGCACAGCCCACTTGCCATGAGCTCCCTTTGTCCCAGGAGCCTGGAGAAGCTCAGCAGCAGAGGACCAGCCCAAGGCAGCATGGTAATGACCCCTCTGGTGGGTTTGGGAATGAGTCCATGAAGCTCCGACCCTGAGAGGAAGCTGATGAAACCTCTCCAGAAGTCACAGTCCGATGCAAACTCCACAGTTTCTTGGAGCATTAATGGGTCCCCCTGAGGGCCATCCCTGACAAAGCAACTCTGGGGCTGGTTAGAGCAGGCAAGTGGAGGCAGTGATGACAGGTAGGCAAAGGCAATGGCAAGGTGGCTCTGATGCTGAGTAACCCTGGGTGTGTTTGATCAAACCAAAGGGCCAAGCTGTGACCCCCAGCCCCTGGGAGGGGAGGTCCTGTCCCACACCCAGGGCTCAGGGCTCTTCCTGGGCCAGTGTGATGTGAGGATGTGCAATGCCAAGTGCAGGACAATGGTACGACACCTCCCGAGCTCTTGGGTGGAGACAAGGAGGCCATGAGGCCCTCGTGCTGTAAGGATTAGGTGTCTCCTGGTAGGCCTTGGTGACCCAGACAACAGCCACAGCCAATGGGAGCAAGACCTCAGCTCTGTTGGGGGCTTTTGAATTTGTCAGCTCCCTTGACCATCTCCACCACAGCTTGTCCTATGGTGTCGTATGCCTGCATCTGTTTCCCTGAAGGCTCTGGACATCCACTGTGCTTACCAACCTTGCTCTCACTTGAGCATCTTCCTACCCTTACTGATATCTCTCCATCCTCATGGGCTGTGTGTTGAAATACAAAGCTTTGGCTAATCCAGACTCTTGCTGGGTGGCCTGTTGTACCACAGCACTGCACTTGGAGTGATGTTTCGTGTAAGTCAACGTCACATGAAATCCTCATGCCCAGTCTCAACTTCCAAAGCTTCCCTTTGTGCTGTTATTTCTCTCTTGTGCTGCTTTCCAATGTTGAGAAAAACTCCACCATCTCTGAAACCACACTTCAACCAGTCTCAAGATGGTCTGGGTGGCCATGGTCATCCTAATGCAGGCCTGTATGCAGGTGGCCTTGTTCATAATGAACATGCACCAATGGCTTGTATGGTGTCCCACGTAGCCCCCAGACCCTTCTCCTCAGGGTCACTGCTCAGCCAGTCAGGTGCAAGCCTGCCCTGATGACCAAGGTTACTCTTCCTTCTAATGCAGGACTGGCCACTTCTCCTTGTAACCCTCAAGAGGTTTGTGTTGACTAGCATCTAAAAGTATCTCAGGGTTCTCTGGACTGAAGCTCCATTTCGTCATCTCCAAACGCTTGGGTGCAGGTGGCTAACCCTGATGGTGGTGTCTCTCACAAGATAACATCATGAGGAGTTGCAGACTCTAGAGACCTAGGTAGGAATTATGATGAACAAAATCTCCAAAACACCGAATGAGGTTACAAAACCAGCAAAACCAGGGACAGTGGTTGTGTTTGGTTTGCGTGGTAAGGTTTTGGTAGTGAGGAGGGCAGCTACAGGGGTGGCTTTAGTGAGAAAATGCAAGAAGCTTCACCCATGTCCAATAGAGCCAATGCCAGCTTGCTCCAAGACAGACCCACTTGTGGCCAAGGCCATCAGCCATGGTGGTGGCACCTCTGTGACATCATATTTAAGAAGCGGAAAAAGAAAAACATCAGTGAGCAATATCAGTCAGAGAGAGGAGTGAGAAGATATGAGAGGAACAACTCTACAGACACCCAAGTCAGTGAAGAAGGAGGGGGACAAGGTGCTCCAGGCACCAGAGCAGAGATTCCCCTAGACAAGCCGGGAAGTTCCCCGAGTAGAGTCTGTTTTGCCTGTGACAGTATATGGTGAGTGATCTCTCCTTTTCCTTATCTCCACCCACGAGCCTTTTGTTGTATTTTCTCTCCCCTGTGCAGGTCAGGAGGGGACTGATAGAGCAGCTTTGGTGTCCAACCACCACAAGTGGGGCTCTCTATGCTGTGTGCGTGCATGTGCAAGGAGCAGCTCTACGTGCCAGCAAGGGGAGTCAGACCAGCTGTCACAGAGGCCCATGTGTCTGTGCTGCCGGCTGTGGAGCGAGTGAGGTTACACGCGTCAGTGTGCAATTGGTGGTGAAGATCAAGCTGGAGTCGCTGGTGCAAAGGTGAAGTGACCTGGGAGCCAAGGCTGTGTGAGCCACTCCGATGGTGAGACCATGGAGAGGCTGGTTCTGGAGGAGCAGGGGAGTTCAGTGCCAGCTGCTGTAGACTCTGCAAGTTGACTGAGAGACTTCATTCTGAGTGTGTGCGGGGTGTGTGCACATGCACATGTGCTGGTATTTGCGGGGGGGGAGGGGATAGGGGAGCATGGAGCTGCAGCAGTCTCACCTCTGTCAGGCTGCTGGATTTGGCTTCTGGAGGGATCCATGCTGTCTGTGTGTCTACACAGCTATACATTTTCCTCTAATATCACCATGCGTCAAACAGCCCCACCCTCATTTCTCCTTTCTCCGCTGACCCTGGTTTGGCTTGTTTTGTACCCGCCTTTGGTGTTTTGCAGACTCTCTTCATGGCAATTCCTACCTGGGTCTGTAGAGATCTGCAACTCCTCATGCTGTTCTCTTGTGAGACTACACCACCGTCAGGGTGAGCCACCCGCACACGATCAGTAACCGCTGACCAAATGGAGCTTCAGTCCAGAGGGACCTGGAGAAACTCGGGGATTTGGCCAAAAGAAACCTCATGACGTTGACAAGGAGAATTGGCCAGTCTGGCCTCAGGGAGAAGAACCAACGTGTACATCAGGGCCAGCTGGGACCTGCTGTGCTGAGGAGGGACTCTGAGGAGGAGAAGGGCCTGGCAACTGCGAGGGACACCACCCGAGCCAGTGGTTTCTGCTCACTGTGAAGAAGGCCACTTGCATACGGGGCTGCGTTAGGATGAGCATGGTCCCCCAGAGCAGGGCAGTTCTTCTGGCCCTTGACACCGCACTGGTAGGGACCCCCACACATGGCTTTGTCCCAGTTCTCGGCTCCCTCTTTTGCTGGAGCTGGGAGGAGCTGGAGAGTGGCCAGAGGAGATGTGGCCAGGTGGAGTTTGGGGCCTTAAGCAGATGGGCTGTGTGGAGGGGCTGAGAGACCTGGGCTTCTTTGGCCCCTTTGCCCAGTGGTGGAGAGGCTCGGGGCAGACTAGGAGTAGCCTGAGACTGCTTGAAAGGTGGTTTCAGAGATGGTGGAGCTTTTCTGAAAACTGGGAAACATCATGAGAAAGACAAGATGCCACCAAGTGCATCCTGGGAGGTTGAGATGTGGCACGAGGAGAAAGAAATGTCCCTGCAAGTAAATTAATAGTTAATTAACTATTAACTGTTAATCAGTTCTGTGGTACAAGAGGCCACCCAGCAAGAGTCTGGATTAGCCAGAGCTTTGCCTTTCAATGAAGAGTCTGTGAGGATGGAGAGATATCAGTAAGGGTAGGAAGACGCTCAGGTGAGACCCAAGTTGGTGAGCAGGCTGGGTGTCAAGAGCCTGCAGGGAAAGAGGTGCAGGTGTGGGACACCGTAGGACATGCTGTGGTGGAGACATCTGGGGGCAGTGGCAAGGCTGAAAGCCCCCAACACAGCCAAGGTCTTGGTCTGCTGGGCTGTGGCTGTTCTCTCTGCAGGGGATGCCTGTGAGGAGACATCTTCTCATTAGAGCACCAGGACTTCATCGCCCCCTTGTCACGACCTGTGAGCCTGAGAAAGAGTGTGTGGTAGTCCTGCTCTAGGCATTGCACATCCCCACATCCCACTGGCCCAGGAAGAGCCCTGAGACACATGTGAGGCACCGGGTCTCCCCTCCCAGGGGCTGGGGGTCACAGCTTGGCCCTTTGGCTTGATCAAACACACCCAGGATTACTCAGCACCAGAGCCACCTTGCCATTGCCTTTGCCTACCTGTCATCACTGCCTCCACTTGCCTGCTCTAACCAGCCCCAGAGTTGCTTTGTCAGGGATGGCCCTCAGGGGGACCCATTAATGCTCCAAGAAACTGTGGAGTTTGCATCGGACTGTGACTTCTGGAGAGGTTTCATCAGCTTCCTCTCAGGGTCTGAGCTTCATGGACTCATCCCCAAACCCACCAGAGGGGTCATTAACATGCCGCCTTGGGCTGGGCCTCTGCTGCTGGTCTCCTGGGACAAAGGGAGCTCATGGCAAGTGGGCTGTGCTGCAGAGAGACATCTCTGGCCAGGAGCAGCTCCTCTGCAGAGCGCAGCAGGGCTGAGGGCTCTGCCTGCAGGCACCGAGGGGAGAACAGCGAGGCAGAGAGAGCTTAAAGGCAGTTGGAAATGGGAGGCTTGCTGAGAGCTCAGGGAAGGAGAAATCTTCAGAGCCCTTGACACGGTGAGTCTCTGGGTGCAGGGCAATGCCGATGCGGTTCCTGGAGGCATCTCCTCAAGCTGGCAGAGCCCACAGCTCCTGGGATGTGCCAGGTGGACTCCCTGTGCAGAGGCAAGTTTGAGTGGCTGGGAATGCAGGTGTGCAGGCAGGGGTGCCCAGTTGTGTCCTTCAGAGCAGGGTCCCTGCAGCCCAGGGGCTGTGTGCCGGGGCAGGGACTCTGCCGCCTGCCAGGGTCAGCACTCAGCCTGCCCGGGGAGCTGCCCAGGGCACTGCAGGGAGAAGCTGTGGGTGGAAGGAGCGACCCCCTGGAAGGGCAGGGCAGGGTCCTTCTGATGTTGAGAGGGTGCTTTGTTTGTGAGGGCTGTTCACAGCTTCAGATCACCCCTGGGACATTTGCCATGGCACTTCTCAAGGAGCATTGGGATCCCCTTGGGCAGTGCCCTGGTGCCAGGAGGTGTCTGCAGGGCAGAGCTGAGCACACAGAGGGTGGGATGGGCTCTGTGAGCAGGGACAGGGAGGAGAGGTGTGGGCAGAGCACCAGCTCCTGGCAGGGACAGCTCCAGGCAGCAGAGACATGGGCAGGGAGTGGGAGGAAACTGCAGCCAAGCCCTGGACTAGGCTGCCTTCAGGCTGCTCTCTTGTGGTCCCTCACTCTAGATGTCTGCTGGGCGTTGTCTGCTGAGCCATGAGCTGACTCTGCCTTTAGGACATCCCATCTTCAGGACATCTGACTGTCTGCTTTGCCTGTGCTGCTGGGCTTGGGAGCTGCCCCAGAAGAGCACGGCTGTGCTGTAGGATCCCAGGGAGTGCTGAGCTTTCCCTTGGAGGAAAGAGTCTTTTTTTGTTCTTTTTTTTCGAGAGTAATTTATGTTTGTCATCATCTTCAAGGCAATAGAATTAAAAGTGCAGGGTATTTCATTAGCAGTCTAATGGACACTGCAGCTCTCGTGACTCTGCACTAAGCTAGAAAGAGCTGAGGCCTTTTGCATGAACTGTCTCAGGACTCTTCCCATTTTTGATCAGGAAATGAGTATTTCTACCCCTCAAAGCAAAAATCCCCTTATGTAATGGTTGAAAATAAAAAACACAGACAACATTCCTATAAGGACATGCTAAGGTTCTCTTGTGCAACCCGCACTCTTCCAAATCATGAGTGCAGAGATATAATTTCTCCATTGAAGGTGGATTGCATCAGACATGGGTTTTAAACATTGGAGCTGTCACAAACCAGCTCCATGTACCCACTGCAGCTGAGCACAGCTGACTCCTCAGCTCCTCACAACACACTCAGCCAGAAGAAAATAGACAAAGGAAATGCATTTTGATTACTGGGTATTTCTATGAAAATGCGAGTAGCTTTGCTCAGAGGAGTCTATCCTAACTTTCCCCTGTCCTTTGCTTTTTTTTAACCAGCCCCAGGCCAAGAAACAGCACATGTCCAACAGCAGCTCCATCACTGAGTTCCTCCTCCTGGCATTCGCAGACACACGGGAGCTGCAGCTCTTGCACTTCTGGCTCTTCCTGGGCATCTACCTGGCTGCTCTCCTGGCCAATGGCCTCATCATCACTGCCATAGCCTGCGACCACCACCTCCACACCCCCATGTACTTCTTCCTCCTCAACCTCTCCATCCTCGACCTGGGCTCCATCTCCACCACTGTGCCCAGAGCCATGGCCAACTTGCTCTGGGACACCAGGGCCATCTCCTACACAGGATGTGCTGCTCAGGTCTTTTTCTTTTTCTTTATGATCTCAGCAGAATATTTCCTTCTCACTGTCATGTCCTATGACCGCTATGTTGCCATCTGCCAACCCCTGCACTACGGGACCCTGCTGGGCAGCAGAGCTTGTGTCCACATGGCAGCAGCTGCCTGGGGCACTGGGTTTCTCAATGCTGTGCTGCACACGGCCAATACATTTTCTATACCACTCTGCCAAGGCAATGCCCTGGACCAGTTCTTCTGTGAAGTTCCCCAGATCCTCAAGCTCTCCTGCTCAGACTCCTACCTCAGGGAAGCTGGGGTCCTTGTGGTTGGTACTTGTTTATTCTTTGTCTGTTTTGTTTTCATTGTGGTGTCCTATGTGCAGATCTTCAGGGCCGTGCTGAGGATCCCCTCTGAGCAGGGACGGCACAAAGCCTTTTCCATGTGCCTCCCTCACCTCGCTGTGGTCTCAATGCTTATCAGCACTGCCACGTTTGCCTACTTTAAGCCCCCTTCCATCTCCTCCCCATCCCTCGATATTGTGGTGGCTGTTCTGTACTCGGTGGTGCCTTCATCAGTGAACCCCCTCATCTACAGCATGAGGAACCAGGAACTCAAAAATGCTCTGAAGAAGCTGAAGAAACTTTTCAGATGGTTCTTGGAGCTTCAGGGAGTTAAAATCTCTCCTGGCCTTTAGTAGTCTGTCTGAATGCTAAATCTTTCATTGTCTTTATATCTGTCCTTTCCTATCTGTCTGTCTCAAAGAGTTATTATATGGACGGTCCTTGTGGAAGGCAGAGCTCAGCAGGTACTGCTTGCACTTAGCATACAGTTGAGGTGTGTGGTTTATGGTTTCCCGAATTGAATCATATTTTACTTTTGTTTCTTGGTAATGAAGAGAAATCTTTCTGTGTCTGTGAGCAGCCAGTTCTCTGAGGAAAGCAGGTGGGAGTTGGTTCAAAGGAGCTGTACTATCCAGCTGCACAATTCAGGTTGTCCATACAGTGTTGGAGCTCAAGGAGACTGCTTTTCCTACCTGTCAGGACTTTCTTAGATGGCCATCTGGATCGATATGACCTGGAGAATGCTGCTATCACCTCTTCTTTGTAAACCAAAAATTAATTGGAAACCCCTTTAAATAGCAAAAATACTCTTCCATTAAATGCTCATTGAAGTATCTCTCTTTAGCTACCAATTAGCTTAAAAAGTCTTGGAGTCTTGAAGGAAATTACAGGAAAAGACAAAGCACAGGTCGGCTCTCTGCATTGTAATGAGCCCCAAAGCGTATTTGATGCTGAGTGCATGAACCTTTGATGCTGACAGGAGATTGTAAAACCTGCTCAAGAAATCAAAGGTCAGAAGTAATCACTGAAGTTTCTTGAAGTATTAATGGGTGCCACTGATGACCATTACCCACACAGCTTCCCCACGGACTCATTAGAGGAGAAAATTGGAGGCAGTGATGACAGGAAGGCAAAGGAAAGTGCAGGTGACTCTGATGCTGAGAAAAGCCTTGATGTGTTTCATCAAGCCAAACACCAAGCCCTGACCCCCAGCCTCTGGGTAGGGAGATCCTGTCCTTCATGCATGGCTCAGGGTTTTCCTGGGGTGGTGGGATGTGGGGTGTGCAATGTCCAGTGAAGGACCGTGGTACAAAACCTCCTGGCATCTCCGGAGTGTGCAAGGTGGCAATGAGGCTCCAGTGTCATGAGGACAAGGTGTCTCCTCAAAAGCCTCGGTGACAGAGACAACTGCCATAGCCAAGGGGACAAAGATCTCCATCCTGCTAAGCTTTTCTGCCTTGCCAGTGCCCTCGGCCATCTCCACCTCGGGCTGTCCTACGCTGTCCCACACCTCCTTTGTTTCCCTGCAGGCTGTAGACGCCCATCTCATTTTCCCACCTTGCCGTCACCCTGTCATGTCCCTCCCTGTACTACTGATGTCTCTCCTTGAAAGACAAAGCCATGACATGACCACAGACCCTTGCTGGGTGATCTGTTGCACCACAGCACTACCCTTTGAGTGACATTTCTGTCTTCTTCTTGTGTCCAGGATAGACATCCCAAGCCGCACTTTGTAGCTTTGTCCTGCTTTATTCCACTACAGGGAAACTCTCCGTCATCTCTGAAACCACTCTTCAAGCAGTCACAGGCTATTGCTACAGTGCCCTGAGCCCCCATGGCACGAAGCTAAAGGAGCAGAGGTCCCTCTGTCTCTGCACACAGGTCATGTGCTTCAGGCCCTGAAGGCCATCTTGGCAGACCTCCTCTGGACCCTTTCCAGTTCCTCTCCTCTCTTCCAGGAAAAGGAGCCCCACACCAGGATCATAACCATGCTGAATCAAGGGAGGGAGGTAACTCTCCTCGTCTGGGTGGCCACGCTTCTGTGCATGCAGCCCCGTAGGCAGCTGGCCTTGTTCATGGTGAGCATGCTCCACCGGCTCCCATGGCATCTCCTATAGTGTCCATGGCCTTCTCCTCAGGGTCACTCCCCAGGCAGTCAGGTCCCAGCTTGCCCTGATGCATGGGCTTATTCTGTCCCTGATGCAGGACTGGGCACTTCTCCTTGAAAAACTTAGTAGGGTTTCTGTTGGCCAAATCCCAGAGTTTCTCAAGGTCTCCATAGACAGAAGCTTCATTGTGCCAGCTCTTAATACACGGGTGTAGGTGGCTCACCCTACCCAGTGACGCCTCTAACAAGACGACAGCACCAGGAATTGCTGGACAGGACAGATAATAAAAGGAGGTACTAGTTTATTGGACTTTCTGACCAAGGTAGGAATTCCCAGCGCAGCCATCCCAGAAACACCCAACGAGGGCACTAGGCAAGCAAAGCCAGGGCCAGTGGGTAGAGGGGAAACAGGTGGGCTGTTTGTGTGGGAGGATCTGAGGAAGACCAAAGAGAAGAACTTGGGAGGGAGAGAAGGCGGCAAGACAAAATAGGAGGTAAAGCAAAGGTTCAGATGAGGGCTGTTTGGGGGCACCTGTGGAGCAGCCCTGAGCCTGAGCAGGGCAATCAGCCCAGCTGGGTACCCTTCTGATGTGCCTGTGCAGTAATGCACAGTGTGTGGGGAGCAAACAGGAGGAGTCAGGAGTCTGTGGGGAGTTCTTGAGCTGCCGTCTCATGGGGAGAACTGAGATGTGGTCAGACAGCTGACACCACTGGAGTGTGGCCATGGGTAGAAGCAGCGTCTTTAGGAAGGACGGGGCAGGTCAGTGATGAGGAGTTGCCCTGAAAGTGAACAAGCAGCAGGCCTGCATGGAGTTCTGCCTAGTGACAGATGATGAGCCAGGTGAGAGCTGATGGGTCGGGATTAACAGACAGACCAACATGGGTGACGTTGTAGTTGGTGTCTGCTATGGACCAACCTTATTAGGAGAAGAAGCAGATGAGGCTTCTTCAGACACCTGAAAGAAGCTTCACATTCTCAGGCCTTGTCCCTCATTTTGGACTTCAGGCACTTGGCCATGGGCCTGGAGGCAGCACAGTAGGGCACAAAACACGCAGGAGGTTACTGGAGGGCACCAATAACCTCCTGAACATTCAGAGAAGGTGTTAAGAAATGCCAAGGCCCACCTCATGTTCAGTCTGGAAATTTAATCTGGATGTAAAGACATCAAGAAAGAATTTGAGAATGATGCCAGCAGCAAGAGGAAGGCTAGGGAGCACGTGAGCCTGCTGCTAGATGGAGCAGGGACCCTGGTGACAAAGGACTCAGTGAGGGCCAAGGTACTCAATGCCTTCTTCACCTCTGTCTTTACTGGTGAGACCAGCCTTCAGGAATCCCACGTCCCCAAGACCAGAGGGAAAGTCTGCAGTAAGGAAGGCTTACCCTTGCTGCAGGAATCACCGGTTAGGGAACATGTTGAGAAGAGAGGACATGCATAAGGCCATGGGACCTGAGGGGATGCACTCATGAGCATTGAGGGGGCTGGCTGATCTCATTGTAAGGCCACTTGAATTCATCTTTGAAAGGTCATGGTGATTGGGAGAGGTTCCTGAGGACTGCAAAAAAGCGAGTGCCCCTCCTATCTTGAAGAAAGGCACAATGGTGGATGTGGGGAGCTCTACCCTGTCTCCCCTAACTGAGAAGGCAGATTGGCTGAGCAAGTAGGGACTAGATAAGTGGAAAATGAGGCAGATGAACAACTGACTGAATGGTCAAAACAGCATAAAGTCCAGCTGGAGGACAGTCATCAGTGGTGCAGCTCAGAAGTTAATACTGGGTCCCATTCTATTTAAGCTTTCCCTAATGTCCTGGAGGATGGGACCAAGGGCAACTTTGTGGGTGACAGAAAGCTGAGATGAATGACTGATACCCCGGATGGTTGCACTGCCATTCCGGGAGACCTGAACAGTCTGGAGAACTGGGCAGAGAGGTCCCTCATGAAGTTCAACAAAGGAAAAGACAAAACAAGTTTTTCACCATGGACAAGAACAATCCCATGGACCAGCTCAGGCTGGGGAGCAACTGGCTAGAAAGCAGCTTTGAAGAGCAGGATGCGGCATCCTTGTGGGCAACAAGCTGTCCATGAGCCAACAGTGTGGCTGCGTGGCAAAGTAGGTCTACAGCACCCTGGGCTGTGTTTGGAAGAGGACTGCCAGCAGGTCAAGAGAGGTGATCCTTCCCCTCTAGTCAGCCCTGGTGAGGCCACACCTGGAGTGCTCTGTTCAGTGGTGGGCTCCTTAGTATGAGAGAGTAAGTGATCTCCCTGTCCTTATCTCAACCCACAAGGGGCTTTACTGTCTTCTCTCCTCCTGTCCTGTGTAGGAGAGGGAGTGATAGAGCAGCTTAGTGGGCACCTCGAGGCCAGCCAAGGTAAACCCACCACACAAGTCTTGGGACTGGAAATGTGGAGGGGGAACAAAAAAAAAAAAAAAAAAAAAGGATAAAAATCAAAGAGAAGAAATATGGGAAGTATTTTGAAGATTTAGAAAGTTTGGAAGATTTTTAGATAATCACTTCAGGCAACAGGATCATTATAAATTATGAACACAACTTTTGATTTCTCTTATTTTCCACAGGTTTGTACGCATGGCTTTAATTTCTAGAAAGCATCTTTTTTTCAAAAGACTTTTTTGGGCATGGTGGAGAGGGAAGAGATTAATAGTCCTTAAAAAATAACCAAGAACACATAATGAAAACTGAAATATATCTTTTCACAGTGAGTGATAACAACTGAGTTTAGTCCAAAATGAAGCTGTACAACAGCTGTCTGGATGTGAAAAAGAGATACAGAAATTCCTTATCCTTTAAAAAAACCCAAACAAGCAAACAAAGAAACAAACCAGTATTACAGCTTTCTTTTGGCCAGCAGAGAAGGAACAAAGAAATGAAGTAGGTGGCCTTCACTTTTCATCCCCACTGAGATTGCTTCACATCATAAACTCAAAAACTGTTTCCAGAAGTCTGTACTACAAGGCTGAATGTATTAGGAGGTGTTATTTTGTTGCCTTCCTATAACTCATAGCCAATGTAGAGAAAGAAGGGAGTGAAACCTTGTCCCCCTGCTCCCTTCTGAGCTGCAGAGGCTTAGGGTGAAGCCATACCACGGGTTGAGTGGTGAAGCTCTCACCAGAGCTTCCCATGTGCAGTGTGGTTGTCACACCAGAGCTAAGCATCACAGGCCCTCATGCATGAAGGCAAGGAAGGAAGCCAGAGAAGATCTGGGACAAAGGGTGGATGGGGACACAAAGTCCAGAAAAGGCTTGCCCATGGCCCTGTGTGAGATGTGACCCACTTGGCACCAATTGTCTGGGGGGGTGCAAAGTATGAGTTGAAGCAGTGGATAATGTTAGCACTACGGATAAAGACAGAATGTCAAAGAGACCTTCACTCTCCAGCTGTTGGTGGATAGGGTTCAGCTCCAGTTTCCCACTCCTCAAGTCTACACAGAGCTTTTCTGATTTGACGTGCAGAGGATGTTCCATGGCCAAAGGTCTAGCACCATGCAGAAAACCCTGAGATACGCACAGCATCTTCTCAGCACCAACAAATAGGACCTAGTGTGGGAAACATCACACTCGTCTGGAGTACCATCCAGGGTGATGCCAACACTGAAATTAGTTTCAGCATCCTCCATTTAGGCTACAGAAGTCCAACAACCACAACATCACCCCTCATGAACCTCAGATATGCTCAACACAGACAGGGCATCCAACAAGCCATTCATCTCAGGTTAAAGTCAATATTTCCATTGGCTCAGTTTTCCATGCCAAGGGGCACAGAAAGACCAAGGTTGTGATGTTTCTTCAGCTGTCCTTGGCCATATTTGTCCTCAAGAATCACATAGAATCATAGAATGGTTTGGGTTGGAAGGGACCTTCAAAGGTCATCTAGTCCAACCCCCCTGCAATGAGCAGACACATCTTCAACTAGATCAGGTTGCTCAGAGCCCTGTCCAACCTGACCTTGAAAGTTTCCAGGGATGGGGCATCAATCACCTCTCTGGGAAACCTGTTCCAGTGTTTCACCACCCTCATCATAAAAAATTTCTTCCTTATTTCTGGTCTGAATTTAGCCTCTTTTACTTTAAAACCATTACCCTTTGTCGTATCGCTACAGGCCCTACTAAAAAGCCTATCCTCATCTTTCTTATAAGCCCCCTTCAAGTATGGAAAGACTGCAAGAAGGTCACCCTAGAGCCTTCTCTTCTCCAGGCTGAACGACCCTAACTTTCTTAGCCTGCCTTCATAGGAGAGGTGCTCCAGCCCTCTGATCATTTTTGTGGCCCTCCTCTGGACCCACTCTAACAGCTCCATGTCTTTCCTGTGCTGAGGACTCCAGAGCTGACCACAGTACTCCAGGTGGGGTGTTCCCAGGGCAGAGCAGAGGGGCAGAATTACCTCCCTCAACAATCTAGCCATGCTCCTTTTGATGCAGCCCAGGATACGGTTGGCTTTCTCGGCTGCAAGCACTCATTGCCAACTCATGTCCAGTTTTTCACCCACCGGTACCACAAGCCCTTCTGCGCAGAGCTGCTCTCAAAAAGAGATTTCATCACCCAGCCTGTATTAATATCAGGGACTGCCCCAACCCAGGTGCAGGATCTCACACTTGGCCTTGCTGAATTTCATGAGGATCACATGGGCCCACTTCTCCAGCTTGTCCAGGTCCCTCTGAATGGCATCCTGTCCCTCAGGCATGTCAGCCACACCACTCAGCTTGGCAAGACTTGCCCTTGGTGAAGCCATGCTGGCTGTCTCAAATCACCTCCCCATCCTCCGTGTGCCTTAGCATAGCTTCCAGGAGGATCTGTCCCAAGATCTTGCCAGGCACAGAGGGGAGGCTGACAGGTCACTAGTTCCCAGGGCCCTCCTTTTGACTCTTTTTAATAATTGGTGCAATGTTTCCCTTTTTCCAGTCACCGGGGACTTCCCCTGACTGCCATGACTTTTCCAATCTCATGGAGACTGGCTTGGCAACTACGTCAGGACTCTGCGATGCATCTTGTTGGGTCCCACAGACATATGCATGTCCAGGTTCCTTGGGTGGTCTCAAACCAGATCTTCCCTTCCAGTGGGAGGGACTTTGCTCCTCCAGTCCCTGCCTTGAGGCCCACCCTCTTGAGAGGTGTGGCAAGAGAGGTTGCCAGCAAAGACTGAGGCAAAAAATGTTGTTGAGTACCTCAGCCTTCTCCTCATCTGTTGTTGCCAGTTTGCCAGTTGTGTTCATCAGCAGGGTGCACTTTCTTTGACCTTCCTTTTCTGGCTGACATACCTATGGAAGCCCTTCTTATTATTCTTTGTGTCCCTTGCCAAGTTCAGCTCTAGCTGCGCCTTGGCCTTCCTGACCCCATCCCTACACAACCGAGCAGCATCCCTATACTTGTCCCAGGATACCTGTCCCTGCTTCCACTGCCTGTGCCCTTCCTTCTTGCCCTTTAGTTTAACCAGCAAGTCTCGGCTCATCCATGCTGGTCTCTTGCCTTCCTTTCCTGATTTCTTACACCTGGGGATCGAGAGCTCTTGCTCTCTATGGAAAGTGTCTGTAAAGATCTGCCAGCTCTGTTCTGCTCCCTTGTCCCTGAGAGACCTTTCCCCGGGGGTCCTATTGACTAACTCCTTGAACAGCTGGAAGTTTGCTTTCCTAAAATTCAGGGTCTTGACTTTACCCTTCACCTGTCCCATATCCCTCAGGAGGCAAACTCCACCAACGCATGATCGCTGCAGCCCAGGCTGCCTCCAGTCTTGATGTCTCCCATTAGCTCACTTGCGTTGATGACCAACAGGTCCAGTAACACGTCCCCTCTGGTAGGGCTGTCTATTACCTGCCCTAAGAAGTTATCCTTGATGCACTCCAGGATACTGCTGGATTGCCTACAGCGCGCCATGCTACTTTTACAGGGTGGTTGAAGTCCCCCAGCATGATGAGAGCCTGCGAGAGTGATGCATCCAATCAGCTGTTGGGTAGTCAGGCAGAAGTGACATCAGAAGAACATGCCCATGTCCTGTGCCTACTGCTGTCCTCTCGGGTAGTCCCACAGAAGTGACTTCACATGCATCGACCCCAGCCATGAGCCTGCTGCAAGCAGAGTCTCACCTGCAGAGACAAAAGGACATCATGGTCAACGTCCAAGTGATGATCCTGCTGCTGGCCTATCTGGTATTGAGGCAGAAGTGATGTCATCATGAACATCCAAGCCAAGTGCCTACTGGCCTTTCAATGTCCTCAGGCAGAAGTGACCTCAGAAGACTCAGCTGTGAGCCTTCTCTGGCCTATCACCTGCAGAGACAGATGTGACCTCACAATCCACACCCAGGTCTTTTCCCTGCTTCTGGCCTGTCGGGTACTCACATGGAAATGACTTCGCAGTCACCTTCACAGCCACCTGCCTCTTACTCACCCATGAGATTCTGAGGCACAGATGAACTAATAGTAACTTCCCCACCCATCCCTCACCTTGTGGCCTACAACCTCATCACACACATGTCACCTCATGTTCATCTTCCAGCTGGTCAATGACCTCACAGTCTCTGCATTCACTCTGCCTCCTGGGGGAAAAACAGCTTAGAGTGAGGGTTAGAGGACAGGTGGAAGGTTGGGGCCTTCAAGGGTGCTAGAGCTCAGGGGTTGCAGGTTTGTGTTGGCAGTTTGGGTTCAGGCAAACCCAAAACTCTGGTGAGAGTTTCTACTTGGTGCTCAGGGTAGGGCTAAGGGTAAGAGGTCCCCCTTTAGGGTTCGGGATCATGGTGAGGCTCAGGGTGAAGGTTTGTGATTCTGCTTAGAGCTTCCCGTAATTGATTTCAGGACTGGTCAGCTTTGTGGGATAGGGGGTTGGGTTAGGGCTAGAGGTGAGGGCCAGGGTTAAGGCTAGCATTTCCAGAGTAGGGACATCACAGACAACAATCATGTGCTGTCCCTTTCACATGCACCTCCTCTGACCTCCCCACGCTCCCTTCTCTCTCTGATGAAACTCTCAGGCATCTCGAGCACCTCACAATGCTGCTCCTTCACCAACCAGCTTCCTCCAGCAGAAAGGACATCACAAGCTGCCCTCCAGCAATGTCACCTTTGCCTTCATCTTCCTCTTGCCCCTAACCTCTCACCTCAGCTCCGCTCTCACCTGATCTCCCTGGCCTTCCCTCACAATCCCTGCCCTCCTTCTAGCTCCTGGGAAACATGAGTTAGGCTTAGCAGTGGGGTTGAAGATGGGGGGGACAGGGGCACGGGACAGGATTAAGGACTGGGGTTAGGATTAAGCTTCAGGCATCTGGTGAGGGTTTCAGCTTTGGCATTGGTGCTCAGAGTAGGGCGAAGGATGAGAGCTCCAGGTTAGGCATTAGGGTGAGGGTACAGCAAAGGTTGAGGATGAGCTGGGCAATGCCAGGTCGGAGGGGCCAGGGTGTGTAGGCACTCTGCGTGCTTCCACCCTCATGGTGACCAGAGGGAAACCTCAGCTGGTGATGACCAAAAGCATCCCCATTGCAATGGGCTGGGGATTAGCGCTGGGCACATGACAAGGCACATCCAAGGGGCTACACGGGACAGGAGGTCTCTGTCTCCTTTCTTTGTCATCCTGAAATCGCTGCCTCTGGTTTTCTGCTCTAATCAGCCCCCAGGGAACCATGCTTTTCCTGAAGCAGTTTCATCACCCACAGCCCTTGGCAGCCTCTGCTAAACCTCCAGGAATCTTTATTCCTGCCATGGCGCTCCACACTCAGTGCCTTTGCCCTGGGAGCTTGTTAGTGTGCAGCCACTATAATGAGTTTATTCTTGCCTCTCAATTTCTGCACAGTTGCAGGGGGACTTTTAGGAGAGACTGTCTTCTAGGAAGAGTTTTGCTAATGTCAACAAGCACATCATATAACACAAGTCCATTTCCTTCTCAGTCATAACTCCCTAATACTTTCAAGATTGACAAATGATTTTTCATTTGACTGTAAAATGTTCCCACACAACACGCCAGCCCCATTTGCTAGAGGTGGGCATGGCATCAGGAGACACAGCCAGCCAGGTAGATGTGACCACAGGAAGATGGGCAGGGAGGTCACTAGAGGCATGAGTTGGTGACAAGGCTCTGGGCAGGAAATTTGGCCAAGAATAAGGTAAAGTGGATGCTGAACCTCTGCCAAAAAAAAAAAAAAAAAAAAAAAAAAATTGAGAGATTTCTTCACATTTAAAAAGACATGAGTACTTTTTCGCTGGCTGAAATGATTGAATATTTCCAAGAAAGCAACTGTTTTTTTTTCCCAAGTCATGCCATAATGATTCTATGATAATGAGAATTTTGGGGATGTGTATTACTGTTACTAGAAGAAATAAGGATCCTCCCAAGTACTTGTGGTGTCAGTACTCTGTTACACCGTGCACTGAAACTCACTCATCTTTCAGGTCTTTCCACCTGTCCTATTGAAATGGACTGTGTCTAAAGACACCTTTTCAGCAGACTTTCCTTTGCTCTCAGGATTTACTCCTCCCCTTACAACTTTTTACTCAGATCCACTTGAGGAATGTGTTTTATGTTTTATTCAATTTTTCAAATTTAGGACGGTTCCTGTTTCTATTTAGAGCCAGTCCTCAGGTTAAATAGGGTTGGAATTGCTGCGAAGGAGCTGTAACATTCAGCTGCAGACTCGGTGCAGAAGCCTGATGTAGGAAAAGAATGCCAGTCCCGAGCGGCCCCTGAGAGAAATGGTGGGGTTGGGGAGGTGTGGAGGAAGGTTGTCCAGGCAGTGTGGGAACTCAGGGAGACAGCTGGAGTGACCTTTCCACACCTCCTTAGGAGATCCTCTGGTTCAGCATCAATTGGAGAAAGCTGCTGTCACTTCTGTAAACTGAAAAACTAAAAAGCCCTAAAATATCAAAACTCCTTTTTTTAATTAAGTGCTCATTGAATTCTTCCACTTTAAGTAGACTCCTGAAACCTCTCCAATTAGCTGTACAAGTCTGGAAACCCTGAAGAAAATTAATGGAAGGCACATAGCTCGTTAGGGCTTTTTGTGTTTTAATTACCCCCATGGTATATTTGGTGCTGAGCCCTTGAACTTCAGATACTGTGAGGAGATTAAACCAATCACTCAAGGAGTTAAAATCAGAAGCAAACACCCAAGTATCTTGGAGTGTTAATTGGCCCCAGTGAGGGCCATTGCTGACAAAGCCTCCCCATGGATTTGTTAGAGCAGAAAATTGGAGGCTGTGATTACAGGTAGGCAAAGGCGCTGTGCAGGTGGATCTGATGCTGAGTAACGCCTTGATGTAGTTTATCAAGATGTGTCAGAGCTCTAATATGAACTGGAGTCAAAGGCAGACAAGTGGTACACCACAATTGATCTCACCAATGCATTGTTCTCAATCCCTTTGGCAGTGGAGCGCAGGCCACAGTTTGTTTTCACCTGGAGGGGCAGCCAGTGCACCCCAGAGGTGGAAATAGAGTCCTACCACTGGCCACGGACTGATCCAGACTGCACTGGAACAGGGTGAGGCTTCAGAACACCTGCAATACGTTGACGACATCATGGTATGGGGCAACACAGCAGAAGAAGTCTTTGAGAAAGGGAAGAAAATAGTCTAAATCCTTCTGATATCTGGTTTCACCATTAAACAAAGTAAGGTCAAAGGATCTGCACAGGAGATTCAATATTTAGGAATAAAATGGCAAGATGGACACCATCAGATCCCAATGGATGTGATCTAAAGAATAGCAGCCGTGTCTCCACTGACCAGCAAAAAGGAGACTCAAGCTTTCTTAGATGTTGTGGGTTTCTGGAGAATGCATATCCGAAATTACAGTCTGGTCTAAGCCCTCTCTATCAAGTGACCCAGAAGAAGAAGGATTTCAAATGGGGCCCTGAACAATGACAAGCCTTTGAACAAATTAAACAAGAAACAGTTTATGCAGTAGCTCTTGGTCAGGACCAGATGTCAAAAACATGCTCTACAGTGCAGCTGGGGAGAACGGCCCTACCTGGAGTCTCTGGCAGAAAGCCCCAGGGGAGACTCGAGGTCGACCCCTGGGGTTTTGGAGTCGGGGATACAGAGGATCCGAGACCCACTACGCTCCAACGGAAGAGGAGATATTGGCAGCCTATGAAGGGGTTCGAGCTGCTTCAGAGGTGATTGGCACTGAAGCACAGCTCCTCCTGGCACCCCGACTGCCAGTGCTGGGCTGGATGTTCAAAGAGAGGGCTCCTTCTACACATCATGCAACCGATGCTACGTGGAGTGAGTGGGTTGCATTGACTACACAGCAGGCTCAAAGAGGAATCTCCAGTCACCCAGGAATTCTGGAAGCGATCACGGACTGGACAGTAGATCAAGATTTTGGAATTTCACCAGAGGAGGTGACGTGTGCTGAAGAGGTCTCACCGTATAATAAACTACCAGAAAATGAGAAGCAATCTGCCCTGTTCACTGATGTGTCCTGTCACACTGTGGGAAAGCATCAGAGGTGAAACGTTGCTGTATGGAGTTCCTACATGATGAGTCGCAGAAGTTTCTGAAGGAGAAGGTGAATCGAGCCAGTTTGCAGAGGTGAAAGCCATCCAGCTGGCTTTAGACATTGCTGAACTTCTCGTTCAGCATGTGGCCAACACTCTACCTCAATACTGACTCATGGATGGTGGCCAATGCCCTGTGGGGGTGGTTACAGCAGTGGAAGCAGAGCAACTGGCAATGCAGAGGCAAACCCATCTGGGCTGCCCCACTGTGGCAAGATATTGCTGCCCGGCTAGAGAACCTCATTGGAAAAGCACATCACTTAGATGCCCACGTACCCAAGAGTTGGGCCACTGAGGAACATCAGAACAACCAGCAGGTGGATCAGGTTGCTAAGATTGAAGTAGCTCAGGTGGATCTGCGCTGGCAGCATAAGGGTGAATTATTTATATCTTGGTGGGCCCATGACACCTCAGGCCATCAAGGAAGAGATGCAACATGTAGTTGGGTTCATGACTGACGGGTGGACTTAACCATGGATGCTATTGCAGAGGTCATCCATGAATGTGAAACATGTGCTGCAATCAAGGAAGCCGAACAGCAAAAGCCTGTTTGGTATGGAGGACAATGGCTGAAATATAAATATGAGGAGGCCTGGCAGATTGATTACATCACACTCCCACAAACCCGCCAAGGCAAGCGCTATGTACTTACAATGGTGGGAGCAACCACTGGATGTCTGGAAACATATCCCATGCCCCATGCCAATGCCCAGAACACTATCCTGGGCCTTGAAAAGCAAGTCCTGTGGTGACATGGCACCCCAGAGAGAATTGAGTCAGACAACGGGACTCATTTCTGAAACAACCTCATAGACCCCTGGGCCAAAGAGCATGGTACTGAGTGGGTGTATCACATCCCCTACCATGCACCAGCCTCTGGGAAAACTGAACGATTCAATGGGCTCTTAAAGACTACCTTGAGAGCAATGGGTGGTGGGACCCTCAAACATTGGGATACACATCTAGCAAAGGCCACCCGGTTAGTCAACACTAGGGGATCTGCCAATCGAGCTGGCCCTGCCCAGTCAAAACTCCCACGCCCTGCAGAAGGGGATAAAGTTCCCGTAGTGCACATAAAAAATACACTAGTGAAGACAGTCTGGGTTATCCCTGCTTCAGGCAAAGGCAGACCTTTTCACCCTTCTTGGAAATTGGGACAACATTTGCCAGCTTCCAGTCCACTGGGACCTTTCCAGACTTGTCATGTGGAAACCTGGTACCAAGGGACTGGACCCCTTGTGTGGAATGGCTTTGCTTCATAGCAGAGAAATACTGGGGTGGGTGGCAGGTGGCAACTTAAGGATGAATGAGGTTCCCACCAAGAGAGCAATGGCTGCAGCCCCCAAGGCCAGAGAGAAACGGGCCTGGGCTGTGCAGCCCTGGCAGGAGAGGGGGTTGCTGTCCCCGGTGACTCTGCAGCAGCGTGGGGCCTGTGGCAGAGGTGAAGCCGATCTCCAAGAAGGACAAGCTGCTGCTGAGAAAGTCCCTAGGGGAGGACAGTCCAGCCACGCTGTGGACATCACGCTGGGGGCTGACTGGCTAGAGAGCAGCGCTGCAGAGAAGGGCCTTGGGGTCCCAGAGGATGACAAGCTGAGCAGGAGCCAGCGGTGCACCATCGTGGCAAAGACCATCAGCCACCTCCCCTGGCCCCGTGGCAGTTCCCACCGCAGGGTGCTGCTGCAGAGCTCTGGGCACTCACACCAGAGCCCCGGCCCCTCTGAAGGACACAGCAGCTCCTGGGGGGCAGAGGGGCAGTTCAGCCTCCCCATCAGCCCAGGGCTGGTGCTGGCTCTGAGTGCACGAGCAAACAGAGGCCACTCAATCGCTGGCTCTCCTGCATTCATATTCTAGGGGATCCCTAACCCCAACAGCCTTTGCCCCTTCTCTGCCCCCACCAGCCCCACTCCCCAGCACAACACAAGAGTCCTGGCCCTGGGGGTCCTCAGGCAGCTCATGGATCTCTCCACTCTCCCCTCCCCGTGCCCGCTGGTGCCCTACTGACTCCCATGGCACTGTAGAGTCCTTGTTTGTGGATACCTCGATTTAATGCTTTACTTTGGAGGCACCTCTCCTTTGAGGGTGTTTCACTTCACGTGTCTCCATTCATTCCCACCCCAGGGCACAAGGTGAGTCCCCATCCTCTCCTGACTCCTCCAAATTCATATCCAGACACACTGCTATATACCATCTGTCCTGTCAAGGCATATGACATGAAGCAGCCTGAGGAGGTAATGGGGAGTTGTGGACCATCTCCACTGCAAATGGACACCAAGAAGAGAGCCTTTAAAACCAGAACTTTTGGACCAATGGAACCCCATGGTACTGTGAGCTTAACTCCAAACACAGGGAGAACACAAGGAGAACAGACTATTTAAAAAAAACACAATTCATTGGATATTTCATTGGCAGAACCTTTGGAGGAAGAGCCCCGCCTTTGGGCACTGCACCCAGGAGATCCCCTTTCATTGAAGAGCTTGTATTGGATATGCCACATCTGACACAGTGTTATGCAAGGGTCAGATACAATACAATCAAACCCCAAGACAAGCTGTTTGAACAAGAAAATTATCTATGAGTAGGATTATCACAAGGGAAAAGAGCAGACTCCTGGCCTAAGATAAACTCTGGGAAATGTGCGGAGAAGGTGAGTGTGGTGGGTTGACCCTGGCTGGGGGCCAGGTGCCCACCAGAGCTGCTCTATCACTCCCCTCATTCACTAGACAGGGAAGAAAAGGTGTAACGAAGGGCTTGTGGGTCGAGATAAGGACAGGGAGGGATCACTCACTAATTATCGTCACAAGCAAAACAGACTGAACTTGGAGAGGAAATTCATCTAATTTATTACTAGGCAAAACAGAGTAGAGGAATGAGAAATAAAATCAACTCTTAAAACACCTCCCCCCACCCCTCCCATCTTCCCGGGCTCAACTTCACTCCTGGCTTCAAACTCTGCCCCCCCTCAGCGGCACAGGGGGACAGGGAATGGGGATTACAGTCAGTTCATCACACAGTGTTTCTGCCGCTTCTTCCTCCTCAGGGGGAGGACTCCTCTCATCGTTCCCCTGCTCCAGCATGGAGTCCCTCGCACGGGAGACAGTCCTTCACGAATTGCTCCAGCATGGTCTCTTCCATGGGGTGCAGACCTTCAGGAGCAGACTGCTCCAGTGTGGGTCCCCCACGAGGTCACAAGTCCTGCCAGCAAACCTGCTCTGGCGTGGGCTCCTCTCTCCACGGGTCCACAGGTCTGGCCAGGAACTTGCTCCAGCATGGGCTTCCCACGGGCCACAGCCTCCTTCAGGTGCCTCCACCTGCTCTGGCGTGGGGTCCTCCACGGGCTGCAGGTGGAATCTCTACACCCCCTCATCCTTCCTCCATGGGCTGCAGGGGGACAGCCTGCTTCACCATGGTCTTCACCACGGGCTGCAGGGGGATCTCTGCTCTGGCACCTGGAGCACCTCCTGCCCCTCCTTCTTCACTGACCTTGGTGTCTGCAGAGTTCCTTACATCTTCTCACTCCTGTCTCCGGCTGCAAAAACTCTCTGTAACTGTTTTTCTCCTTCTTAAATATGTTACCACAGACGCGCTGATTGGCTTGGCCTTGGCCAGCGGCGGGTCTATCTTAGAGCCGGCTGGCATTGGATCTATCAGACACAGGGGAAGCTTCTGGCAGCTTCTCACAGAAGCCACCCCTGTAGCCCCCCAGCTACCAAAACCTTGCCACACAAACCCAACACAGTGAGACAGGTTATTATTGGTGAATCTACATCCATTGGGCCACTTTCCATAAGAAATCCTTGAGCTCCTGGTTCCTCATGCTGTAGATGAGGGGGTTCACTGATGGAGGCACCATCACGTACAGAACAGTCACCACCAAGTCCAGGGATGGGGAGGAGATGGAGGGGGGCTTCAAGTAGGCAAACATTCCAGTGCTGATAAACAGGAAGACAACAGCCAGGTGAGAGAGGCACATGGAAAAGGCTTTGTGCCGTCCCTGCTCAGAGGGGATCCTCAGCACGGCCCTGAAGATCTGCACATAGGACAGCACAATGAAAACAAAACAGACAAATTCTCCACAGACACTAAGTACAATAAGCCCAATTTCCCTGAGGTAGGTGTCTGAGCAGGAGAGCTTGAGGATCTGGGGGATTTCACAGAAGAACTGGTCCAGGGCATTGTCCTTGCAGAGTGGTATAGAAAATGTATTGGCCATGTGCAGCACAGCATAGAGAAACCCAGTGCCCCAGGCAGCTGCTGCCATGTGGACATAAGCTCTGCTGCCCAGGAGGGTCCCGTAGTGCAGGGGTTGGCAGATGGCAACGTAGCGGTCATAGGCCATGACTGTGAGAAGATAAAACTCTGCTGTAGCACAGAAAAAGAAAAAAAAGACCTGAGTAGCACATCCTGTGTAGGAGATGGCCTTGTTGTCCCAGATTAAGTTGGCCATGGCTTTAGGGACAGTGGTGGAGATGGTGCCCAGGTCAAGGAGGGAGAGGTTGAGGAGGAAGAAGTACATGGGGGTGTGGAGGTGGTGGTCGCAGGCTATGGCAGTGATGATGAGGCCATTGGCCAGGAGAGCAGCCAGGTAGATGCCCAGGAAGAGCCAGAAGTGCAAGAGCTGCAGCTCCCGTGTGTCTGCGAATGCCAGGAGGAGGAACTCAGTGATGGAGCTGCTGTTGGACACTTCTTCACTCCAGGCACAGAGACTGTGTAAAGAGAAGAAGACTTTGATAAGATAGGACAGATTTCTTTGAGCCAGTCCTGTGCTGTTTCCCAAAGCTATCTCCCCACATTGACTTCTCTTTCCTTGCGGGACCTTCATTCAGCTCCTTCCTGTGAGCTCAGGTGTGTGCTGCTGGTGTGTCATGAGGACCAAGTGCTCCAGAGAAGTCACTCCTACACTACTGCAGCAGTGTCAAACATCCTGTGCACTCAGCAGGATTTCCTGGCAGTGGGTGCTTACAGCTGAGGGAGAGGTATTGACTTCCGTGACCTTGGGGAACTGTCCTTATCTACTGCAGGGTGTGAACTACTCTGTTCACACTGTGCTCTGGTGAAGTGCAGCCAGCACTGGGGAAGGGCAGTTGAACGTCTTCAGACCCCAGTCTCCAGAAGATGCTCTGGAGCAGCGGGTTTTGTGATACCTTTATTTCAAGTGGAGATGCTGCCATCGCCCAGGGCACTTTCTTTGCAGTGACAGAAGTGCTCAGCTTTTGCATTGCTCTCAGCCTGAGGAGTGGTGAGTCCCTGAGGGACAAAAGGACTCCCTGTGCCATGGTGCAGAGTCAGGAGAGCTGGTCTGCCTGTGAGTGACCTGCTGGTCACCACACAGGTGTCCTGTGCTTGCCCCTCTTTTCTGTTGGAGCGTGATCTCTCTCACAGCGTACTTCAAGCAGAAATGGACTTTTGTGAGTGCAGAAGAGTCCAGCTTCAAAGTCCACTCTTCCAAACGCCTCTCTTTCCCCGTGCACCTCAGCAGAGAGTGATGCAGAGGGGTCGCGTGGCTCTCTGCTGCCTGGAGCTGTCCCTGCCAGGAGCTGGTGCTCTGCCCACACCTCTCCTCCCTGTTCCTGCTCACAGAGCCCATCCCACCCTCTGTGTGCTCAGCTCTGCCCTGCAGACACCTCCTGGCAGCAGGGCACTGCCCAGGGACATCTCCCTTTTTGCAGGTTCTGAGCAGCAAACAAAGGTGATGCTGGTGCTGTCTGTAGGCAGAGGAGTGGGTGAAGGCATGAGGTTTCTGGCAGATCTGCTCATCCCTCAGCGTAACACCTCAGGAGTCTCCGGGTCTCATTCAAACCTGTCAGCTCCTCTCCCCTTTCCCTTAGGAGGAACCTGAGAGCACAGACCCTGCAAAGGTGATCGATCAGCTCTAAGGGAGCCCCTGCCTTGAACTTCCTCTTGAAAAGCTGCCTCTGCCAGTGTCCTGGGGCTGATCTGGAGCTGGGAGCAGCCCTCACCCATGCAGCCCCCTCCCAACAGCAGGATGCTGCCCTGATGGGGGTTTCTCCTTCCCTCCACCCACAGCTTCTCCCTGCAGCGCTGTGGGGAGCTCCCTGGGCAGGCTGAGTGCTGAGCCTGGCAGGCAGCAGAGCCCCTGCCCCAACACACAGCCCCCTGGGACCCTGCTCTGAAGGACAGCCGTGGCACCCCTGACTGCACACCCACCTCCAGACCCCTGCAGCCATGCCCAGGAGAAGGCAGCCAACATGCCCTGTCCCTCTGACAGTGCAGCAGGGCATGTGGAGCATGTCCTCCTCCTCAACACCAGGGAGAGATCCCACAGGCTGTGGGCTATGGCAGCTTTACAAGATTGCTCTGAGAACCACATCTGCATTGCCCCGCACCCAGAGACTTACCGTGTCAAGGGCTCCTTCAGCGAGCTCTCAGCACCCTCTCACCCCAGGCTGCCTTTAACCTCTCTTCTCCTCCATCCTCTCCTCTCGGTGCCTGCAGGCAGTGCCCTCAGCCCTACTGCGCTTTGCAGAGGAGCTGCTCCTGGGCAGAGATGTCTCTCTGCAGGGCAGCCCAGTTGCCTTGAGCTCTCTCTGGAGCCCGGCCCAGCTCAGGAGCAGAAGCCCAGCCCAAGGCTTTTCAATGACCCCTCCTCTGGGGTTTGGTGCTAGTCCGTGGACGCATCAAGTCATGAGACCATGAACCTCAGCCACTGAGAGGAAGTTGAAGAAATCTCTCCAGAAGTCACAGTCAGACACCAATTCCAAAGTTTCAGGGAGCATTAATGGGTCCCCCTGAGGGCCATCACTGACAAAGCCTCCCCAGGGGCTCGTTGGAGCAGGAAATTGGAGGCAGTGATGACAGGTAAGAAAAGGCAATGCCAAGGTGGCTCTGATGCTGAGTAGACCTGGCTGCGTTACATCCAGCCAAACGGACAGCCCTGACCCCCCAGCCCCTGGCAAAGGGAGACTCTGTCACTCATGTGTTGCTCAGGGCTCTTCCTGGGACAACGTGATGTGGGGATGTGCAATGCCAAGGGCAAGACTATGGAATGGCATGTCTCACTCTCTTGGGTGGGGATGAGGAGGCCATGAGGCTCTAGTGATTTGAGGATAAGGCTTCAGTGGAGAGACAACAGCCATAGCCAAGGAGGCAAAGACCTCAGCTCTGTTGGAGGCGTTCAGCCTTGCCACAGCTCTCAGATGTCTCCACCACCAGCTGTCCTATGGTGTCCCACACCTTTGCCTGCAGGCCGTAGACCTCTGCTCTGCTACCCCACCTTTTCTCATCTAAGCATCTTGCTAACCTTTACTTTACCTTTACACCTGGCTGTTCCTTGAAACACAAAGCCTTGAGCTGATCCAGACTCCCTCAGGGTGACCTGCTGCCCAAGAGTGCTGCCCTCAGAGTGACATTTCTTTCTCCTTGTGTCCAGTCTCCACCTCCCAAGCTGCACTTTGGGGCACTCTGCCTTTCCCCAAATGTTTCCCACTCTGAAGAAAAGCTCCACCATCTCTGAAACCACTCTTCAAGCAGTCTCAGGATACTCCTATTCAGGGCAGAGGTTCCATGCCATGGAACCAAAGGGCCAAAGAAAGCCAGGTCCTTCAGCCTTCCCAGACAGGGCATCTGCTTGAAGCCCCAAACTCCATCTTGACAGGCCTCCTCTGGACCCTCTCCAGTTCCTCCCCACTTGTCTGGAACAGGAAGCCTCCAGAGAGGGACACACCAGCCTACATGAGGGCACACCAGTGCTGAGTCCAGGTGGATGATTACTCAAGTTGTTTAGATAGACACCTCCTTCCTAATGCAGCCCTGTATGCAGCTGGCCTTCTTCATGGTGAGCACGCACCACTGGCTCATAGAGTATCTTGTCTAGTGCCCAGGCCCTTCTCATCAGGGTCACTCCTCAGTCAGCTGGACCAGATATACGTGGTTTTTCTTCCCCACAAGGCAGGACTGGCAACTTCTTCTTGAAAACTTCAAGAGGATTCTGTTGGGTAAATCCCAGAATTTCTCAAGGTCCCCCTGGACTCAAGCTCCATTTTGACAGCTCTTAATATTTGTGTACAGATGCCTCACCTCGATTGTGTGTCTCTCACAAGGTATCAGCATGAGGATCTGCAGGACACTATAAATACTAAAAGGTGCTGCTACTTTAATGCAATTTCCTTCCAACCTAGGATTGACCATAGTGACCACCTCAGAAACAGCTACAAAGCCGGCAAAGC
The DNA here is from genome assembly GCF_028858705.1 of Grus americana. Classification (NCBI taxonomy): domain Eukaryota; kingdom Metazoa; phylum Chordata; class Aves; order Gruiformes; family Gruidae; genus Grus; species Grus americana. The sequence goes on along the minus strand of NC_072878.1, from coordinate 1,921,522 downwards.
CAGAGCCAATGCGGAAATATTGAACAAAGGTGGGATGTTTGTATGGGAGGGTACAAGGATGACCAAAGGGAAGAATTCAGATGGACAAAAGGAGGGAGAAAGAAAATCGAAGGTGAAGCAAAGGATTAGATCAAGGCTGTTTTGGGGGTACCTGCCATGCAGCTCTGCATCTGAGCAACAGTGAGTGGTTTGGGACAAGAAGGACACAGATGATCTGACTAAACTTATGTCTGACTTTCACAGAACCATAGACTTGTTTTGCTTGGAAAAGACCTTTAAGATCATCAAGTCCAACCGTTAACCCAGCACTGCCAAATCCATCCACTAAGCCATGTCCCTAAACACCACATCTAGGCATCTTTTAAATACCTCCAGGGATGGTGACTCAACCACTTCCCTGGGCAGCCTGGTCCAATGAATGATAACCCTTTCAGTGAAGACATTTTTCCTTATACCCAATCTAAACTGTCCCTGGTGCAACTTGAGGCCATTTCCTCTTGTCCTATCACTTGTTTCTTAAGAGAAGAAAACAACGCCCACCTGACTACAACCTCCTTTCAGGTAGTTGTAGAGAGCGATCAGGTCTCCCCTCAGCCTCCTATTCTCTAGGCTAAACAACCCCAGTTCCCTCAGCCGCTCCCCATCAGACTTGCTCTCTAGAACCTTCACCAGATTCATTGCCCTTCTTTGGACATGCTCCAGCACCTCAACGTCTTCCTTGTAGTGAGAAGGCAGAGTTCAGGATCCTGAGAGAAGGGAACAAGGCAGGGAGCCTTGATGTTCAAGCTCCAAAATGGTCCACCCAGACATGAAGGAAATCAAGCCAAGGTGGCAGGAGGAAGGCACGGATGAGAAAGGAGTTCCTGATAAAACCAAGCATGAAGAGGAAGCACAGCAAAGGTGGAAGCTGCCTGCACTCCAGCCTCAATAGTTCAGTGATTCTGTGCTGCAGAGATCCATTTGTGCCCATATGTGTGTTTGTCTGTGCATGGGGGAACTGGGGAGATGAGGGGATCCTAGGGCCAGCTTCCAGATGGACAAAAGACCTAAGACTAGTTCCTGGAGGGATCCGTCTTGTCTACATGTCTATAAAGGTGTTCATTGTACACTAACAGCCTAGCATGCAAACAGCCCAGCCCTCTCTTTTACCATTTCTCCACTGGCCCTGGCTTTGCTTGCTTTGTACCCTCCTTTGGTGTTTTGGAGACAGTTGTCGTGGCAATTCTCACCTGCGTTAGAAACCCCACTGAACTAGTACCTCCATTAATTGTCTGTAATGCCCTGCTGCTCCTTATGCTATTACCTTGTGAGAGATTCCACCATCGGGAACATCCATCTACACACAAACATTACCAGCTGAGCAAATGGAGCTTTACTGAAGAAAAAACCTTGAGAAATGCTGGGAATTGGCCAACAGAAAGCTTTTGTTGTTTCAAAAGAAGTGGCCAGTCCTGCATCGGAGGCAAGAATAAGCCCATACAGCAGGGCCAGCAAGGACCTGACCGGGTGTAGGACACCATAGGACATCCTGTGGTGGAGGCAGCTGAGGGCTCTGGCCAGGCTGAGACCCCCCAACATAGCTGAGGTCTTTCTCTCCTGGGCTATGGCTGTTCTCTCTGCAGCTGATGCCTATCAGGAGACACCTTATCCTTAGAGCACAAGAGCCTCATGGCCTCCTCATCCCCACCCACAGCCTGGGAGGTGTCGTACCGTAGTCCTGCACTTGGCATTGCACATCCCCACATCACGCTGCCCCTAGGAAGAGCCCTGAGCAATGTGTGAGGGACAGGATCTCTCTTCCCAAGGTCTGGGGGACAGGGCTTGGCCCTTTGGCTTAATGGAGCACAGCCAGGATTATGTGTGTAGCCACTTATCAGAGTCAACATTTGCCTGTCAGAGCCCCACCAAGGACTTTCACCAAAACAGTTTCGCAAAGTTGAAAAGCAAAATAGGTAATTTATTGAGGCGACAGGTGTAAAAAGTTCAGAATTGCCATTGATAAATGCACTTACTGCAACAATTTTGAGCTCAAGTTAATGGTTCAGCGCTTTTGTTAATGATAGTTGTCCCAGGGTAACATCTGACATAATCGGAGGCGCAAGTCTTACCAAAGAGGCGTCCCTGCTTGGGGAGGAGAGAGGTCCAGGCCCGTCGACCCATCCAAATAGTTGGAGTTCTTGTCCTCAGAAAAGAGGATTCTAAATGCCAGATTTATACTTTTGGTGAGATGGGACTAAATCAAGTATTGTGTGCCGACGGGCCCTTGACAAGGCTTGTTGCGCAGTTGATCGGGGCTGGGGGGGAGTAGCGGAGAACAAAGGCGTTCAGTACAGAGCAGCGGTGGTCTGTTTAGCTTTACTGAAGTAACATCAGGCTGTGAAGGCTCCCCCTCACCCCAGGGGTCACTCCATTGGTTGAGGAGTAGACCATCAGGTGCCGCATCTGTTTAAGATGAACAAATTGCTCATCTCCTGCCCCTGTTCAGGTCCAGCGCTTATCAGTACAAGATAAGCAAGTTGTTCAATCCATGCTTTCACCAAATTCGATCCCCCTGGGCCCTTTCTGGTGGCTCATAATGACCCTGTATTCGGCACCAAGCCTGGACAAGTCTGGCATCCCACAACGATGAACCAGGACCCACACGAGAGCAGGGGAAGAGGCAGAACCAGAGGTAATCACCCAATCCCTGTCCCTGAGGGAGCTGTGAGATATGTGAAAAGATTTCAGCCGCCATCCAGGTGAGCCCATCATTACCTGGCTGCTCTGATGCTGGGATAATGGGGCCAGGAGCCTGGAATTAGAGGGCAGGGAGGCCAAGCAGCTGGCATCCCTGTCTAGGGAAGGGGGCATCGAGAAGGTGATTGGAAAAGGGGCACAAGCCTTCAGCCTCTGGAGGTGACTTCTTTCAAGCATGAGGGAAAGGTATCCCTTCGGTGAAGATGTTATATGTCACCCAGGCAAGTGGACCACCATGGAGAGATGTATCCAGTACTTGAGGGAATTAGCTGTGCGGGAGATAGTTTATTAGGACCCAGTCATTGCACAGTTACCCACAGATCCTGATGAAATCCAAAGTACATGACAAATGTGGCAGAAGTTTGTACGGAGTTCACCATCATCGTATGCCAACTCATTGGCAGTAACGGACTGGAAAAGTGAAGAGACACCAACAGTGGATGAAGTGGCTGGCCGACTCTGGCAATACGAAGAAAGTCTCTCTTCCTTCCTTGTCTCGGCTGTGGAGAAACTGTCCCGGGAGTTCCAGCAATTCAGAGAGGATATGTCCTACTCCCCACCTGTACAGACCAGTATCTCAGCTACTAGGAGTAAGCGTTCCTCTGCTCCAGAGAGAGGATATAGAGGGAACACACCATGAGGCACCCTGTGCTTTTACCTGTGTGACCACAGAGGGGACATGAGGAAGTGGGATGGAAAAACCTCGCTCGATCGTACAGGCACAAGGACATGAGCTGCAAGGCTCATAAAAGGGGATAAAAGGAAAAATGCGGCTCCAGTTTCCAGCGGGCAGTCTCCCAGACCGAGTGGAAGGCTTGCCCATAGGTACAATCCTCTTGAAGGGACCTCTAAGTTGCAAGAAGTGAGTAGCAAATACAATGAGCAGGATTAGAGGGGCTGTGCCTCCGGCCAGGTGGAGGAGAGGGACAACCAGGTTTATTGAACTGTGTGGATCCAATGGCCTGGCACATCAGACCCACAAGAGTAGAAGGCTCTAGTGGACACTGGTGCATAGTGTAATGCCATCGAACCATGAAGGAGCAGAACCAGGGATCCAGTTGACTGTACTGGAGGCTGAAGTAAATCTAACTGCGAATGACTGGAAAATGCACCCCATTGTGACTGGCCTAGAGGCACCGTGCATCCTTGGCGTACACTATCTCCGAAGATGGTATTTCAAGGACCTAAAAGGGTACTAACGGTCAATTGGCATAGCTGCCTTGGAGACGCAGGAAATTGAACCGCTGTCTACTTTGCCCGGTCTCTGAGAGCACACTTCTGTTGTGGGGTTGCTCAGGGTCGAACAACAAAAGGTGCCAGTCACTACCACAATGGTGCACTGGTGGCAATATCGCACCGAGACTTCCTGATTCCCATCAATAAGCTGTTTCGTCAACTGGAGAGTCAGGGAGTGATCAGCAGAACCCGCTCACCCTTTAACAGTCCCATATGGCCAGTGAGGAAGTCCAGTGGAGAGTGGAGGCTGACGGTAGACTATCATGGCCTGAATGAAGTCACACCGCCGATGAGTGCTGCCGTGCCAGAGATGCTGGAACTTCAATATGAACTGGAGTCAAAGGCAGCCAAGTGGTTCACCACAACTGATACAGCTAATGCATTTTTCTTGATCCCTTTGGCAGCAGAGTGCAGGGCACAGTTTGCCTTCACTTGGAGGGGCGTTCAGGACACCTGGAATCGACTGCCCCAGGGATGGAAACACCTTTTTGCCATGGACTGGTCCAGGCTGCACTGGAACATGGTTAAGTCCCGGAGCACCTGCAAGACATTGATGACATCATGGTATGGGGCAACTCAGCTGAAGAAGTTTCCGAGAAAGGGAAGGAAACATTCCAACTCTTGCTGAAAACGGGTTTTGCCATAAAATGAAGTGAGGTCAAAGGACCTACACAGGAGATCCAGGTTTTAGGAATAAAATGGAGAGATGGCATCATCAGATTCCAATGGATGTGATCAACAAAATAGCAGCCATGTCTCCACCGACCAACAAAAAGGAAACACAAGTTTTCTTAGGCATTGTGGGTTTTTGGTGAATGCACATTCCCAATTACAGTCTGATAGTAAAGCCCTCTCTACCACGTAACCTGGAAGAAGAATGATTTCAAATGGGGCCCTGAGCAACGACAAGCTTTTGAACAAATTAAACAAGAAATAGTTCATGCAGTAGCCATTGGGCCAGTCCAGGCAGGACCAGATGTCAGAAATGTGCTCAACACCGCAGCCGGGGAGAACAGCCCTACCTGGAGTCTCTGGCAGAAAGTTCCAGGGGAGACTCGAGGTCGACTCCTGGGGTTTTGGAGTCGGGGATACAGAGGATCAAAGGCCCGCTACACTCCAGCTGAAAAGGAGATATTGGCAGCCTATGAAGGGTTCAAGATGAAGAAGTGGTTGGTACTGAAGCACAGATCCTCCTGGCACCCCGACTGCCAGTGCTGGGCTGGATGTTCAAAGAGAGGGCTCCTTCTACACATCATGCAACCGAAGCTACGTGGAGTGAGTGGGTTGCACTGATCCCACAGTGGGCTCGAATAGGAAACCCCAATAGCCCAGGAATTCTGGAAGTGACCACAGACTGGCCAGAAGGATAAGATTTCGGAATTTCTCCAGAGGAGAAGGTGACACAGGCTGAAGAGACTCCACAGTGTAATAAACTAACAGAAAATGAGAGGCCATCTGCCCTGTTCACTGATGGGTCCTCTCGCATTGTGGGAAAACATTGGAGGTTGTTGGCTGCTGGATGGCATTTTACAGGATGAGTTGCAGAAACATTTGAAGGAGAGTCAGTTTGTACCTTGCATACAAACAGGTTAACCCTCATTTCTCCTTTCTCCGCTGACCCTGGTTTGGCTTGCTTTGTACCCTCCTTTGGTGTTTTGCAGACTCTCTTCATGGCAATTCCTACCTGGGTCTGTAGAGATCTGCAACTCCTCATGCTGTTCTCTTGTGAGACTACACCACCGTCAGGGTGAGCCACCCGCACACAAACAGTAACCGCTGACCAAATGGAGCTTCAGTCCAGAGGGACCTGGAGAAACTCGGGGATTTGGCCAAAAGAAACCTCGTGACGTTGACAAGGAGAATTGGCCAGTCTGGCCTCAGGGAGAAGAACCAACGTGTACATCAGGGCCAGCTGGGACCTGCTGTGCTGAGGAGGGACTCTGAGGAGGAGAAGGGCCTGGCAACTGCAAGGGACACCATCCGAGCCAGGGGTTTCTGCTGACTGTGAAGAAGGCCACTTGCATACGGGGCTGCGTTAGGATGAGCGTGGTCTCCCAGAGCAGGGCAGTTCTTCTGGCCCTTGACACCGCACTGGTAGGGACCCCCACACATGGCTTTGTCCCAGTTCTCGGCTCCCTCTTTTGCTGGAGCTGGGAGGAGCTGGAGAGTGGCCAGAGGAGATGTGGCCAGGTGGAGTTTGGGGCCTTAAGCAGATGGGCTGTGTGGAGGGGCTGAGAGACCTGGGCTGCTTTGGCCCCTTTGCCCAGTGGCGGAGAGGCTCGGGGCAGTCTAGGAGTAGCCTGAGACTGCTTGAAAGGTGGTTTCAGAGATGGTGGAGCTTTTCTGAAAAGTGGGAAACATCATGATGAGAAAGAGAAGATGCCACCAAGTGAATCTTGGGAGGTTGAGTCTGGGCACGAGGAGAAAGAAATGTCCCTGCAAGTGCAGTTCTGTGGTACAAGAGGCCACCCAGCAAGAGTCTGGATTAGCCAGAGCTTTGCATTGCAATGAGCAGTCTGTGAGGATGGAGAGATATCAGTAAGGGTAGGAACACACTCAGGTGACACCCAGGTTTGAAGCTGGCTGGGTGTCAAGAGCCTGCAGGGAAAGAGGTGCAGGTGTGGGACACCATAGGACATCCTGTGGTGGAGACATCTGGGGGCAGTGGCAAGGCTGAAAGCCCCCAAGACAGCCAAGGTCTTGGTCTGCTGGGCTGTGGCTGTTCTCTCTGCAGGTGATGCCTGTGAGGAGACATCTTCTCATTAGAGCACCAGGACTTCATCGCCCCCTTGTCACAACCTGTGAGCCTGAGAAAGAGTGTGTGGTAGTCCTGCTCTAGGCATTGCACTCCCCACATCACACTGGCCCAGGAAGAGCCCTGAGACACATGTGAGGGACAGGGTCTCCCCTCCCAGGGGCTGGGGGTCACAGCTTGGCCCTTTGGCTTGATGAAACACACCCAGGATTACTCAGCATCAGAGCCACCTTGCCATTGCCTTTGCCTACCTGTCATCACTGCCTCCACTTGCCTGCTCTAACCAGCCCCAGAGTTGCTTTGTCAGGGATGGCCCTCAGGGGGACCCATTAATGCTCCAAGAAACTGTGGAGTTTGCATCATCGGACTGTGACTTCTGGAGAGGTTTCATCAGCTTCCTCTCAGGGTCTGAGCTTCATGGACTCATCCCCAAACCCACCAGAGGGGTCATTAACATGCTGCCTTGGGCTGGTCCTCTGCTGCTGGTCTCCTGGGACAAAGGGAGCTCATGGCAAGTGGGCTGTGCTGCAGAGAGACATCTCTGGCCAGGAGCAGCTCCTCTGCAGAGCCCAGCAGGGCTGAGGGCTCTGCCTGCAGGCACCGAGGGGAGAACAGCGAGGCAGAGAGAGCTTAAAGGCAGTTGGAAATGGGAGGCTTGCTGAGAGCTCAGGGAGGGAGAAATCTTCGGAGCCCTTGACACGGTAAGTCTCTGGGTGCAGGGCAATGCCGATGCGGTTCCTGGAGGCATCTCCTCAAGCTGGCAGAGCCCACAGCTCCTGGGATGTGCCAGGTGGACTCCCTGTGCAGAGGCAAGTTTGAGTGGCTGTGAATGCAGGTGTGCAGGCAGGGGTGCCCAGTTGTGTCCTGCAGAGCAGGGTCCCTGCAGCCCAGGGGCTGTGTGCTGGGGCAGGGACTCTGCTGCCTGCCAGGGTCAGCCCTCAGCCTGCCCGGGGAGCTGCCCAGGGCACTGCAGGGAGAAGCTGTGGGTGGAAGGAGCGACCCCCTGGAAGGGCAGGGCAGGGTCCTTCTGCTCTTGAGAGGGTGCTGTGTGGGTCAGGGCTGTTCACAGCTCCAGATCACCCCTGGGACATTTGCCATGGCACTTCTCAAGGAGCATTGAGGTCACCTTGGGCAGTGCCCTGCTGCCAGGAGGTGTCTGCAGGGCAGAGCTGAGCACACAGAGGGTGGGATGGGCTCTGTGAGCAGGGACAGGGAGGAGAGGTGTGGGCAGAGCACCAGCTCCTGGCAGGGACAGCTCCAGGCAGCAGAGACATGGGCAGGGAGTGGGAGGAAACTGCAGGCAAGCCCTGGGCTAGGCTGCCTTCAGGCTGCTCTCTTGTGGTCCCTCACTCTAGATGTCTGCTGGGCGTTGTCTGCTGAGCCATGAGCTGACTCTGCCTTTAGGACATCCCATCTTCAGGACATCTGACTGTCTGCTTTGCCTGTGCTGCTGGGCTTGGGAGCTGCCCCAGAAGAGCACGGCTGTGCTGTAGGATCCCAGGGAGTGCTGAGCTTTCCCTTGGAGGTCAGTTCTCTCCTCTCAGAGGCCTTTGCTTCCCTCAGAGAGGGGCTGTGTCCTTCTCTCTCCATCACAACTCCACCTCTGGGCTGGGAAGGAGTTTTCAGATCTGCCCTTTGAAACACAACTCCCCTGCTCTCATCATCTTGTTTTGGGGATTATTGAAAGTGTCATTTGTGTGTGATATCATCTTCAAGGCAGCACAAGCAAAAGTGCAGGGCAGCTGGCTGACAGTCTAAAGGACACTGCAGCTCTCATGACTCTGCACTAAGCTACAAAGATCTGAACCCTTTTGCCTGTCCTTCCTCAAGACCCTTCCTATTTTCCATCCTAAAATGAGTATTTCTACCCCTCACAAGAACACTCCTCAGATGTGACAGTGGAAAATAAAAAGCACAGACAAAATTCTTACAAGGACATACTAAGCCGCTCTTGTGCATCCTGGGAACTTCTGAGTCATGACAGCAGGGACTGAATTTTACCATTAGAAGTGGATTACATCTGACATTGATTTTTAACATTTGAGCTTTCACAAACCAGCTCCATGTATCCACTGCAGCTGAGCACAGCTGACTCCTCAGCTCCTGACAACACACTCAGCCAGCACAAAGCAGAGAAAGGAAAATGCATTTCAGCATGGGGGTTTTACTATGAAAAAATGCTCAGAGAAATCTGTCACAATTTTCCTTGTCCTTCCTTTTTTCAACCAACCAGCCTCAATGTCAAGAAACAGCAGATGTCCAATGGCAGCTCCATCACTGAGTTCCTCCTCTTGGCATTCACAGACACATGGGAGCTGCAGCTCTTGCACTTCTGGCTCTTCCTGGGCATCTACCTGGCTGCTCTCCTGGCCAATGGCCTCATCATCACTGCCATAGCCTGCGACCACCACCTCCACACCCCCATGTACTTCCTCCTCCTCAACCTCTCCCTCCTCGACCTGGGCTCCATCTCCACCACTGTGCCCAAAGCCATGGCCAATTCCCTCTGGGACACCAGGGCCATCTCCTACACAGGATGTGCTACTCAGGTCTTTTTCTTTTTCTTTCTGATGTCAGCAGAGTTTTATCTTCTCACTATCATGTCTTATGACCGCTACGTTGCCATCTGCCAACCCCTGCACTACGGGACCCTCCTGGGCAGCAGAGCTTGTGTCCACATGGCACCAGCTGCCTGGGGCAGTGGGTTTCTCTATGCTGTGCTGCACACGGCCAGTATATTTTCTTTACCACTCTGCCAAGGTAATGCCTTGCACCAGTTTTTCTGTGATATCCCCCAGATCCTCAAGCTCTCCTGCTCAGGATCCTACTTCAGGGAAGTTGGGCTTCTTACATTAAGTTGTTTTTTAGCACTTGGTTGTTTTGTTTTCATTGTGCTGTCCTATGTGCAGATCTTCAGGGCCGTGCTGAGGATCCCCTCTGAGCAGGGACGGCACAAAGCCTTTTCCATGTGCCTCCCTCACCTGGCCGTGGTCTCCTTGTTTGTCAGCACTGTCATATTTTCTCACCTAAAGCCCCCCTACATCTCTTACCCATCCCTGGACCTGGTGGTGGCAGTTCTGTACTCGGTGGTGCCTCCATCAGCGAACCCCCTCATCTACAGCATGAGGAACCAGGAGCTCAAGGAGGCCATTAGGAAAGTGATTTCATGGATGTTTCTCATGAAAAATTTATCTCAGTTATGATATACTTCCCATCTCTCTTTCACAAGTGACTGCCAGGGTAACCAATATCAGGCCTTTATTTGGTTTCTTTGTTTATCATTATCCTCAGAGTTATCTGTTTGTTCATTTGTGTCTATTTTGTTCCTAATGAAATGTTCAGATTCATCTCAGTTCTACTGAGGAATGAACTTGCTCTGCCTCACCTGTATAAAAGGGGTGTCTGACCCTGGGACTCTCTCATCGCACCTCTGTAATAAAGTGGCATCTCCTCAATGCAGTTCCTCACGATTGAGCTGTTCTTCCAAAGCTGATGTCAACAACAGGCCCAAGGAATTTCACCCCCAAAGGGCCTGTTTCTCCTTGCGTTTTGGAGAGAAAAGCTCACTGTCACTTTGGGAGCTGTTAGAGACCGAGGGGTGGAATTTGGACTCAACCATTGGAGTGTGGTGAGAATGGAGATGGTGAGTGGTCTCTGAGGTACATACCCAGGGCTATCCCACATGTGACAGTGCAGAGGACATCCCCCCAGAGGGGAATCTGCAGCTGCCTGCAGATCTCTGTGGTGGGCAGTGGCTGGACCCACCCCAAGGTGAGCGATTGCCCGAGCTGCATTCACCCAAAGAATCCTGGTATCTGCAAGGAAACAAAGACAGAGATGACCAGTAACAGACCAACTCCTGATTTGGCTTTGCATGTGTGCGCAGCTTTTGCTTTACCTGTGAAACTGCCTTCATCTCACCCCACAAGTTCACTCACTTTTACCCTTTGGATTCTTCTTCCCCATCCTGCTGGGAGGGAGGGAGGGAGCGAGCAGCTGTGTGGGGCTGAGCTGCCTACCGGGTTACACCACACCACCAGGACACGTTCTTGGGACAACCTCCCCCACCCATCTGCCAGCTCTTACCCCACAAGTCACTCCCAGACAAAGCTCCTCACCTGGGGCTGAGCTGGACAACTGGGGTCCAGCTGTGACCAGAGAGAGGACAAGGGCTGTCCTGGGTCCTCTGCAGCCTTTGTGATCCCCACAGATCAAGGAAGCATGCAGAGGAGAACCTGGCAACATGCAGACCATGCCCATGCCCATGAGGGCCCTCCAGAAGAGTCCCTCAGTCTAAATGTCCAGCCTGGCTTGCTTTTGCATGAAGAGAGAGAGGAGAAACTGTCCCAGGAGCCTCCTGCCAGACCCATCTCCTCATGCCACCTTTCCAGCCCTGGCCATTCACCATGGTCCTTGGGAGGGCTGACCTTTGCCATGTCCTGTGGGGCTCAGTGGCCGTGTTGCTAGGAGAGGCAGTCCTGCCCAGCCTCTGTCCTGGCCCAGAGCCCTGCAAAGTGCAGAGCAGGGCTGACTGGGAACCAGCACCTGGGACGCAGCTCAGCCTGGGCAGGGGCAGGGTGCTGGGGGAGGCTGCCCAAGCAGGAGGGCCACTGGGGGCTGGGGCACTGCGAGCTGCTGTGGGGGATGATGCCAAGGGAGACTTTTCTCCACCACTGAACACCCCCTGCCCCAGGGGATGTGCACAGCAGGGCCATGGGGCCATGTGTGGGGCTGCATCTGCACAGGGGAGGGAATGCCCACAGCAGACACAATGCTCCAGGGAGCTCCCACACTGCTGGGACCTCAGAATTAACCCCAGCCCCCAGCCAGGCAGGGCTCTCGCCCTTCTTACTGCGATGGTGCCAGTGGACATGTGCTGGCTCAGGAGAAAGCACTGACCAATCTGATTGAACTCTCAAGTTCTCCCTGCTCAGAGCAGACCATGGGGCTAGAGACCTCCATAGGTCCCTTCCCAGCCAAACCTCTGTAGGGAGAGGGGATAAGCAGTGGAGGTGAGGGTAGTGTGTTGAGGCATTGCTGGCATTTTTAATCCCTGGCTAAGTCTGTCCTCGGGATTATGCATTGAATGACTTCATCCTCAAAAGGAGGCTCTGCTCCATGGGCACCAGGAGTCAAACCAGCACTGGGCTACCACCAAAATGGCTTCACTAAGTGCAAATCTTGTCTGACAAATTTTGTGGCCTTTAACAATGGTGTTAGAGCATTGGTGGATAAGGGAAGAGTGACAGACGTCATCTACCTGGACTTGTGCAAAGCATTTGACACCAACCCGCATGAAGTCCTGGTGTCTAAATGGGACAGATGTGAAATCAAGGGAGGGACCACTTGGTGGATAAGGAATTGGCTGGATGGTCGCACTCAAGGAGTTATGGTCAACAGCTCCATGTCCAAGTGGAGATCAGTGACGAGTGGTGTTCCTTGGAGGTTGGACTGGTGCTGTTTAACATTGTTGTGGGTGACATGGATAGTGGGACTGAGTGCACCCTCAGCAAGTTTGCCGACGACACCAAGCTGTGAGGTATGGTCGACACACTAGAGGGAAGGGATGCCATCCAGAGGGACCTTGACAGGCTTGATAGGTTCACCCTGTGAACCTCATGAAGCTCAACAAGGCCAAGTGCAAGGTCCTGCACGTGGGTCGGCACAATCCCAAGCACAGGTACAGGCTGGGTGGAGAATGGATTGAGAGCAGCCCTGAGGAGAAGGAGTTGGGAGTGTTTATTGATAAAAAGCTGAACATGAGCTGGTAATGTGCACTTGCAGCCCAGAAAGCCAACTGTGTTTTGGGCTGCATCAAAATCAGCGTGACCAGCAGGCTGAGGGAGGGGATTCTCCCACTCTACTGTGCTCTTGTGAAACACCACCTGGAGTACCGTGTCCAGCTCTGGGGGCCCCAGAACAAGAAAGACATGGAGCTGTTGGAGCGAGTCAAGAGCGGGCCACAAAGATGCTCAGAGGGCTGGAGCACCTCTCCTGTGAAGACAGGCAGAGACAGTTGGGGTTGTTCAGCCTGGAGAAGAGAAGGCTCCAGGGAGACCTTGTAGCAGCCTTCCAAAACCTAAAGGAGGCCTACAGGAAGGATTGAGAAGGACTCTTTATCAGGGAGTGTAGTGACAGGACAAGGGGTAATGGCTTTAAACTGAAGGAGTGTAGATGTAGATTAGATATTAGCAAGAAATTCTTCCCTGTGAGGGTGGTGAGGCACTGGCACAGGTTGCCCAGAGAAGCTGTGGATACCCCATCCCTGGAAGTCTTCAAGGCCAGGTTGCATGGGGCTTTGGGAAACGAGGCCTAGTGGAAGATGTCCCTGCCCATGTCAGGGAGGTTGGAACTAGATGATCTTTGAGATCCCTTCCAACTCAAATCATTCTATGATTCTATGCTTCTATGAAAACATTCTCCCGCACTGCATGCCACGGCCAAGCTGCACCTAGTGATGTCCACCTTCCACAAGGCATAGTCATACAAGAAATGATTTCGACAGAGAGATAGGAAAGGAGAGATGAAATACAATTCAGGAGTTGATTGAAGAGATAATAAGACCCCTGAAAGAAAGGGCAAGTTTCTGACTGCCTGAAGCTCAAAGCAGCCACCTGATGGTTGGGAGGAATCTGAATGACCAAAAAGCAAGGGGAGGGGGAAGCCTGGAGAGCCATGGGAAGGGCCTATGTCCACTTACTTTGCTGAAAAGATGCCCTTAGACACGGTCCTTTAACCAGGAGAGCTGCAACACCTGGAAGGGGAGGGAGGTTAAACACACAGTGAAATAGAGTAGTGGTAAGGCAAGAATGAGCAAAGATCAGTGTTTCTTCTCCCATGATTAATGCAATTCTTGGAAATCCCCATTGCGGGCATGGTGGGGAAACATTGTCATTTCATGAAAAGTACTCAAATGTTTCAGCTGATAAAAATGTGCTGACATCTCTTTGAATGTCTAAACCCGTTGTTCACCCTTCCAGGCAGATCTCAGCTGTCTGACCAAAACCACCCACGGGCACTTGTAGGGGCCCCAGCGTAGCTGAGGGGCTTGCCTGGGACTGGCAGCTGTCAGAGAGGAGCTGTGGGAGAGCAGAGCCCCTGGGGAGCTGCAGGTGGAGGCTGGGCAAGGGGTCCCAGGGCATCTACACTGGCACCGAGCTTCTGTGTCCCTGAGACTGAAGGCATTTGTGTCCTACAAGTAACCCCAGTGCTGGAAAACAAGTTCCTTTGCAAAAAAGGAAAAAGAACACCAAATCCCATGAAAGACCAGAATATTAGAAGGAAAGACAAAAAAGTATGAAGAATTGTAAAATTTGAAAAGTGTGTTGACACATTTTCTTTTCTTTAGATTATTTCCTTCTTCATTTCTTTTTTCATTTCAAGGGCAGGGAATATATTAATTAGCATGTGTGAAGCTATAGCATTAAAAAAAAAAAAAAGTGTCTTGCACAGAATTCCATGCCCACCCCCAAAACCTTCCTTGCCAGGACTGTTTATGTGTTGTGGATGAGTAGAATGCACCTCACTCAGAGAAGCAGCAATAAGCTGTCTTGAGGTAAAATGATAATTTGACAGAGTTCCATAAGTTGGCTGGAATTTAACAAAGTGCATTCAACAGTGGTTTGACAAGGTTCAGCAGGTTTGGCCCTGTGAGGTGCCAACACCTGAGCTGTCTGTCCTCATGCGCTTCTCATGCACACGGGGTGTTCAGAGACATGAGTCCTTCCCTTGCAGACGCAGAGGCAGTGCATGGCAGCAGTCACAATGTCTCGCTGGGCTCCTGTTGCCATGTCAGGAGGCTGGGAGGCACCTCAGCCCTGCGCTGTATCGCCCTGCTCTGCACTCGCCTGAGGTGCCCCAAGGCAGGAGGAATGGACACGGGGACCTGGGTTCAAGGAAGCCCACCCCAGTGCTGCATGCAGGTGGTTTCCCAGGGGATGTTACTCTCTAAGTCAAGTGACCTGGGGACACTGTGTGTCCCACGCACCTTCATGGTGTCCCCAGGAACAGCTGTGGGCATTTGTGCTCACTCAGGTTCCTCCCACCCCACGCACACCATGTGCATGCTCACGATTCGTCTGTATGATGCCAAGATGGACTTGTGACCTGGTCACTCGGTGTCCCTCCGTGGAGGCACAAACAACCCCTCTGAGCTGGGGTGGGAGGCCAGTGCTGGCAATGGTGGTTGTTCTTGGCTGCTGTGTGACGATGACCCCGGGGCAGCTTTCCCGGGGTGCCCAGCACACATGGGCACAGAGCAGGTCCTGCTCTGCTGGTGCTTCATGGCTCTGCCAGGAGGCCTGGCTGTGCGAGGACACTGCTGTGTACCCCCACCCTGCACACTCACGCAGCTGAGGTGGACACCGGTGTTTCCCTCTCGCTGGCACTTCCCAGCCCAGACATCCCAGCCCCTTCCCAGCTCTCACCACTCCCCTGCCCTCTCCCCAGGTGAGCAGAGCATCCCAGTCTGTGCTGGTCCCTCAGCAGGAAATGGAGAAGATGGAGGTGAGTGACAGTGTCTCTCTGGCTGGCATGCTGAGGAGATCTCCACGCCAGGCAGCCTGCAGCCCCCCTGCCAGTCCCACTCCCCAGGACAGCACAGAGTCCTGGCCCTGGGGCTCCTCTGGCAGCTCCCGCTGCCCCAGTGGCAGGGCAGCCTGCCCCAAGCTGGCACCCGCAGCCAAGGCTTTCTCTTTCCATGTCTGCCCTGCACACACATGGTGCCCTGCTCTTCTCCCAGGACATCCCATCTCCCCACAGAGCCTTTCCGCAAGGTGGGCACATCTGTGCTGGCCTGGACAGCCATTCCTACACCCCCTGCCCATGCTCTCCACAGCCCTTGAGCTGGGGGAGCTGCTCTGCAGAGCAAGTGGGCTGTGGGGCCTGGGGTCACAGGGGCACTCTGCAAGGGACGTGCTGGTCAGGCTGGGAGGCAGACCCAGCTCAGGGACATCACTGCCACTGACTGCCTCCCACAGAGGCTCTTATGTGGCCAGGGAGGCTGCTCAGAGGTGACCTGCCTTATTGCCAATGCCATGAGATGTGTTTAGGTGCTGCACCGCATCCAGTCTATGGAATTCCACTGATGGTAAAACGAACCACTCACCAGGCTCCTTTCCCTGTGCCTGCTGTGTCCCCTGGGCTTGCAGAACCCTCACTTGGTGGTTCACACCCACATTTAGCACTTGATCTCTGGGGCACTTCACCTTGCACAGGCTCGTGCTCAGTGGGCTCCATTCCCTGCTGACCTCCTGGCATGTGCTGTCCCTGCAGATCCCCTGTGCCCTCCTGGCAGCTCCTGATTCCTTCCAGAAAAACACTCCTCTGCTATCAGCCCTACCACAGGCTGTCGAGCCCCAGGCAGCTTAGTTGGAGTCCATTCAGCATCTGTGTGGGTGCTGTCCACCCACAAGGAACACCTGAGCCATTCCTCAGTCCCTGGAAGAGCACACTGGGACCCTCATCTCATCCCTCTGCACCCATGCAGAAACAAGCAAAGCAACAGTTTTCTTTAGAGTCTCTTCCTTGGGCATGTTCTTGAGAGCCAGACTGGAAAAAGACATAAGCCTTTGGGCAGTGCCCTGAGGAGATTGCCTTTCCTGGTGGAAATGCTGTTACAGAGGCCAGCTGTGTCAGAGATCTGCTGTGCAGGGACTCTGTACACAGGAACGGCCTCTGCAGCTCCAGAGAAGGTCTTGGGGGATAAAATCTCAGTCAGAAATGTCACTGCAGCGTCCTTTTTGATGTTGCAATACACAGAGGGTATGGAAATTCATTTACCCTGCCTCCGGGTAAAAACCAGACAGGTAGATAATGAATTAGCAATGGTATGTATAATGAAAATTCTTTGTGGACAACATTATTACAAGTGAAAAAAAGAAAAATAAAATAAATCAACAATGACATTAAGAGCGATAAAACACATCAAAGGAGACTGGGCCTGCCATGAATTCTGTTACAAGTGATATGTTGAAGGACATGTGCATTATATTGCTTCTGAAAACCATGTAGTCATCAGTTTCCAAACTGCACCCTTGAGGTCCTGGTTCCTCATGCTGTAGATGAGGGGGTTCACTGCTGGAGGAACCACCGAGTACAGAACTGCCACCACCAGGTCCAGGGATGGGGAGGAGATGGAGGGGGCTTCAGGTGAGCAAACAGGGCAGTGCTGATAAACAGGGAGACCACGGCCAGGTGAGGGAGGCACATGGAAAAGGCTTTGTGCCGTCCCTGCTCAGAGGGGATCCTCAGCACGGCCCTGAAGATCTGCACATAGGACACCACAATGAAAATGAAACAAACAAATGCTACACAGACACTAACCACAAGCAGTCCAGCCTCCCTGAGGTAGGTGTCTGAGCAAGAGAGCTTGAGGATCTGGGGGATTTCACAGAAGAACTGGTCCAGGGCATTGCCCTGGCAGAGTGGTATAGAAAATGTATTGGCCGTGTGCAGCACAGCATAGAGAAACCCAGTGCCCCAGGCAGCTGCTGCCATGTGGACACAAGCTCTGCTGCCCAGGAGGGTCCCGTAGTGCAGGGGTTGGCAGATGGCAACGTAGCGGTCATAAGACATGATAGTGAGAAGATAAAACTCTGCTGACATCAGAAAGAAAAAGACCTGAGCAGCACATCCTGTGTAGGAGATGGCCCTGGTGTCCCAGATTAAGTTGGCCATGGCTTTGGGAACAGTGGTGGAGATGGTGCCCAGGTCGAGGAGGGAGAGGTTGAGGAGGAAGAAGTACATGGGGGTGTGGAGGTGGTGGTCGCAGGCTATGGCAGTGATGATGAGGCCATTGGCCAGGAGAGCAGCCAGGTAGATGCCCAGGAAGAGCCAGAAGTGCAAGAGCTGCAGCTCCCGTGTGTCTGCGAATGCCAGGAGGAGGAACTCAGTGATGGAGCTGCTGTTGGACATTTGCTGGTTCTTAATATGGAGCCATTGTCCTAAAAAGGAAAGGACAGGGAAAGCTATGACAGAGTTCTCTGAGCAAAGCCACTCCATTTTTCACAGAAATCCCATCCCCCTCCCCCAATTCCAAGGCTTTTCCTTTCTTTGCTTTGTGCTGGCTGAGTGTGCTGTGAGGAGCAGGACCTCTGCCCCTGTGCTGCCAAGGAGTCAGCTCTGCCCTGCTGCAGTGAGTACATGGGAGCTGGTTCTTGACACCCCCGATGGTCACAAGGGCTGTCAGATGCAATTCACCCTTGATGGAAATGTTCAATATCTGCACTCACCACTCCAGAGAGTGTGGGCTGCAGAAGAGAGGCTGAGCATGTCTTTATGGTGATTTTTCTCTGTGTTTTTCTACCATCATATCCGGTTTAGTACGATTTTTAAGGAAGAAATCCTCCTTTTTATGACTGAAAGTGTGGAGTCTTCAGACAAGACAGGCGAAAGGGCTCAACTCTCTGTGTCTCAGTGCAGAGTCAGGAGAGCTGCATTGCCCATCAGTCTTGTTCCCACATGCCCTGTGCTTAACTTCTGGTACCTCAGGGATGACTGTGCATTAAATTAGTCTTTAAAAAAAAAAAAAAAGGCAACTGGACTGATGAAATCAGGAGGGTGCTGTTTCAAAGGGCAGATCTGCAAACTCTTCTTTTTGCAGCACAGAGGTGAAGCTGTGATGGAGAGGGAAGGACATGGCCCCTCTCAGAAAGAAGCAAAGGCCTCTGAGAGGAGAGAACTGACCTCCAAGGGAAAGCTCAGCACTCCCTGGGATCCTACAGCACAGCCGTGCTCTTCTGGGGCAGCTCCCAGCCCAGCAGCACAGGCAAAGCAGACAGTCAGATGTCCTGAAGATGGGATGTCCTAAAGGCAGAGTCAGCTCATTGCTCAGCAGACAACGCCCAGCAGACATCTAGAGTGAGGGACCACAAGAGAGCAGCCTGAAGGCAGCCTCGCCCAGGGCTTGCCTGCAGTTTCCTCCCACTCCCTGCCCATGTCTCTGCTGCCTGGAGCTGTCCCTGCCAGGAGCTGGTGCTCTGCCCACACCTCTCCTCCCTGTCCCTGCTCACAGAGCCCATCCCACCCTCTGTGTGCTCAGCTCTGCCCTGCAGACCCCTCCTGGCAGCAGGGCACTGCCCAAGGGGATCGCAATGCTCCTTGAGAAGTGCCATGGCAAATGTCCCAGGGGCGATCTGGAGCTGTGAACAGCCCTCACAAACAAAGCACCCTCTCAAGAGCAGAAGGACCCTGCCCTGCCCTTCCAGGGGGTCGCTCCTTCCACCCACAGCTTCTCCCTGCAGTGCCCTGGGCAGCTCCCCGGGCAGGCTGAGGGCTGACCCTGGCAGGCGGCAGAGTCCCTGCCCTGGCACACAGGGCTGCAGGGACCCTGCTCTGAAGGACACAACTGGGCACCCCTGCCTGCACACCTGCATTCCCAGCCACTCAAGCTTGCCTCTGCACAGGGAGTCCACCTGGCACATCCCAGGAGCTGTGGGCTCTGCCAGCTTGAGGAGATGCCTCCAGGAACCACATCGGCATTGCCCTGCACCCAGAGACTTACCGTGTCAAGGGCTCTGAAGATTTCTCCTTCCCTGAGCTCTCAGCAAGCCTCCCATTTCCAACTGCCTTTAAGCTCTCTCTGCCTCGCTGTTCTCCCCTCGGTGCCTGCAGGCAGAGCCCTCAGCCCTGCTGGGCTCTGCAGAGGAGCTGCTCCTGGCCAGAGATGTCTCTCTGCAGCACAGCCCACTTGCCATGAGCTCCCTTTGTCCCAGGACCCTGGAGCAGCTCAGCAGCAGAGGCCCAGCCCAAGGCGGCATGGTAATGACCCCTCTGGTGGGTTTGGGGATGAGTCCATGAAGCTCAGACCCTGAGAGGAAGCTGATGAAACCTCTCCAGAAGTCACAGTTCGATGCAAACTCCACAGTTTCTTGGAGCATTAATGGGTCCCCCTGAGGGCCATCCCTGACAAAGCAACTCTGGGGCTGGTTAGAGCAGGCAAGTGGAGGCAGTGATGACAGGTAGGCAAAGGCAATGGCAAGGTGGCTCTGATGCTGAGTAATCCTGGGTGTGTTTTATTAAGTCAAAGGGCCAAGCTGTGACCCCCAGCCCCAGGGAGGGGAGACCCGGTGCCTCACACGTGTCTCAGGGCTCTTCCTGGGCCAGTGTGATGTGGGGATGTGCAATGCCTAGAGCAGGACTACCACACACTCTTTCTCAGGCTCACAGGTTGTGACAAGGGGGCGATGAAGTCCTGGTGCTCTAATGATAAGAGGTCTCCTCACAGGCATCACCTGCAGAGAGAACAGCCACAGCCCAGCAGACCAAGACCTTGGCTGTCTTGGGGGCTTTCAGCCTTGCCACTGCCCCCAGATGTCTCCACCACAGGATGTCCTATGGTGTCCCACAGCTGCACCTCTTTCCCTGCAGGCTCTCGACACCCAGCAAGCATCAAACCTGGGTGTCACCTGAGTGTGTTCCTACCCTTACTGATATCTCTCCATCCTCACAGACTGCTCATTGCAATGCAAAGCTCTGGCTAATCCAGACTCTTGCTGGGTGGCCTCTTGTACCACAGAACTGCACTTGCAGGGACATTTCTTTCTCCTCGTGCCCAGACTCAACCTCCCAAGATTCACTTGGTGGCATCTTCTCTTTCTCATCATGATGTTTCCCACTTTTCAGAAAAGCTCCACCATCTCTGAAACCACCTTTCAAGCAGTCTCAGGCTACTCCTAGACTGCCCCGAGCCTCTCCGCCACTGGGCAAAGGGGCCAAAGCAGCCCAGGTCTCTCAGCCCCTCCACACAGCCCATCTGCTTAAGGCCCCAGACTCCACCTGGCCACATCTCCTCTGGCCACTCTCCAGCTCCTCCCAGCTCCAGCAAAAGAGGGAGCCGAGAACTGGGACAAAGCCATGTGTGGGGGTCCCTACCAGTGCGGTGTCAAGGGCCAGAAGAACTGCCCTGCTCTGGGGGACCATGCTCATCCTAACGCAGCCCCGTATGCAAGTGGCCTTCTTCACAGTGAGCAGAAACCCCTGGCTCGGATGGTGTCCCTTGCAGTTGCCAGGCCCTTCTCCTCCTCAGAGTCCCTCCTCAGCACAGCAGGTCCCAGCTGGCCCTGACGTACAGGTTGGTTCTTCTCCCTGAGGCCAGACTGGCCAATTCTCCTTGTCAACGTCATGAGGTTTCTTTTGGCCAAATCCCCGAGTTTCTCCAGGTCCCTCTGGACTGAAGCTCCATTTGGTCAGTGGTTACTGATCGTGTGCGGGTGGCTCACCCTGACGGTGGTGTAGTCTCACAAGAGAACAGCATGAGGAGTTGCAGATCTCTACAGACCCAGGTAGGAATTGCCATGAAGAGAGTCTGCAAAACACCAAAGGAGGGTACAAAGCAAGCCAAACCAGGGTCAGCAGAGAAAGGAGAAATGAGGGTGGGGCTGTTTGACGCATGGTGATATTAGAGGAAAATCTATAGCTGTGTAGACACACAGACAACATGGATCCCTCCAGGAGCCAAATCCAGCAGCCCGACAGAGGTGAGACTGCTGCAGCTCCATGCCACGCCATCCCCTACACACATGCACACAGAAATGCCAGCACATGTGCACGTGCACACACCCCCACACACACTCAGAATGAAGTCTCTCAGTCAACTCGCAGACTCTACAGCAGCTGGCACTGAACTCCCCTGCTCCTCCAGAACCAGCCTCTCCATGGTCTCACCATCGGAGTGGCTCACACAGCCTTGGCTCCCAGGTCACTTCACCTTTGCACCAGCGACTCCAGCTTGATCTTCACCACCAATTGCACACTGACGCGTGTAACCTCACTCGCTCCGCAGCCGGCAGCACAGACACGTGGGCCTCTGTGACAGCTGGTCTGACTCCCCTTGCTGGCACGTAGAGCTGCTCCTGGCACATGCACGCACACAGCATAGAGAGCCCCCCAGCCAGGAACAGAGTTAGAAATGGAGCTGAACGAGGAGACACATCAGACGGTTGAGTTCAGGCGCAGGGCATGTCCAGACCAGCATATTGACCAGACAAAGTTTTATATGCGAAGGCTCCTTTTATCCCTGTTATATTTATGGATGAAATCATCTTGAGTGCCCTCCCATAGCACATACAGGATAAGCAATCAGGCTCAGTCATCATGTGTTCATGAAAGGCAGGTCCTTCTTGATTACCCTCATCTCCTTGTATGACAAGGTGACCCACTTAGTGGATGAGGGAAAGATGGTGGATGTTGTCTACCTAGACTTTAGTAAAGCCTTTGACACCATATCCCAGAGCATTGTCCTGGAGAAACTGGCTGCTCATGGAGTTTGTGGGCATATGCTTTGCTGGGTAAAGAACTGTCTGGATGGCTGGGCCCAAAGTCTTGTGGTGAATGGAGTTCATACCAGTTGGCGGTATTTGCCAGGGCTCAGTACTGGTGCCAGTTCTCCTTAATGTCTTCATGAATTATGTGGACGAGGGGATCAAGTGGACTCCCAGTAAGTTTGCTGATGACACCAAGTTGGGTGGGAGTGTGGATCTGCTTGAGGGTATAAAGGCTCTGCGGAGGGATCTGGGCAGGCTGGATCAATGAGCAGAGGCCATCTGTATGAGGTTCAACAAGGCCAAGTGCCGGGTCCTGCACTTGGGTCACAACAACCCCAGGCAACACTACAGGCTTGGGGAAGAGGGGCTGGAAAGCTGCCTGGTGGAGAAGGACCTGGGTGTGCTGGTTGACATCCGGCTGAACATGAGCCAGCAGTGTGCCCAGGTGGGCAAGAAGGCCAAGAGCATCCTGGCTTGTATCAGAAATAGTGTGGCCAGCAGGAGTAAGGAAGTGATTGTGCCCCTGTATGCAGCTCTGGTGAGGCTGCACCTTGAGTGCACATGTTCATTTTTGTGCCTCTCAGTACAAGAAGGACATTGAGGAGCTGGAGCACGTCCAGAGAAGGGCAGCAAAGCTGGTAGAGAGACTGGAGCAAAGTCTTATGAGGAGCGGCTGAGGGAACTGGAGGTGTTTAGCCTGGAGAAGAGGAGGCTGAGGGGAGACCTGATTGCTCTCTACAGCTACCTCAAAGGAGGTTGTAGCCAGGTGGGTGTTGGTCTCTTCTCCCAAGTAACTAGCGACAGGACAAGAGGAAATGTTCTCAAGTTGCCTCAGGGGAGGTTTAGATTGGATATTAGGAAAAATTTCTTCACTGAAGGAGTGGTTAGGCATTGGAACTGGCTGCCCAGAGAGGTGGTGGAGTCCCCATCCCTGGAGGTGTTCGAAAACCACGTACATGTGGCACTTCAGGACATGGTTTAGTAGACATGGTGGTGTTGGGCCGATGGTTGGACTTGATGACCTTAGAGGTCTTTTCCAACCTTAAAGATTCTATGATTCTATGATTCTAAAAAGGGAGAGGCATGGCGTTTAGTGATTGCTACCATCTTTTGCTCTGGAACAGTTGGGCATCTGTCTACCTGTGTGAGGTGGGGAGTAATTGCCTTTGCATCACTTTTTTTTATTCTGTTGTCCTTCTTCTTCCACTTCCCATGCTCTTATTAAACAATTTTTATCTTCACCCCCAAGTTTTCTTGCTTTTACTCTTCCTTCCCTCTTGCTCCATCCCCCTGGTTGTGGGGGAGGATGGTGAGTGAGCTGCAGTGTGGTGCCTAATTTCTTACTGGTGTTAACCCACACCACTTACAAACAAGGAAGAGCTGGTCAGGATGTAAAAAGAAAAGATGGGAAACAAGGCAAAGAACAGGAATTCAAGAGAGCAGGTTTTGGTCTGGTGAGGAACCTACTTGGAAGAATCCCATAGGATATGGCCCTGCAGAGAAGAGGGGGTGCTGTGAGCTGTTCGATGGTCAAGGATCTCCTCTTCAGGCTCCAGAACTGTCCACCCTGACATGCAGGAAGTCAAGAAAAGGTGGCAGGAAGCTGGCATGGACGAGAAAGGCGCTTCTGCCTAAAGTCGAGCCTGAAGAGGAAGGACAGAGAAGGTGGAAGGTGGCTGCCTTCCAGCCTCAGTGGTTCTGTGATTCTGTGCTGCAGAGCGCCATTGGTGTGCATGTGTACTTGTCTGTGTGTGGGGGTGAGGGTATCCTGGAGTCACCTCGCGGATAGACAGAGGGGTCTAAGAC
Organism: Grus americana; assembly: GCF_028858705.1. Classification (NCBI taxonomy): domain Eukaryota; kingdom Metazoa; phylum Chordata; class Aves; order Gruiformes; family Gruidae; genus Grus; species Grus americana. The sequence continues at coordinate 1,897,726 of NC_072878.1, read as the reverse complement.
CAGTTCCTGGAGGGATCCATGTTGTCTGTGTGTCTGTAGAGGTATACATTTTCCACTAACACAGCCTAGCACAGAAACAGCCATGCGCCGCTCACTCACCCCTCCCCCGGTGGGCTGGGGAGGAGAACGGAAAAACAATGGCAAAGCCTTAAGGGCTGGGATAAGGGCAGTTTAGTGGGACAGCAAGGGAGAGGGAAAACAATCAACAACAGTGCTGATAACAGATATTCACAATGGGTGATAACAAAGAACAATTTACCGATCCGATGACCGACCAAAGGGACGCTCAGCCTGTCCGGGAGTCACACCGAACCCGCCCCTGCCCGACTAGCCCCCTTTTATGGTGAGCATGATGTCACCTGTTATGGAATAGCCCCTGGCCAGCTTGGCTCACCTGTCCTGGCTCTTTGTGAAATTAACTCTATCCTTGCCAGAACCAGGACATTATCCACCCCTTATTCCATACCATCTACATCATGCCTAGATTATTTCACAGATCTCATTCCCTTAACTCTACGGGCTATCGCTCTAAAATGCCTGTCAAGTTCATTTAGTGCATGGCTTTGGGTTCCATCTGCCATTATAGTCTCTCAGAGCAGGAGCAATGGTGCGTGCTTCTGGATTGTTGCTCGCTACATCCGGAGTTTTCACGGCCGGTGTATCTGGTGTGGTCCATGATCACAGTCCGGATGTCAAAGATGTGATTTTTAATGAAGTTCCTGGGCACCAGTTGAAGTCAGTTCTAGTTCCATCATCATGGCACTTTGTTCAGTTCCAAAGTCCATTCTTCATTAGTTTTGGGTGATTCTTATGGTCATACCATTGATACAGTATAGTATATAGCTATTAATATCATACAATTTGATTTATTGGCTATTTTCACCCAAAATCAAATCCCCTTGGGGTACACACCCGACTTCCCCATCTTTTCTCATCACCCACCAAGTGCACCCTGGTCCCTGAGCAAAAGCAATCCCACAGATGGGCTTGCCTTTGCCTGAAGCAGGGATAACCCAAAGTGGTTTACCCAACATATTTGTCATGCGCACTACAGGAACTTTATCTCCTTCTACTGCACGTGGAAGTTTTGATTGGGCAGGGCCAGCTCGATTGGCAGATCCCCGAGTGTTAACCAACCAGGTGGCCTTTGCTACAGGTGTGTCCCAGTGTTTGAGGGTCCCAACACCCATTGCTCTCAGGGTAGTCTTTAAGAGCCCATTGAATCGTTCAGTTTTCCCAGAGGCTGGTGCATGGTAGGGGATGTGATACACCCACTCAATGCCATGCTCTTTGGCCCAGGGGTCTATGAGGTTGTTTCAGAAATGAGTCCCGTTGTCTGACTCAATTCTCTCTGGGGTGCCATGTCACCACAGGACTTGCTTTTCAAGACCCAAGATGGTGTTCCGGGCAGTGGCATGGGGCACAGGATATGTTTCTAGCCATCCAGTGGTTGCTTCCACCATTGTAAGAACATAATGCTTGCCTTGGCGGGTTTGTGGGAGCGTGATGTAGTCAATTTTCCATGCTTCCCCATATTTATATTTCAACCATCGGCCTCCATACCACAGAGGCTTTACCTGCTTGGCTTGCTTGATGGCGGCGCATGTTTCACATTGATGGATGACCTGTGAGATGGCGTCCATGCTCAAGTCCACCCCTCGATCACGGGCCCATCTATATGTCGCATCTCTTCCTTGATGGCCTGAGATGTCGTGGGCCCACCGAGCTGTGAACAATTCACCCTTACGCTGCCAGTCCAAATCCACCTGAGCCACTTCAATCTTGGCAGCCTGATCCACCTGCTGGTTGTTCTGATGTTCCTCTGTGGCCCGACTCTTGGGTACGTGGGCATCTACATGACGTACCTTTACAACTAGCTTCTCTAGCCGGGCAGCAATATCTTGCCACAATGGGCCAGCCCAGATGGGTTTGCCTCTGCGTTGCCAGTTGTTTCGCTTCCACTGCTGTAACCACCCCCACAGGGCATTGGCCACCATCCATGAGTCAGTAGAGAGGTACAGTGTTGGCCACTTTTCTCTTTCAGCAATATCTAAAGCCAGCTGGATGGCTTTCACCTCTGCAAACTGGCTCGATTCACCTTCTCCTTCAGCAGCTTCTGCAACTCGCCGTGTAGGACTCCATACAGCGGCCTTCCACCTTTGATGCTTTCCCACGATGCGACAGGACCCATCAGTGAAGAGGGCATATGGTTTCTCATCTTCTGTTAGTTTATTATACGGTGGGGCTTCTTCAGCACGTGTCACCTCCTCCTCTGGCAACATTCCGAAATCTTTCCCTTCTGGCCAGTCTGTGATCACTTCCAGAATTCCTGGGTGACTGGGGCTTCCTATTTGAGCCCGCTGTGTAATCAGTGCAACCCACTCACTCCACATAGCATCGGTTGCATGATGTGTAGAAGGAGCCCTCTCTTTGAACATCCAGCCCAGCACTGGCAGTCGGGGTGCCAAGAGGAGCTGTGCTTCAGTGCCACCCACTTCTGAAGCAGCTCGAACCCCTTCATAGGCTGCCAATATCTCCTTTTCCGTTGGAGTGTAGGGGGGCTCAGATCCTCCGTATCCCCGACTCCAAAACCCCAGGGGATGACCTTGGGTCTCCCCTGGGGCTTTCTGCCAGAGACTCCAGGTAGGGCTGTTCTCCCTGGCTGCGGTGTACAGCACATTTTTCACATCTGGTCCTGCCCGGACTGGCCCAATGGCTATGGCATGAACTATTTCTTGTTTAATTTGTTCAAAAGCTTGTCGTTGCTCAGGGCCCCATTTGAAATCATTCTTCTTCCGGGTTACGTGGTAGAGAGGGCTTTACTATCAGACTGTAATTCGGAATGTGCATTCTCCAGAAACCCACAACGCCTAAGAAGGCCTGTGTCTCCTTTTTGTTGGTCGGTGGAGACATGGCTGCTATTTTGTTGATAATATCCGTTGGGATCTGACGCCGCCCATCATGCCACCTTATTCCTAAACATTGGATTTCCTGCGCAGGCCCCTTCACCTTACTTCGTTTTATGGCAAAGCCAGCCTGCAGCAGGATTTGGATTATTTTCTTCCCTTTCTCAGAAACTTCCTCTGCTGAGTTGCCCCACACCATGATGTCATCAATGTCTTGCAGGTGCTCTGGGGCTTCACCCTTTTCTAGTGCAGTCTGGATCAGTCCATGGCAAATGGTGGGGCTGTGTTTCCACCCCTGGGGCAGTCGATTCCAGGTGTACTAGACGCCCCTCTAAGTGAAGGCAAACTGTGGCCTGCACTCTGCTGCCAAAGGGATCGAGAAAAATGCATTAGCTATATCAATTGTGGCATACCATTTGGCTGCCTTTGACTCCAGTTCATATTGAAGCTCCAGCATGTTTGGCACAGCAGCACTCATTGGCGGTGTGACTTCATTCAGGCCATTCAGGCCATGATAGTCTACCGTCAGCCTCCACTCTCCATTGGACTTCCGCACTGGCCATATGGGGCTGTTAAAGGGTGAGTGGATTCTGCTCCCTGACCCTCCAGTTGACAAATTAGCTTGTGGATGGGAATCAGGGAGTCTCTGTTGGTGCGGTATTGCCGCCGGTGCACGGTTGTGGTAGCAATCGGCACCTGTTGCTCTTCAACCTTCAGCAACCCTACAACAGAAGAGTCCTCCGAGAGACTGGGCAAACTAGACAATGGTTCAATTTCCTCCGCTTCCAAGGCAGCTAATCCAAAAGCCCACCGGTAGCTTTTTGGTTCTTTGAAATACCCTTTCCAGAGGTAGTCTATGCCCAGGATGCACGGAGACTCTGGCCCAGTCACAATGGGGTGCTTTCGCCACTCATTCCCAGTTAGACTTACTTCAGCCTCCAACAGAAGAGTCAACTGTTGGGATCCCCCCGTCACACCAGAAATAGATATCGGTTCCACCCCTTCATAGTTCAATGGCATTAGGGTACACTGTGCACTGGTGTGCACTAGGGCCTTGTACTCTTGTGGGTCCGATGTGCCAGGCCATCGGATCCACACAGTCCAATAAACCCTATTGTCCCTTTCCTCCACCTGGCTGGAGGCAGGGCCTCTCTAATCCTGCTCATCATATTCACTACTCATCTCTTGCAGAAAGGACTTAGAAGTCCCTTCAAGAGGATCATAAGTGTGATCAGGCCTTCCACTTGGTCTGGAGGGCTGCCCGGTGGAAACTGGAGCAGCATTCTTTCTGGAAGAGTCCCTTTGTGCAGCTGTCTTGCCTTGTAGCTCATGTGCCCGCAGGGTTGAGGTAGGCTTCCCATCCCATTTCCTCATGTCTTCTCCGTGGTCACACAGATAAAACCACAGGATACCTCGTGGTGTGTATGCTCCATATCCCCTCTCCAGAGCAGAAAAACGCTTACTCCTAACAGCTGCAATACGGGTCTGTGCAGGTGGGGAGTACGATATATCTTCTTTGAGTTACCGGATGTCCTGGGACAGTTTCTCCACAGCCGAGACAAGGGAGGAAGAAAGGCTGTCTTCATATTGCCGGAGTCGGCCAGCCACTTTGTCCACTGTGGGTGCCTCTTCACTTTTCCAGTCGATTACTGCCAGTGAGTTGGCGTACGATGATGGTGCACTTCGCACAAATTTTTGCCACATGGATCGGGTACACTGGACTTCATCGGGGTCTGTGGGCAACTGTGCGTTGTCCGGATCATAGTAAACCATTTCCCGCACAGCTAATTCCCTCAGATATTGGATACCTCTCTCCATGGTGGTCCACTTGCCTGGCCAGCATACGACATCTTCGCTGAAAGGATACCCTTCCCTCACACTTGACAGGAGTCGCCTCCAGAGGCTGAGGGCCTGTGCCTTCTTCCCAATTGCCTTGTCAATGCCCCCTTCCCTAGACAAGGATCCCAGCTGCTTGGCCTCCCTGCCCTCCAGTTCCAGGCTACTGGCCCTGTTATCCCAGCAGCGGAGCAGCCAGGTAATAATGTGCTCCCCTGGAAGGCGGCTGAAATCTTTCCGCATATCTCGCAGCTCACTCAGGGACAGGGATCGGGTGATCACTTCTGGTCCTGGCTCCTCTTGTTCTCGTGATGGTCCCAGTTCATCATCATCTCTCACAAAGTGAACCAATTTCCTTGTGTATTTTTTCTTGTGTATAGGGGCGACTGATACTGGTATGGGTTGATCTTTTGGCTCGGCTACAGTGCCTGTTGCAGGGGCTTGGGCAGCTGCAGGGCCTGAGGGTCCGCTCTCTCCCTCTGGATGGTGCTGTCTACTCTCAAGCAGTGTTTGATAGATTGTGGCCAGGGCCCAGCACAGTGCAGTAAGTTGTGTCTCCTTAGAATCCCCACAGCATTTTCCTTTCAAATATTCTACCATTTTATCAGGGTCTTGCAGTTGTTCGGGAGTGAAGCTCCAAACCATTGGGGGTGAAAAGGTCTCTAGATACACGCCCATACTCTCCCACATGCCATGCCAGCCCTGACCGTTCAGCCTTGGGGAAGATCCCTGGGTGGTATTCTTGAAACAGTTTTTGCTAACCCTGAACAGGACTTGGAAAGCATGCAGGAGACCTAGCAATAGGAATATACTGGCCTGAACATTCCAAGGGTATCCAAATTCTCAAAAATTGTTGTAACCAACCAAAAGGGAAAAGGGGAGGTGAAAGAGTGGGAGAAGGTATCCCCCCCGTCTTCCCCATAGATTGGGTGCAATTATTAATCACTTCTGAAAGATATTGACCAAGGTACGGGTATGACCGAAATGCTACGTACAAGTACCAGCTCAGACTCATGACTGTCGATGATATCTTATCATAAGGCATTATCACACAGTACAACAACATGAGAACAGGAACCCCTCTCCCAGAGGTGATAAACAGCGCCGCAGGGATTACATAGAGTAAACACGGGTTTACAAACCAGAGCCATGGGACCAAACAGAACGTCATTATGACCAGCGACTGTTTCAATGACATCATAAATGCTTATAACAACTTTGCTTTAACACACTTGGGTCAGACTTGTCGTTATCACAACCCCTCATGCCCCACGTTGGGCGCCAAAAAGACTGACGTGGTTTAGGCCCAGCCGGCAGCTGAGCGCCATGTGCCGCTCGCTCACCCCTTCCCCAGCGGGATGGGGAGGAGAACGGAAAAACAATGGCAAAGCCTCAAGGGCTGGGATAAGGGCAGTTTACTGGGACAGCAAGGGAGAGGGAAACAATCAACAACAGCACTGATAACAGATATTCACAATGGGTGATAACAGAGAACAATTTACCGATCCAACCACCGACTGGACGCTTAACCCGTCCCGGAGCCACGCCAAACCCGCCCCTGCCCGACTAGCCCCCTTTTATGGTGAGCATGATGTCACCTGTTATGGAATAGCCCCCGGCCAGCTTGGCTCACCTGTCCTGGCTCCTTGTGAAATTAACTCTATCCTTGCCAGAACCAGGACAACACCGCACAACATCACTGGCCAATCTGCTCCAGTGCTTCACTCTCTTCATGGCTAAACAGTTTTTCCTCACACACAACAGGGAAAAGCCTGGATCTGCCTTGCTGATGACCTCTTGGTAGTGGTATACAGGCCATTTTCAGTTCTTCCCAAAGCCCTCTCTTCTCACCATTGAACAACCCCACCTCTCTCAGCCTCTCGTACTGGTAAGGTCAACCTTACAAATGCATGCCTGAGAGGTTTAGGGCTCTTCCAATCCTACTGGATTTTATTGGATTGGCAAGGGACCTCGGGGATATTGGAATATCATCACCCTCACGCCATCCCTTCCTGCATGTGTCACTCTCATTTGTCTTCCTGTTGCAAGGCACGGCTGTTGCAGGCTGTAAGGAGAGCCTGTTCTGTCTGAAGAAACTGTCATCCACAATGAAACACTGAACTTTGAATGTTTCAGGCCCTAGTGGCAACATGAGACCACTGTGAGGGTCTGGCTCTGTGAGGGTCTGCCGTGCTTGGTGCTAACCCACAGGCAGATGAGGCATTAATGACTGCAAGAACCACAGGAGCTATCCTCAGAGATTGTCAGTGAACTGTTCAAGTTGGGTGGGAGCTTGGGATGTCTCTAGACCTACCTCCTGCTAACAAGGGGCTCAACACTGAATTCACCCCAAGTTGCTTCCAATTCACTTTGTCCAGCAGAGTCCCGAAAACCTCTTCTGAGGACTTCGTCAGATATCCTTGGTGAACATGAATCTTCATCCAGGGCCTGTTGTTGCCAGTTAAGGAGGGTCAGAGGAGACAGAGACTGCTGGCAAGCTGCTGACTAGCTCTAGCAGCTTCTAAGGAGTGCTGCCAGCAGTCCTTGATCAAGGGGTGCACTGCTGAGAGGCTGCTGAAGCTTGTCCGACCTTTGGACCCCTGCTGCTCTTCCACACGAGCACCAATGACACTTTCCCAGGAGACCTGGAAAACATGAAGCATGACTATGTTACTCTGGGCATGCTGGTCAAGGGCAGGGGGGACACAGGTGGTGATCTCAGTCCTGCTACTGAGGGGAAGAGGTTTGTGAAAAAGTGGACAGGTCCTGTAGGTAGACAATTGGTTGTGCAGTTGGTGTCAGCAACAAGGTTTCTATGACCATGAGACACTCTCTGAGGATCAACAACTGCTTGGAAGAGAGGGGATTCATCTGGCACAGCGGGGAAAAAGTATCTCTGTCAACAACCTGGCCAACCTGGAAAGAAAACTTCAACTTGGAAGTGATGAGGAATGGAGAGGATGACCCAGAATCACATGAGGAAATGGTGAGTGTCATTGATGAGGAGAGGGTCTTGCATGATAATAACAAAAGGGGTGTGGTAATCAGCAACGAACTGGACAATGGAGAGCTGAGAGGGTCTGTGAGTTGGCTACTCACAGCTGGAGCTGGAAGGAGAAGGTGGCCCAAAAAACGTCTGGGATGACCTGTGGGCTCTTGGGGTTCAGGTACTTACAAACAAAGAAGAGGTGATTAGGGATATAAAAGTCCGGGGTGAGAAGGTAGACTCGAGGCTCCTGAAAGAAAGGCACAAGGCCAAGAGCAGGACTGCAGAAGAGCAAACTCTGGCTTGCTGGGAACCCTGCTTGGAAGAATCCCATGCGGTATGGTCAGGCAGAGGAGAGGGGTGCCGAGAGCTGTTTGATGGTCAAGGATCTCCTCTTCAAGCTCCAGAACGGTCCACTCCAACATGCAGGGAGTCCAGCAAAGTTGGCAGGAGGTTGGCATGGATAAGAAAGGAGCTCCTGACTAAAACCAAGCATGAAGAGGAAGCACAGAGAAGGTGGAAGGTGGCTGCCTTCCAGCCTCAAAGGTTCTGTGATTCTGTGCTGGAGAGAGCCATTTGTCTGTGCGTGTGTTTGTGTGGGGGGGATGAGGGGATCCCGGGTACAGCTTCTGGATAGATGGAGGGTCTAGAACCAGCTCCTGGAGGGGTCCAGATTGTACGTGTGTACACATACAGTGTGCCCATTATATAGGTGCCCATTTCACACTAACATATCCTAGCACACACACAGCCCAATCCTCAGTCACCCTTTCTTCACTGGCCCTGCATTAGCTTCCTTTTTACCTCATCTGGTATTTTGGAGATGGTTGTCATGGTAATGCCTTCCTGGTTCATTAATTCCATTGAACTAGAACCTCTTTCTGTTATCTACAGCATCCTGGAACTCCTCCTGCTGTTACGTTGTGGGAGACACCACCATCAGGGTGAGCCACTTGCACACAAAAATTAAGGGCTGCCTCAAAGGAGTGTCAGTCCAGGGGGACCTTGTGAAACTCTGGGGTTTGGCCTGGGTTTGAGGAGGAGAAGGAGAAGTGGGCAGTCCTGCATCAGGAGGAAGAACAGCCCTATAGACCAGGGCTAGCTGTGACCTGACTGGCTGAGCTGTGATCCTGAGAAAATCCTGGGTCCTGCAGTAGCCCCACACACACAGGTGTGTCCCAGGGTGTGGCTCCCCATTTTGGAGGAGCAGGGAGGCACTGGAGAGTGCCCAGAAGAGGTCTGCCAAGGTGAGGTTCAGGGCACATGCCCTGCGTGTGGAGGCTGAGGGACATGGGCTTCTTCAGCCCTTTGGCCCAGTGGTGGAGAGGCTCCGGGAAGTACAGGAGTAGTTGAAGTGTGGTTCCAGAGCTGGAGGAGCTTTTCTTCATAGTGGGAGACAGCATGGGAAAGAAATCATACCAGAAATGGAGGCTTGGGATGCTTAAAGTGGACACAAGGAGAAAGAAATGTCCCTCCGAGGGCAGCGCTGTGGTATAATCAGACCCCCCGAGGGAGCCTGGCTCAGTCCATGGCTTTGTGTTTCAAGGCATACCTCGCAGGGATGGAGAGACAGCAGTCAGGGGAATGAGTTGCTCAGGTCGGAGCAGGGTGGAGAAGCAGAGTGGATGTCTGCAGCATGCCGGGAACTAGGGACAGGTGTGGGACACTGTAGGACAGCCTGTGGTGGAGACAATCTAGGGCTGTGCAAAGCTGAAACCCTGCAACAGATCTGAGGTCTTTGCCTCCTCGGCCATGGCTGTTGTCTCTGCCACTGATGCCAGTGAGGAAACACCTTACCCTTACAGCACTCGGGCCTCATGGCCTCCTCATCCCACCCAGGAGCCTGGCAGATGTCATTCCAAAGCCTTGCCCTTGGCATTGCACATCCCCACACCCCACTGCCCCAGGAAGAGCCCTGCGCAATGTGTGAGGGACAGGATCTCCCTTTGCCAGGGGCTGGGGGTCAGGGCTTGTCCGTTTGGCTGGATGCAAAGATTCCAGATATCCTCAGCATCAGAGCCACCTTTACATTGTCTTGGCCTTCCTGTCATTACTGCTTCCAGTTCTCTGCTCTAACGAGCCCCTGGGGAGGCTTTGTTGGTAATGGTTCTCAGGGGGACCCATTAACACTCTGAGAAACTTTGGAGATTGTGTCTGAGTTTGACTTCTTCAGGTGCTGCTCCATGCCTGAGGTTCATGGACTCATCCCCAAACCCACCAGAGGGGTCATTCACATACCTTGGGCTGGGCCTCTGCTGCTGAGCTGCTCCAGGCTCCCGGGACAGAGGGAGCTCATGGCAAGTGGGCTGTGCTGCAGAGGGACAGCTCTGCCCAGGAGCAGCTCCTCTGCCAAGCGCAGCAGATGTGACACATCGAGGGTTACTCAGCCTCAGAGCCACCTTAACATTGCCTTTGCCTATCTGTCATCACTGCCTCTAGTCTTCTGCTCTAACAAGCCCCCAGGGTGGCTTTGTCAGTGATGGATCCCAGTGAGACCCATTAACACTCCCTGAAACTGTAGGAGTTGTTTCTGACAGTGACTTCTTCAGTGGTTTCCTCAGGCTTCTCTCAGTGTCTTAGTTCCTGGTCTCAGCATCAAATGCACCAGGGAGCTCATTAAAATGCACAAAGCCATGTCTCTTCTCGTTATTTTCTTCAAGTCTTCAAGACTTACACAACTAATTGGAGAGGTCTCCAGGGTGTATGTGAAGTCAAAGATTTCAAAGAATTCAGTGAGCCCTACAAAAAGGAGTATTTTTGATTTTTAAGAGCTTGGGTTTCGTTAGAGTTTTTTTGTTGGGTTTTGGGGGATTTTGTTTGTTTGTTTGTTTGTTTGTTTGTTTTTAATTTACAGAAAAAGTTATAGTAGCATTCTCCAGTCCATATTGGTGCAGGGGGTCTCCTACTGAAGTCAGGATGGGTAGGAAGAGCTCCTCATTGAGGACAGGCACTGCATGGACAACCTTCCTCATCACCTCCCCAGCCCTGCCATCTCTCTCATGGGCCACCTGGGACTTGCATCACTTCTCCTCACATCACACTTCTCACCCAAGTCTGCAGCTGGAGGTTACAGCTCCTTTGCACCAACTCCCACCTGCTTTCCTTAGGGACCTGGCTGCACACAGGCACACCTGCGTTGCTCTGCATGGCAAACACACAGAAGGAAAGCAGGGTGAAGTTTCATAAACAATAACCCACACTCCTCAACTTCATGCCAAGTCCAAGCTGCCTCCAATGAGGTTCACCATCCACAGGGAACAGCCTCACCAGAAATGTTTGAGAGAGAGAGATCAGACAGGATAGCTATAACCCCAGTGAAGGAGTTGGCTGAAGAGATAATTAGGCTGCTGAAAGTGGAGTCCATGCGACCTGGGAACGCACCAGAAAGAGAAACTCCTTGCTGTTCATGAACACCAGGAATGCATTTAATAGTCATGGGTGGCATTCAGCTTCCCTGATTCATAAAAATTCCATGTAGGAGCTTCAGGGTCCAGACCATGGCCTTTGAGGTGGATAAGGGAGGATGCAATGAGCTTTAGGTGTAATGTAGAGCTGAGGCAGTGCCTCCCAGCCTACCAGGCTGGAGGAGATGTTTGTCTTAGTTGTCTTTGCTGATCACAGGAGGATTTGTACCCCATAAACATCTGTTCTCTCATCTGCTGATAAGATATTGGACAAGAGATTTAAGGATGATAAGATCATTGAGTTTCAGAGCAGATGTTGAGAAGTCTATAGAAAAACTCTGTAATCCAAGACAGGTCAGGTAAATGGTCAGACCTGGTTCCACAGGCCTTGGTCCACCTGGGTCATGAAAACCTGCAAGGACAAAGGACTTTACAATCTCTCACGGTGGTCAATGCTTGTTCCAATGCTTGGCTAGCCTCATGGTGAAAAAGGTGAGATCTCCCTTGCTTTGAGGTGTCTCTCAGCCATCCCTTCTCCAGGCTGAAGGAGCCCAGCTTCATCAGCCTTTCCTCACAGAGACACTGATCCAGCCCCCTGACCATCTCAAGGCCCTTCACTAAACCCACTCCAGATGGTCAACACCTTTCCATTCTTGGGGTTCCCAAAAGTGGACACAGTGTTCTGGATGTAGACTAGAAACTTTCCACATAGAAAGGGGAAGTCCCTACCTTCCATCTCCTGGCCATGCTGCTGGTCACACAGCGCAGGGCACTGCTGTCCTCCCTTGCTGCCAGGGCACACGGCTGCCTCCTGTCCAGCTCCCTGCCCACCAAGACCTTTCCCACAGAGCTGCTCCCCAGCCAGGCAGCCCCCAGCCTGTGCCATTGCCAGCGTGAGTCCCCTGCAGGGGCAGAACCTGGCACTTGTCCTTGGGGGGTTTCATGAGGTTCCTCTCAATACCTGCTCTCCTCCTCCTTTTGCCCTTTCACTGAGCAGAGGCCTGGCAGAACTTTTGAGCACAGTCTAAGGCAAGGAAGGCGTTGAGTCACTCAGCCCCACCTGTGTCTGCTGTTACGATCCCCCTCATCATTCAGCAGCATGTTCCTTGTTCAGCCTTTTACTGCAAACACAGTGGCTGAAGCTCTTCATTTTGCTCTTGATGGTGCCTGCAGCCCCCATCAGCTCCAGCTCAGCTCTGGCTTTCCTAAACACATGCCCGCACGCTCAGGTCATCTTTCTAAATTTTTCCTTCATAGCCTGTCCCGGCTTCCACCTCCTCATCGTTGTGTTGTGGCTCCCATCCGTGACCCATCCCTGCCCCTGTGCAGCCCCACTGCCCCACACATGCCCCCAGGGCCCCCATCATCAGACACTGCACAGGACAGGGTGTGTTTGGGGCGGGGATGTGTCCTCCACCACAAGTGCCCATGCCAGACCTCAGTGTCCTTCCTCAGCAGCCCTCCTTCTTCTGCAGCCAAGCAGTGCCCAGCCCCAGCCAAGCCCCAGCTATGCCCCATGCACAGGTTCCCAGACAGCCCTGCTCGGGGCTCTGCCAAGGTCTGGGCAAGGCAGGAGGCTGGGGCAGGGCTGGCTGTTTCCCCAACACAGGCACCAAGACCAACAGCAGGAAGGAGATGGCCACAGAGCCCAACCACCAAGAACTGGGGGAGTGACCAGGGCTGGAAATGGCTGATGGGAGAGGCTGGGGGGTGATGAATGCCCTGGGGCACCTTCTCGCTCTCTCCATGCCACCAAGAGTCCCGGCCAGGGGACACAGCAGCCTGCTGCCAGTGGGTGCCTGCAGAAAGAGGTTTCTCTTTCTCATTGATTCCTCCCTTCAGGCACGAAATGCTCCTTTGATCTCCTCCAGAGTCATCCCTGCTCTCCAGAGAGCCTTTCCGCAGGTGAGTGTGTCTGTGCTGGCCTGGCCGGCCGTTCCTGGTTCCCTCCCCATGCTCCCTGCAGGGCCCCAAGCTGGTGGGGCTGCTCTGCAGAGCGAGGGGACTGTGGTGCCCCGGGGCCATGGGGTGACCCTGCACTGGCCATGCTGGTCAGGGTGGGAAGCAGAGCCAGCCAGAGGGGATCACAGCTGCTGAGCCCCTTTCCATCTTCCCTGATGGCTCAGAAAACAAGGACAGCGCTTGGTAGGACCATGGTGTGTCTCCAGTGGCACAAAGGGCAAGGGAGGGCTGCACTAGGTCCAGCCCACAGGGTTTCCATGATGGTGTGATGAACCACTGTCTAGACTTATGTCCCTTTGCCTTCTGGCTCCTCACAGCCTCTCCTGCCATTGCAGAGCCCTCGTTAGCCCATGGTCTCCTCAGGTTTGCCTTCTCCTCTGGGACACTCCTCCTTGGATTGTCACTCATTTTATGAGGTGCCACTCACTGCCACCTCAGACTCACACACTGTCCCTGGAGATCTCCTCACTTCTCCTGGCAGCTCTGCATTCTTCTCCAGGATGGCATCTGCCATCAGCCCCACTGCAGGTGGGACAGCACCAGGCAGATAAGCCAAAGACCAGTTGCTGTCTGAATGGACATGTGCAACCAAGAAGGAAGGTCTTCATCTAGCCCTTGCTCCCTAACAGATCCCCCTGGGACTCTGAGCTTGTCCCCCTGAATCCATCAAGAACCCCAAAGAGCAAAAGTCCTTTGGAGGGAGCAGCTTCTTGGGTGTATTCCTGACAGCAGCTTTGGAAGGGGTGTCCAGCCTTCTGGCCGTGCCCTGAGGAGCCCTTCTGGTTATGGTGGTGCTAGCAGAGAGGCCAGCTCTGGCACGCTGCTCCACATGGCCTGCTCCTGCCTTCAGGCACAGGGATGCCACTGTAGAGACAGCAGGACTGTCACAAGTTACACGAGACCTTGGGGGTAACAGCAATGCCAGGACACAGCAGGACAGTGTGGAAGGGAGGAGAGAGCAGCCCTGTCCAGGCCGTCTCCTGCTGCTGGCCTTGGCCATGGCTCCAGGGCAGCAGCAGCCCCGACGTGAAGGCAGCAGAGAGGGAGTGCCCGCTGAGGCAGCGAGGGGCAGCCCCAAGGGCAACCCAGGCTGCTACTCCATGGGGCAGCTGGGCATTTGGCTCCTGAACCCTCCTGCATGCTGGGGCTGCTCCCCCAGCTCCAGAGGAGATGTGCACAGATGGGAGCTGAGAGAATTAACTTCCCACTGCTTTCTCCATGGAGTTTATCTAGACAGGGAGCCTAGATCTATATATACATGAGGTATATTGGTTAAGAAAAAAAACAAGTAGCAGGCTAAGAATAATAATATCGCACGTATAAAACAAACAAACAAAAATTAAAAAACCAAAACAAAACAACAAACAAAGCCCTACAAAACTCAAATAGAGACAAATAAAAAGACAAGTTAGTCCTGGCTTTTCTTGAGATACAGTGGGAACCCTAGTGGGATCATTGGTGCCTTATTAATCACAAGTAAATCAAATTCAAATAGTTTCCACAGGGCATCTATGATTTCCTGGTTCCTCATGCTGTAGATGATGGGGTTCACTGCTGGAGGCACCACCGAGTACAGAACTGCCACCACCAGGTCCAGGGATGGGGAGGAGATGGAGGGGGGCTTCAGGTGAGCAAACATGGCAGTGCTGACAAGCAGGGAGACAACAGCCAGGTGAGGGAGGCACGTGGAAAAGGCTTTGTGCCGTCCCTGCTCAGAGGGGATCCTCAGCACAGCCCTGAAGATCTCCACATAGGACAGCACAATGAAAACAAAACACCCAAAACCTAAAAAAGAATTTAACATAAGAAGCCAAACCTCCCTGAGGTAGGCATCTGAGCAGGAGAGCTTGAGGATCTGGGGAACTTCACAGAAGAATTGGTCCAGGGCATTGCCCTGGCAGAGTGGTATAGAAAATGTATTGGCTGTGTGCAGCACAGCATGGAGAAACCCACTGCCCCAGGCAGCTGCTGCCATGTGGACATAAGCTCTGCTGCCCAGGAGGGTCCCATAGTGCAGGGGCTGGCAGATGGCAACATAGCGGTCATAGGCCATGACAGTGAGGAGGGAATATTCTGCTGACATCAGAAAGTAAAAGAGAAAGACCTGAGCAGCACATCCTGTGTAGGAGATGGCCCTGGTGTCCCAGAGTGAGTTGTCCATAGCTTTAGGGACAGTGGTGGAGATGGAGCCCAGGTCGAGGAGGGAGAGGTTGAGGAGGAAGAAGTACATGGGGGTGTGGCGGTGGTGGTCGCAGGCTATGGCAGTGATGATGAGGCCATTGGCCAGGAGAGCAGCCAGGTAGATGCCCAGGAAGAGCCAGAAGTGCAAGAGCTGCAGCTCCCATGTGTCTGTGAATGCCAGGAGGAGGAACTCGGTGATGGAGCTGCCATTGGACATTTGTGGTTCCTTGGCATGGGGGCTGGTTGAAAAAAGAAAGGACCGGGAAAATTAGGACATCTTCCTCTGAGCAAAGCCACTCCATTTTTCATAGAAACCCTGCCACATCTCCTTTAGACTGCTACCCAGCTGCCCTGCACTTTTTCTTGTGCTGCCTTGAAGATGACGACAAACAGAAATTACTCTCTAAACCATACCACAAAACAAGACTGTGATGAGACATGGGGAGTCCTGTTTTAAAGGAGTCCAGATCTGCAAATTCTTCTCTTTCCCAGCATAAAGGTGGAGTTGTGATTGAGAGAGAAGGACACAGCCACTCTCAGAGAGAAGTGAAGGCCTCTGAGAGGAGAGAACTGACCTCCAAGGGAAAGCTCAGCACTCCCTGGCATCCTACAGCACAGCCGTGCTCTTCTGGGGCAGCTCCCAAGCCAAGCAGCACAGGCAAAGCAGACAGTCAGATGTCCTGAAGATGGGATGTCCTAAAGGCAGAGTCAGCTCATTGCTCAGCAGACAACGCCCAGCAGACATCTAGAGTGAGGGACCACAAGAGAGCAGCCTGAAGGCAGCCTAGTCCAGGGCTTGGCTGCAGTTTCCTCCCACTCCCTGCCCATGTCTCTGCTGCCTGGAGCTGTCCCTGCCAGGAGCTGGTGCTCTGCCCACACCTCTCCTCCCTGTCCCTGCTCACAGAGCCCATCCCACCCTCTGTGTGCTCAGCTCTGCCCTGCAGACCCCTCCTGGCACCAGGGCACTGCCCAAGGGGATCGCAATGCTCCTTGAGAAGTGCCCTGGGAAATGTCCCAGGGGTGATCTGGAGCTGTGAACAGCCCTGATCCACACAGCACCCTCTCAAGAGCAGAAGGACCCTGCCCTGCCCTTCCAGGGGGTCGCTCCTTCCACCCACAGCTTCTCCCTGCAGTGCCCTGGGGAGCTCCCCGGGCAGGCTGAGGGCTGACCCTGGCAGGCAGAAGATTCCCCTGGTGTGCAGAGACCGTCCTCTGAAGTACAGCCCTGGGCACCTCCAGCTGAAAACTGTGGCTACACAGCTATTCAAAATTGCCTAAAAAAGCCCACCCCCTCCTTAGAGATCCCATAAACTTGAGCTGTTCCAGCTTGAGGAGATGTCTCCAGGAACCGCATGGGCATTGCCCTGCACCCAGAGACTTACCGTGTCAAGGGCTGCAAAGCTTTCTCTTCTTTTCAGCTCTTGGTCAGCCTCCCAGTCCTGACCGCTTTTAAGCTCTTCACCTACCTTGCTCATCTCCCTGAGATACCCTGGCAGTGCCCTTTGCCCTGCTGCGCTTGGCAGAGGAGCTGCTCCTGGCCAGAGATGTCTCTCTGCAGCAGTGCCCACTTGCCATGAGCTCCCTCCATCCCAGGAGCCTGGAGCAGATCAGCAGCAGAGGACCAGCCCAAGGCGGCATGGTAATGACCCCTCTGGTGGGTTTGGGGATGAGTCCATGAAGCTCAGACCCTCAGAGGAAGCTGATGAAACCTCTCCAGAAGTCACAGTCCGATGCAAACTCCACAGTTTCTTGGAGCATTAATGAGTCCCCCTGAGGGCCATCCCTGACAAAGCAACTCTGGGGCTGGTTAGAGCAGGCAAGTGGAGGCAGTGATGACAGGTAGGCAAAGGCAATGGCAAGGTGGCTCTGATGCTGAGTAATCCTGGGTGTGTTTCATCAAGCCAAAGGGCCAAGCCCTGACCCTCAGCCCCTGGGAGGGGAGACCCTGTCCCTCACACGTGTCTCAGGGCTCTTCCTGGGGCAGGGTGTTGTGGGGATGTGCAATGCCTAGAGCAGGACTACCACACACTCTTTCTCAGGCTCACAGGTTGTGACAAGGGGGCGATGAAGTCCTGGTGCTCTAATGATAAGATGTTTCCTCACAGGCATCCCCTGCAGAGAGAACAGCCACAGCCCAGCAGACCAAGACCTTGGCTGTCTTGGGGGCTTTCAGCCTTGCCACTGCCCCCAGATGTCTCCACCACAGCATGTCCTACGGTGTCCCACACCTGCACCTCTTTCCCTGCAGGCTCTTGACACCCAGCCTGCTTTCCAACTTGGGTCTCACCTGAGCGTCTTCCTACCCTTACTGATATCTCTCCATCCTCACAGACTCTTCATTGAAAGGCAAAGCTCTGGCTAATCCAAACTCTTGCTGGGTGGCCTCTTGTACCACAGAACTGCACTTGCAGGGACATTTCTTTCTCCTCGTGTCCAATCTCAACCTCCCAAGATTCACTTGGTGGCATCTTGTCTTTCTCATGATGTTTCCCAGTTTTCAGAAAAGCTCCACCATCTCTGAAACCACCTTTCAAGCAGTCTCAGGCTACTCCTAGACCGCCCTGAGCCTCTCCACCACTGGGCGAAGGGTCCAAAGAAGCCCAGGTCTCTCAGCCCCTCCACACAGCCCATCTGCTTAAGGCCCCAGACTCCACCTGGCCACATCTCCTCTGGCCACTCTCCAGCTCCTCCTAGCTCCAGCAAAAGAGGGAGCCGAGAACTGGGACAAAGCCATGTGTGGGGGTCCCTACCAGTGCGGTGTCAAGGGCCAGAAGAACTGCCCTGCTCTGGGGGACCACGCTCATCCTAACACAGCCCCGTATGCAAGTGGCCTTCTCCACAGTGAGCAGAAACCCCTGGCTCGGATGGTGTCCCTCGCAGTTGCCAGGCCCTTCTCCTCCTCAGAGTCCCTCCTCAGCACAGCAGGTCCCAGCTGGCCCTCATGTACACGTTGGTTCTTCTCCCTGAGGCCAGACTGGCCCATTCTCCTTGTCAATGTCACGAGGTTTCTTTTGGCCAAATCCCCGAGTTTCTCCAGGTCCCTCTGGACTGAAGCTCCATTTGGTCAGCGGTTACTGTTTGTGTGCGGGTGGCTCACCCTGATGGTGGTGGAGTCTCACAAGAGAACAGCATGAGGAGTTGCAGATCTCTACAGACCCAGGTAGGAATTGCCATGAAGAGAGTCTGCAAAACACCAAAGGAGGGTACAAAGCAAGCCAAACCAGGGTCAGCGGAGAAAGGAGAAATGAGGGTGGGGCTGTTTGACGCATGGTGATATTAGACGAAAATGTATAGCTGTGTAGACACACAGACAACATGGATCCCTCCAGGAGCTGGTCTTAGACCTTCCGTCTATAGAGGCGCTGGCCCCAGGATCACCTCAGCTCCCCAGTTCCCCCACGCACAGACAGACACTCACGTACAAATGACTCTCTCCAGCCCAACAGCACAGCACCATTGAGGCTGGAAGGCAGCCACCTTCCACCTTCTCTGTGCTTCCTCTGCATGTTTGGTTTTTCATCAGGAGCTCCTTTCTCATCCATGCCTTCCTCCAGCCATTTTTTTTTTTTTTGACTTTCTGCATTTGGGTTGGACCATTCTGGAATTTGAAGAGGAGATCCTTAGCCATCAAACAGCTCTCTTCACCCTTCTTCTCTGCAGGGCCATATCCCATGGGATTCTTTGAAGCATGGTGGCCAGGAGGTCAGCTTCTGCTCTCCTCAAGTCCTGCTCTTGGCCTTCTTCCCTTCTCTCAGGATCCTACACTTTATTTTCTCACCCCTGACTGTTACATCTCTGACCAGCTCTTCCTTCTTTGTAAGCATGAAGTCCTGCAGGGCATCTCATCTCTTCTTTTCTCCACTCTGCTCCCACCAGCGAGTAGCTTTGTGGGCAGCAAGGGAACTTGCTAAAAGTCCAGTGTGAACAGGAGTCAAATGGACAGTGACCTGTGGATAAGTTCGCACTGGAGGTACATCAGCTGAGGTGATGGTTGCCTTTGGAAAAGCCCCTGCCAGAACATGTACACACCAGTGACTGCACACCCAATAATCCAAAGCCCCTTTGACCTTTAATGGCTTGAGTGATTATAGCCCTGTTCTGCAGTTGGAGTAGATGGTCCCTTCCAGCTTGAACTCTTCCCTTCCCTTCCCTTCTCTTCTCTTCTCTTCTCTTCTCTTCTCTTCTCTTCTCTTCTCTTCTCTTCTCTTCTTTTCAGATGTTTCCTCCCTGTTTCAAATCTTTCACTTTTTCATAATCTTCTGAGATTCTTTCTGTTATACGCACTCTGTATGCACCCTCTCACTAGACAGAACAGGAATGACAATAAAAATTCTCCACCAGTTCTACCTGCCAAGGAACTGACTGTGATTATAACACTGAATTTACCCCACTCTGATCTATCACTGGAGTACAAAAACTTACCTGGGACAGATGGGATCACTTCCCTCCACATCACTTAAAGCTCTGCTCATCTGTCGTTTAAGTCTAAACTGGTCTTGGTTATTTTTTTTCTTGTTCCTTCATAAAAGGAGATTTTGACCAGCTTTCTGAATGTCTCCTTCTGTTAGAATCATCATAGAATCACCGTGTCCAGGGACACCCTCCACTAGACAAGGCTGCCCAAAGCTCCATCCAAACTGGCCTTCAAATCATCCAGGGATGGGGCATCCACAGCTTCTCTGGGCAACCTGTTCCAGTGCCTCACCACCCTCACAATGAAGAATTTCTTCCAAACATCTAGTGTGAATCTACCCTCTTTTAGTTTAAACCCAATTCCGCTTTGTCCTATCACGACACTCCCTGAGAAACAGTCCCTCTCCAGCTTTCCTGTAGGCCCCATTCAGGTACTGGAAGACCTAGAAAGAATTAGGTCTCCCCAGAACCTTCTCTTCTCCATGCTAAACAACCCCAACTCTCTCACTGTCTTCACAGGAGAGGTGCTCCAGCCCTCTGATCATCTTCCTGGCCTCC
The DNA here is from genome assembly GCF_028858705.1 of Grus americana. NCBI lineage: Eukaryota > Metazoa > Chordata > Aves > Gruiformes > Gruidae > Grus > Grus americana. The sequence continues at coordinate 1,877,480 of NC_072878.1, read as the reverse complement.
TCTGGACTTACACCAACAGCTCCATGTCTTTCTTGTACTGGGGACCCCAGAGCTGGACGCAGTACTGCAGGTGGGGTCTCATGAGAGCAGAGCAGAGTGGCAGAGTCCCCTCCCTCAACCTGCTGGTCACGCTGCTTCTGAATCGGCCCAGGACACGGTTGGCTTTCTGGGCTGCAGGCGCTCATTGCCGGCTCATGTTGAGATTTTGATCAATCAACACCCCCAAGTCCTTCTCCTCAGGGCTGCTCTCAATCCATTCTGCACCCAGCCTGTCGTTGTGCTTGGGATTGCCCCGACCCATGTGCAGGACCTTGCACTTGGCCTTGTTGAGCTTCATGAGGTTCGCATGGTCCCACCTCTCCAGCCTGTCAAGGTCCCTCTGGATGGCATCCCTTCCCTCCACTGTGTCAACCACACCACACAGTTTGGTGTTATCGGCAAACTTGCTGAGGTTGCACTCCATCCAGGTGTCCATGTCGCCAACAAAGATGTTAAACAGTTCCGGTCCAAATACCAACCCCTGAGGAATGCCACTCATCACTGGTCTGCACTTGGACATTGAGCCGTTGACCACAAGTCTCTGAGTGTGACCATCCAGCCAATTCCTTATCCACCGAGTGGTCCCTCCATCGAATCCATGTCTCTCCAATTTAGAGACAAGGATGTCATGCGGGACAGTGTCAAATGCCTTGCACAAGTCCAGGCAGGTGACGTCAGTCACTCGTCCCTTATCCACCAACGCTGTAACCCCATCGTAGAAGGCCACCAAATTTGTCAGGCAGGATTTGCCCTTAGTGAAGCCATGGTGGCTGTCACCAATCACCTCCTGGTTTTCCCTGTGCCTGAGCACAGTTCCCAGGAGGATCTGCTCCATGATCTTGCCAGGCACAGAGGTGAGAAGTCCTCCCAGTGACATTCCAGTGCTGCCAGTGAGGATCAGAGTGCTGCCCTGGTTCTCCCAGTGCTGCCCCAGTACTCCCAGAGCAGCTCCCTGGCTCCCTGCAGTGCTCCCAGTTCCACACCAGTGCTCCCAGTGCCAATTACTGGCTCCTCCAAGTTCTCCCAGTATCTCCCCAGTACTCTCAGTACAGCTCCCAGTGCCACCCCAGAGCTCCCAGTGCAGCCATAGTGCTCCCAGTGTTTCCCCAGTGCTCCCAGTGTGGCTCCCCGGTCCTACCAGTTCTCCTAGATCTGCCCCAGTGCTCCCAGTGTGGTTTCCTGGCTCATTCCGGTGCTCCCAGTTCTGCCCCAGTGCTGCCAGTGTGGATCACAGTGCCGCCCCAGTGCTCCCAGTGCCACCCGAGTGGTATTGGTGCTGCTCCCTAGCTCACCGCAGGGCTCCCACTGCCACTCCAGTGCTCCCAGTGTGGATTCCTGGCTCCTCACAGTGAACCTGGTGGGGCTCTTTGCCCCCCGACCTCCCCTCCTCCCCTCCCTCCAGTTCTCCCAGAGCCACCCCAGTGCTCCCAGTCCAGCTCCCAGGCTCCCTGCAGTGCTCCGAGTTGTGCTCCAGGTCTCCCTGTGCCATTCACTGGCTTCCCCCAGTGCTCCCAGTACTGCCCCAGTACTTCCAGAGCAATTCCCTTGGTCCCCCTAGTCCTCCCAGTTCTGCCCTAGTGCTCCCAGTTTGGCTCCCTGCCTCAGCCCAGTGCTCACAGTGCCACTCCAGTGCAGCCAGTGCCACTCCTTGGTTCTCCCAGTGCTTCTTCAGTTCTCCCAGTGGGGGTCCTTGCCTCCCCTCCCAGTTCTGCCACTGCCACCTCAGTGCACCCAGGGTGGCTCCCTGTCTCCCCCACTGGTCCCAATGCCACCCCAGTTCTCCCACTATGGCTCCCTGGCTCCCCCCAGTACCCCCAGAGCTGCTCCCAGGCTCCCCGCGGTGCTTCTAGTCTCCATTTCTACTCCATTTCTAGTCTACATTTCTAGGCTCCATTTCTACTAGAGCTGCTCACAGGCTCCCTCCAGTGCTCCCAGTGCCACACCAGTGCTCCCAGTTGTGGTGGGTTGACCCTGGCTGGACGTCAGGTGCCCACCAAAGCCGCTCTATCACTGCCCTCTTCAGCTGGACAGGGGAGAGAAAATATAACGAAAGGCTCGGGGGTCGAGATAAGGACAAGGCGAGATCATTCACTAATTACTGTCACGGGCATCTTCTCACAGAAGACATCCCTGTAGCCTCCCCTCCTCCTGCTACCAAAACCTTGCCACACAAACCAAACACATCTGCTGGCCCTCGTTTTGCTGGTTTTGTAATCTCATTGGTGTTTTGGAGGTGGTGTTCATGGCAATTCCTACCTGGGTCTGTAGAGCCCTGCAACTCCTCATGCTGTTCTCTTGTGAGACCCCACCACCATCAGGGTGAGCCACCCGCACACAAACATTAACCGCTGACCAAATGGGGCTGCAGTCCAGAGAACCCTGAGATTCTTTGAGATGCTAGTCAACACAAACCTCTTGAGGGTTACAAGGAGAAGTGGCCAGTCCTGCATTAGAAGGAAGAGTAACCTCAGTCATCAGGGCAGGCTTGCACCTGACCGGCTGAACAGTGACCCTGAGGAGAAGGGTCTGGGGGCTACATGGGACACCATACAAGCCATTGGTGCATGTTCACTATGAACAAGGCCACCTGCATACAGGTCTGCATTAGGATGACCATGGCCACCCAGACTATCTTGAGACGGTTTGTGCTTTCAGAGATGGTGGAGTTTTTCTCAACATTGGAAAGCAACACAAGAGAGAAATAACGGCACAAAGGGAAGCTTTGGAAGTTGAGACTGGGCATGAGGATTTCATGTCACGTTGACTTACACGAAACATCACTCCAAGTGCAGTGCTGTGGTACAACAGGCCACCCAGAAAGAGTCTGGATTAGCCAAAGCTTTGTATTTCAACACACAGCCCATGAAGATGGAGAGATATCAGTAAGGGTAGGAAGATGCTCAAGTGAGAGCAAGGTTGGCAAGCACAGTGGATGTCCACAGCCTTCAAGGATGCAGGTGCAGGCATAGGACACCATAGGACAAGCTGTGGTGGAGATGGTCAAGGGAGCTGACAAATTCAAAAGCCCCCAACAGAGCTGAGGTCTTTCTCCCATTGGCTGTGGCTGTTGTCTGGGTCACCAAGGCCTACCAGGAGACGCCTAATCCTGACAGCACGAGGGCCTCATGGCCTCCTTGTCTCCACTCAAAGGCCTGGGAGGTGTCGTACCATCCTCCTGCAATTTACGTTGCACATCCCCACAACACCCTGCCCCAGGAAGAGCCCTGAGACACGTGTGAGGGACAGGGTCTCCCCTCCCAGGGGCTGGGGGTCACAGCTTGGCCCTTTGACTTGATAAAACACACCCAGGATTACTCAGCATCAGAGCCACCTTGCCATTGCCTTTGCCTACCTGTCATCACTGCCTCCACTTGCCTGCTCTAACCAGCCCCAGAGTTGCTTTGTCAGGGATGGCCCTCAGGGGGACCCATTAATGCTCCAAGAAACTGTGGAGTTTGCATCGGACTGTGACTTCTGGAGAGGTTTCATCAGCTTCCTCTCAGGGTCGGAGCTTCATGGACTCATCCCCAAACCCACCAGAGGGGTCATTACCATGCCGCCTTGGGCTGGGCCTCTGCTGCTGAGCTGCTCCAGGCTCCTGGGATGGAGGGAGCTCATGGCAAGTGGGCTGTGCTGCAGAGAGACATCTCTGGCCAGGAGCAGCTCCTCTGCAGAGCACAGCAGGGCTGAGGGCTCTGCCTGCAGGCACCAAGGGGAGAACAGCGAGGCAGAGAGAGCTTAAAGGCAGTTGGAAATGGGAGGCTTGCTGAGAGCTCAGGGAAGGAGAAATCTTCAGAGCCCTTGACACGGTAAGTCTCTGGGTGCAGGGCAATGCAGCTGTAGTTCCTGGAGGCATCTCCTCAAGCTGGCACAGCTCAAGCTTATGGGATCTGTAAGGAGGGGGTGGGCTCTTTTAGGCAATTTTGAATAGCTGTGTAGCCACAGTTTTCAGCTGGAGGTGCCCAGTTGTGTCCTTCAGAGGACGGTCCCTCCACACCAGGGGAATCTTCTGCCTGCCAGGGTCAGCACTCAGCCTGCCTGGGGAGCTGCCCAGGGCACTGCAGGGAGAAGCTGTAGGTGGAAGGAGCGACCCCCTGGAAGGGCAGGGCAGGGTCCTTCTGCTCTTGAGAGGGTGCTGCGTGTTTCCAGGCTACTCACAGCTCCAGATCACCCCTGGGACATTTCCCAGGGAACTTTTCAAGAAGCACATCAAGGCAGGGGCTACATCGGAGTAAAGGTGCTTTCCAGTGTCTGCGCTTTCACATTCCAGCTGTGACAGTAGATGCAAATGGTAACAGAGCTGTCAGATTTCAACAAGAGACAGAGACTCCTAAGACTTGCCAGCATGGACATCCCCCATGGCAATTCCTTGCTGCCAGGAGGTGTGACACAGATGCACACAGAGGGTGGGATGGGGTCTGTGAGCAGGGACAGGGAAGAGATCTGGGGAAAGAGAAAGAGCTCCTGGCAAATACCGCTCCAGGCAGCGGAGATGTGGGCAGGGAGTGGGAGGAAACTGCACACAAGGATTGGGAGATGCTGTGTTCAGGCAGATCTCGTTTGGTCCTTCACTGAGATGTCTGCTGGGTGTTGTCTGCTGGGCAATGAGCTGAAGCTGAGTTTAAGACATGCCATCTTCAGGAGACCTGACTCTCTGCTTTTTCTGTCCCACTGGGCTTGTGCCCCCCAGAAAGGCACAGCTTACCTGTAGGAAACTACGGAGTGCTGAGCCATCCCTCGTGGGTTGCCAGTCTCCTCTCAGATTCCTTTGCCTCTCTCTGAGAGGGGCCATGTCCTGCCCTCTCCACCAAAACTCCACATCTGTGCTAGAAGAGTTTCCATATCTGCCTTTTGAAACAGGACTCCCCTGCACTCATCACAACTTGTGTGCATAGTCATCCTCGAGCTAGCAGAAGCACAGGGCAGCTGGGAACAAGACTGATGGACACTGCAGCTCTCCCGACTCTGCACTGAGACACAGAGAGCTGAGCCCTTTTCCCTGTCTTGTCCTAAGAGTCCACACTTTCAGTCATAAAAAAAGAGGATTTCTACCAGTAAAAATAGTGCTAAACCAGATGTGATGGTGGAAAGAGAAAAACACAGAGAAAGTCATCATAAAGACATGCTCAGCCTCTCTTCTGCAGCCCACACTCCCTGGAGTGATGAGTGCAGATATTGAACATTTCCATGAAGGGTGAATTGCATCTGACAGCCCTTGTGACCATTGGGGAAGCCAAGAACCAGCTCCCATGTACTCACTGCAGCAGGGCAGAGCTGACTCCTTGGCAGCACAGGGGCAGAGGTCCTGCTCCTCACAGCACACTCAGCCAGCACAAAGCAAAGAAAGGAAATGCCTTGGAATTGGGGGACATGGGGTGGGATCTCTGTGAAAAATGGAGTGGTTTTGCTCAGAGAACTCTGTCATAGCTTTTCCCTGTCCTTTCCTTTTTAGGAAAATGGCCCCATATTAAGAACCATCAAATGTCCAACAGCAGCTCCATCACTGAGTTCCTCCTCCTGGCATTCGCAGACACACGGGAGCTGCAGCTCTTGCACTTCTGGCTCTTCCTGGGCATCTACCTGGCTGCTCTCCTGGCCAATGGCCTCATCATCACTGCCATAGCCTGCGACCACCACCTCCACACCCCCATGTACTTCTTCCTCCTCAACCTCTCCCTCCTCGACCTGGGCTTCATCTCCACCACTGTGCCTAAAGCCATGGCCAATTCCCTCTGGGACACTAGGGCCATCTCCTACACACGATGTGCTGCTCAGGTCTTTTTCTTTTTCTTTCTGATCTCAGCAGAATTTTCCCTTCTTACTGTCATGTCCTATGACCGCTACGTTGCCATCTGTCAACCCCTGCACTACGGGACCCTGCTGGGCAGCAGAGCTTGTGTCCACATGGCAGCAGCTGCCTGGGGCAGTGGGTTTCTCACTGCTGTGCTGCACACGGCCAATACATTTTCTATACCACTCTGCCAGGGCAATGCCCTGGACCAATTCTTCTGTGAAGTTCCCCAGATCCTCAAGCTCTCCTGCTCAGATGCCTACCTCAGGGAGTTTGGGCTTATTATATTAAGTTCTTTTTTATCATTTGGGTGTTTTGTTTTCATTGTGCTGTCCTATGTGGAGATCTTCAGGGCTGTGCTGAGGATCCCCTCTGAGCAGGGACGGCACAAAGCCTTTTCCACGTGCCTCCCTCACCTGGCTGTTGTCTCCCTGGTTGTCAGCACTGCCATATTTGCTCACCTGAAGCCCCCCTCCATCTCCTCCCCATCCCTGGACCTGGTGGTGGCAGTTCTGTACTCGGTGGTGCCTCCAGCAGTGAACCCCCTCATCTACAGCATGAGGAACCAGGAGCTCAAGGATGCAGTTTGGAAAGTGATGACTAGATGGTTTTTAGAAGTAAAATAGTTCCCAGCTGCTTCTCCATATTATGTGTAACATAATTCATAACAGGCTCATCCTATCTTATACATTTTGTAGTTGTTGATATTGTTGGTTTTTTTTTCATTTTCAATAATGTTGTTCACAAAGAATTATCATTATTCATACTAATTCTTATTTATTATAGAATAGAATCATATCATAGAATGGTTTGGATTGAAAGGGACCTCAAACATCTTCTAGTTCCAAACCCCCTGCCATGGCCAGGGACACCCTCCACTAGACCAGGTTGCCCAAAGCCTCATCCAACCTGGCCTTGAACACTGCCAGGGATGGGGCATCCACAGCTTCTCTGGGCAACCTGTTCCAGTGCCTCACCACCCTCACAGGAAAGAATTTTTTCCCTTATATCTAATCAAAATCTACTCTCTTTTATTTTAAGGCCATTACACCGTGTCTTGTCACTACATGCCATTGAAACAGCCCCACTCCAGCTTTCTGGTAGGCCCCTTTTGGGTACGGGAAAGCTCGTATAAGGTCTCCCCAGAGCCTTCTCTTCTCCAGGGTGAACCACCCCAACTCTTTCAGCCTGCCTTCATGCCAGATGTGTTCCAGCCCTCTGATAATTTCGTGTCCCTCCTCTGGACTCACTTCAACAGGTCCATGTCCTTCTTATGTTGAGGGCCCCAGAGCTGGATGCCATGATGCTGGGGGATCTCACCAGAGCAGAGTAGAGGGGCAGGATCACCTCCCTCATCCTGCTGGTCACGCTTCTTTTGATGCAGTCGAGGACACAGTTGGCTTTCTGGGCTGCAAGCCTGTGTTGATGGCTTGTGTTGATCATCTCGTTAATCAACACACCCAAGTCCTTCTCCTCAGGGCTGCTTTCAGTCCATTGTCTACCTCTCTGGTTTGACCAAAGACAGTCTAAATGAATTTCCGTGCCCTCGGAAAAGGACCCTGCAGTGACATTTCTGACTGAGATTTTATCCCCCAAGACCTTCTCTGGAGCTGCAGAGGCCGTTCCTGTGTACAGAGCCCCTGCACAGCAGATCTCTGACACAGCTGGCCTCTGTAACAGCATTTCCACCAGGAAAGGCAATCTCCTCAGGGCACTGCCCAAAGGCTTACGTCTTTTTCCAGTCTGGCTCTCAAGAACATGCCCAAGGAAGAGACTCTAAAGAAAACTGTTGCTTTGCTTGTTTCTCCATGGGCGCAGAGGGATGAGATGAGGGTCCCAGTGTGCTCTTCCAGGGACTGAGGAATGGCTCAGGTGTTCCTTGTGGGTGGAGAGCACCCACACAGATGCTGAATGGACTCCAACTAAGCTGCCTGGGGCTCGACAGCCTGTGGTAGGGCTGATGGCAGAGGAGTGTTTTTCTGGAAGGAATGAGGAGCTGCCAGGAGAGCCCAGGGGATCTGCAGGGACAGCACGTGCCAGGAGGTCAGCAGGGAATGGAGCCCACTGAGCACGAGCCTGTGCAAGGTGAAGTGCCCCAGAGATCAAGTGCTAAATGTGGGTGTGAACCAGCAAGTAAGGGTTCTGCAAGCCCAGGGGACACAGCAGGCACAGGGAAAGGAGCCTGGTGAGTGGTTCGTTTTACCATCAGTGGACTTCCATAGACTGGATGCGGTGCAGCACCCAAACACATCTCATGGCATTGGCAATAAGGCAGGTCACCTCTGAGCAGCCTCCCTGGCCACATAAGAGCCTCTGTGGGAGGCAGTCAGTGGCAGTGATGTCCCTGAGCTGGGTCTGCCTCCCAGCCTGACCAGCACGTCCCTTGCAGAGTGCCCCTGTGACCCCAGGCCCCACAGCCCACTTGCTCTGCAGAGCAGCTCCCCCAGCTCAAGGGCTGTGGAGAGCATGGGCAGGGGGTGTAGGAATGGCTGGCCAGGCCAGCACAGATGTGCCCACCTTGTCAAAAGGCTCTTTAGAGACATGGGATGTCCTGGTGTTTTCCCAAAAGTGGGATCATTTACCCCATGTGCAGTACACCAATACACACACAGAGCAGAGGTATTTTATTTATTTCATGTCTGCACAGAGGTGGTTGCAGGGTGGTAATGCCACAAAGCTAGCACCCTGCACACAGAAACTACAACATAGTTATCTTGTTGCAGGATTAGAAAAATTATCAGGTTGTCAGTCTTTCAGGTCCTCTCGAGGACAGTCCTTAGCAAGGCGTGCATTTATCAGTCTGTCCCTCTTCTTCAAGGGTCCAGTCATTAGCAAAGCAACGCAGTGTATTTAACCCTGAATTAGACAGTGTCTAAGCATTAACCCAAACACATTCCTCACCCTGTCAAGTGGAAAATTCTACCTGACAGATATCAATACTGTCACTGTCTACAGCTGTCTTATGGGATGGTGCAGAGAAGGAGTCAGACTCTTCCCATGTGGGCACAGTGGAAGGATGAGAAGCCATGGGAAAAAGTTGGGATGTGGGAAATTCTGACTAAACTTAAGAGAAAAGAAGCTGCACTATAAGGTCCATCAGGCACCAGGAACAGGCACTCCGAAAGGCTGTGGTACCTCCACAATGGAGATATCCAAGCCTCAACCAGATGTAGTGCCACAGGGCGGGGTTTCATCATAATGGGTGACTACCTAATGCGGGGGACAGAGGCACTCATCTGTTGGGCCAACCAACCATCTAGAGAGGTTTGCTGCTTGCTGGGGACAAGGATCCAGGATGTTGTGGTGGGACGTCCAAAGCTCAGCTGGCTCTCTGACTACTGCCTCCTGGTCTTATCCCATGTGGGCACAAATGACACTACCAGGGGCAACCTGGACAGTACCAGAAGTGACTACAAAGCTCTGGGGGTGGCACTGAAGGGCATGGGGGCCCAGGTGGTGTTCTCCTCAATCTCATTGGTGAGGAGAAAGGCACTACTCGGACAAGTTAATAATTAACTGCGGAACTGGGGTAGGGTTTTGGGTTCAACGACCATGGGACCCTGTTTGCAGACCAGCATCGTCCTGGCAGAGATGGGATCCACCTCACTAAGCAGGGCAAAGCTATTTCTGCCAATAGGCTGGCTGACCTCATAAGGAGGGCTTTGAACTAAGAATGATGGGGGAGGGAGAGAGTAACCAGCAGTCCTCTAAGGGAGTGACAGACAGGATCAATGAGCAAGGGCATGGGGTGATGTGATGGGAAGGGATCACAAAACCACAAAATGGGGCTCAAGTTCAGCACCTGCATGTAAGCAAGGAAATGCCTACAAAGCACCATGATGGAGAAATCTCTCACACCCTCTCCAAGAACTCAACATGCTGGGGTTCCTCTCTAAAGTGTCTGTACTCTAACGCATGCAGCATGCGGCATAAACATGAGGATTTAGAGATCGGTGTGCTGTTGCAGGGCAATGATCTTCTTGGGATCATGGAAACGTGGTGGGATGGCTCCCATGATTGGATGTCGCAATGGAGGGATACAGGCTCTTGAGGAAGGAGAGGATGGGATGACAAGGAGGGGGAGATGCCTTTTATGTGAGAGAACAGCTGGAGTACATGGAGCTCTGTCTGGGGATGGGTAGGGAGCCAAGAGAACCTAAGGGTGAGGATTAAAGTGAGACCAGGAAAGGGTGGCATTACAGTGGATGTCTGCTATCGGCCACTCCACCAGGAAGAAGAAGTATATGAGGCCCTCAACAGGCAGATAGGAGCAGCCTCACATTGGCAGGCTCTGGTCCTCACGGGAGATGTCAACCACCTCGATATTTGCTCAAAGGACAACATAGCAGGGCATAAGCAATCCAGGAGGTTTGTGGAGTGCCTGGATGAGAAATTCCTCACTCAAATGGCAAAGGAGCCAATGAGGAGAGGTGCTCTGCCTGACCTCATCCTCATCAACAATGAGGGCCTTGTTGGGGATGTGAAGGTCAAAGGCAGCCTTGTGACCATGAGATGGGGCTGTAGTGACCATGAGATGATGGAGTTCAGGTTCCTGAGGGCAGGCAGGAAGGTAAAAACAATCTCAGAGCCCTGGGTTTAAGGAGAGTAGACTTTGATCTCTTCAAGGATCTGCTTGGAAGAGTCCCATGGGATGTGGCCCTGGAGGGAAGGGGGGCCCGAGAAAGCTGGTTCATATTCAAGGATCACCTCCTCCAAGCTCAAGAGAGGCGCATCCCATCAAATATGATGTCAGGCAAAAATGCCAGGAGAGCTGTGTGGATGAACAAGGAGCTCCTGGCCAAACTCAAACACAAGAAGGAAGAATACAGAGGGTGGAAGTAAGGACGGGTAGCCTGGGAGGAACACATAGACATTGAGCATGCAGGGAGGGAGAAAGGTAGGAAAGCTAAAGCCCAAATGGAATGGAATTTGGCAAGGAATGCCAAAGAAACCAAGAAGGGCTTCTGTAAGTAGACAGGGAACAAAAGGGAAACTAGGGAAACTGTGGGCCCATTGCTCAGTGAGACTGGGGACCTGGTGACGCAGGACGTGGGAAAGGCTGAGGCACCGAATGCCGTCACTGCCTCAGTATTTGCCAGCAAGATCGGCCTTCGGGAATCCCAGGTGCCAGAGACCAGGGGGAAAGTCTGGAGCATGGAGATGTGCCTTGCTGGAAAAGGATCGGATCAGGGAATACTCAGGCAAACTGGACATACATAAGGCCCTGGGCCTTGACAGCTCCTGATGACTTCCTTATCGTTCCTGTGCCTTGAAAGGGTTTCCAGCATTAGCTGCTCCATCATCTTTCCAGGAAGGGAGGTGAGTCTGACTGGCCTGTAGTTCCCTGCGTCTTCCTTCTTTTCCTGCTTGAAGACAGGAGTGACATTTGTTTTCCACATCTGTGCTCTGGGCCTCTTTATTTGGCTGGGCTCTGGGCCTCTGCGTATCGAGTGAGGTCTGGCACTTGGCGGGTCATGGTGTTATGCCATGGCACATCCCATAAAGATGTGGCCAGCTCAGAGAAAGGGATGCCATGAAGGAAGTGATAGCAGGTGTGGCCATTCCTTGATGGCAAAGAAATATAGGGTGATCTATCCAACTCCTCCTACCTTCCTTGCTCCAAGCTCCCTTTAGCTATGAAATGCAGATTTATCATATGACAATATAAATGTGTCACCAGAACACAGTTTCCCCATTCAAAGTGATGGCAGGAAATATATTTCTGGAAATGGCTGTATAAGTCTCTCTTTCCACAGAGGGAGAGAAAGGGTCATCATCTTGCTGGTCCGTGTCCATGTCCTATGAAAAAACTCATGAGAATTTACAGAATATATATTCAAACTCCATTAGGAGACACTCAGGATCAATATGAACTGAGGATTTCTCATATCACGTAATGTGTGAGCAGAAGAATTAAGAACTGTGGGGAAAAAACAAGAATCCTTCCTTACTGTTTAGTATTGAACTCTTTAGACTTTAACTACACTCCTGAAATCTCTCTAATTAACCAGAAAAGAATTGAAGACCTAAAGGAAAATTATGCACAGAGCATTGGCTCATTAGGGCGTTTTGCATGTTAATTAGCCCCCTGGTGCCAAGTTCCTGAACTGCAGGTCCTGAAAGATTGAACAAGTGTCTAAAGAAGTAAAAGTCAGCAGCAAACCTCCAAGTTTCTGAGAGTGTTCCTGGGCCCCAGGGAGGACCATCACTCAAGAGACCATGGAGGGAATGACCAGACAAGGAGATTTACAAAGGCATGTAATGATAGGCCAAGAGGTAATGGCTTTAAGCTGAAGGAGGGTAGATTTAGATTAGATATTAGGAAAAAATTCTTCTCTAAGAGGATGGTGAGTCACTGGAACACGTTGCCCAGAGAAGTTGTGGCTACCCCCTCCCTGGAAGTGTTCAAGGCCAGGTTGGATGGGGCTTTGGGCAACCTGGTCTAGTGGAGGGTGTCCCTGCCCATGGCAGGGGATTGAACTAGATGATCTTTGAGGTCCCTTCCAACCCAAACCATTCTGTGATTCTGTGGTTGTCCCTGGGAGCTGGTAAAACAGGAAGTCAGAGGCACTGGTCACATGTGGAAAATCAAATGTGGAGGTGGCTGTGAAAGCCCTAAATGTGTTTCACCAAGCAGAATGGCCAAGCCCTGACCCCCATTCCCTGAAGAGAGGATCCTTTCCCTCATGAGATGCTTACAGCTCCTCCTGGGAGCAGTGTGATGGGAGGGTACATGATGCCAAGTGCAGGTCAGCGGTAGGACACCTCCCAGGCTCTATGGGGGGTGGGTGAGGAGGCAACAAGGCCCTGGGACTGTAAGGGACTGGGGCCTTCTCATGGGACTCAGTGGAGGAGACAGCAGCCACTGTGGAGAGGACAAGGACTTCTGTCCTGGTGTTGGAGGAGGGCCCAGCCACACCAAGGCCATCAGCTGTTGGCACCACAGATGGTCCTACACTGTCCTGTGCCCGTTCCAGTTTTCCTGAGGACTTTAGCTACCTCCTCCTGCTTCCTCATCTCACTCTGACCTTGGGATCTCCCAAGCTTTACTGATGCCAGTGAAAGGCAAGATGCTAACTGCAGTACGACTTGCTTACAAGAATGAACACTAATTGAGACTATGAGCTTTTACCTCAGGGTCCATGTGACCTGAAGACCCAACCTAAGCCAGCTCTTACCGGCTGAGAACATCCCATGTCCATGATAAACCCATGGAAGATTTACCTTTCAAAAAACTGGGCGTATAACCACGGCCAGAACAGCAACCGACCAGCATCCAGGATAATCCCCCCACCTGAGCAGGACATCGCTTTAGAACAAAGAGAATTAACATACCACTGACCGTTTGTCTGCACCACCTGCACGGGACAAGGATGTAGGAACTGATGAGCCCATCCCTTAACGTGAGTGATTGCATTGGTCTACACAACTGTACTGTAACAGATACAAACCCTGCTTTCCTCTGTACTGGGGTCCTCCAGCCATTAGGCTGAGGCACCACTGCCTGCACAGCTGAAATAAGAGAATAAATTACCTTGGTAATTCTATGCTAAGCTTCCTTGTCTCCCTCCCCAGCCAGCAAATGAAGGACTTGTATGTGCCACTTTGGCCTCACTGCCTGTGCCTGCAAAGACAAAGCTGTGGTTACCTGAGGACTTGACAGTGCCTGTGAGTTCCCCACAACCCCTCGGGCATCTTCCAATGCCCTGCTAATGTCCTCTGGCACCCAAAATAGCCCAGTCCCAGACTTGCTTGACTCCTGTACTTATCGCCATATCCCGGCACTAAAATGCATGTCCTCCTGCTGCTGCTGCTGCTGCCTCCAAATCAAAATTCAGCCTGATTCCCTTCAGCATGACACCCCCGCAGCCCCACCACTACTTCAAGTCTTCTTCCTGCCTTTAACACACTCACTGCTATGCATACCCCTCTCTCTGCCTGCACCCCCATGCATCTCTCAAGCCCTTCCTGTTTCCCCTGCAGTTGTGGGACCTCCCTCCAGGAGGGTCGTGCATTCTCCAGGATCATGGATGTTTCCTGTGGTCCATCTAAGTGTGGGGAGTGAAGGAGGGGAAGAGAGCAAGGTCAGCTCCTGAGGCATGACTGAGCACAGCCACCCCCAGCAGCGGGCATTCCCTATCTGCCAGGCTGAGGCATGCACACAAGATGGAAACATCTTCCTTATCTTTGATGTGCACAAGAAGGGACTTTCTTCCTGCCACCTTCCCAGGAAAAAGAGAAGCTCCTGGGGGGCAGAGATGGTGGGAACAAGAAAAAGTAGGTCAGTGGCACCCTGTGTCCCCTGTTCTCCTCTCCAGCATATCCTGAGAGGTCTGCAGCCCCTCCATGCCATCCTGTCTCCCCAGGCTAGCACAAGAGCCCTGGCCCTTGGGGTCCTCAAGAGCTCCTAATCCCCCAGGGACAAAGCAGCCTGCCCCAAGCTGGTGCAGCCAGAAAGCTGTTTCTCTTTCCTGTTCATTTCTGCTAAGCTAAGAATGGATCTTAGACAAAGAAGTTGCTGCACGCTCATTTATCTGCTTAAATAAAATGGTTTCCCATATATATACACAGTCTCTTGGTCACACAAGATGGGTGGATATTTAAGAGGAGCAGTAATTATATTTATTTGAAGACAACATCATCAAAAGTGGAAAAAGGGAAAAAAAAATAAAGAAGGAAAGACTGGGCCTGTCACGACATACACAGGGAGAGGAACAGCTGCAGAGGAACGTAGGCAGTCTATGGCTGCTGAAAGACATCCAGTCATCATTTGCCTCACGGCATCCTTGAGCTCCTGGTTTCTCATGCTATAGATGAGGGGGTTCAGTGTTGGAGGTACCACCGAGTACACAACAGCAAACAACAGATCAAGAGATGAGGAGGAGATGGAGGGGGGCTTCAGGTAGGCAAATATGCCAGTGCTGATAAACAGGGAGACCACGGCCAGGTGAGGGAGGCACATGGAAAAGGCTTTGTGCTGTCCCTGCTCAGAGGGGATCCTCAGCACGGCCCTGAAGATCTGCACATAGGACAGCACAATGAAAACAAAACAAAAATAGAGAGGTACTAAAAGCAATAAACTCAACTTCCCTGAGGCAGGTGTCTGAGCAGGAGAGCTTGAGTATCTGGCAGATTTCACAGAAGGACTAGTACACTCCTCTGCCATCAGCCCTACCACAGGCTGTCGAGCCCCAGGCAGCTTAGTTGGAGTCCATTCAGCATCTGTGTGGGTGCTGTCCACCCACAAGGAACACCTGAGCCACTCCTCAGTCCCTGGAAGAGCACACTGGGACCCTCATCTCATCCCTCTGCGCCCATGGAGAAACAAGCAAAGCAACAGTTTTCTTTAGAGTCTCTTCCTTGGGCATGTTCATGAGAGCAATACTGGAAAGGGAAGTAAGCCTTTGGGCAGTGCCCTGAGGAGATTGCCTTTCCTGGTGGAAATGCTGTTACAGAGGCCAACTGTGTCAGAGATCTGCTGTGCAGGGGCTCTGTACACAGGAACGGCCTCTGCAGCTCCAGAGAAGGTCTTGGGGGATAAAATCTCAGTCAGAAATGTCACTGCAGGGTCCTATTTAATATTTAAATTCTCAGAGAGGTTGGAAATTAATTTATACTGTCTCCAGGTCAAACAAGAGAGGTGGATAAGAGGGCATAAGATAACATAAACAAGAGGGCAACCTGGTCTAGAGAAGGGCATCCCTGCCAATGGCAGGGGGTTGGAACTAGATGTTTGAAGTCCCCTCCAACCCAAAACATTGTTTTATTATATGATTCTATAATGAATTAGAATTGTTATGAATAATGAAAACTCTTTGTGGAGAACATTATCAGAAGTGAAAAAAAAAACCAAAACAAACAAAAAAAAAGGAACAATAACATCAACAACTGCAAAATATCTAAGAGACAGGCTGGGCCTGTCAAGAGTGATGTTGCGAGTGATATGCAGAAGAACATGGGCAGTATATTGCTTCTAAAAACCATCCAGTCATCATATTCCACACTGCATCCTTCAGCTCCTGGTTCCTCATGCTGTAGGTGAGGGGGTTCACTGCTGGAGGCACCACCGACTACAGAACTGCCACCACCAGGTCCAGGGATGGGTAAGAGATGGAGGGGGGCTTCAGGTGAGCAAACATGGCAGTGCTGACAAGCAGGGAGACAACAGCCAGGTGAGGGAGGCACGTGGAAAAGGCTTTGTGCCGTCCCTGCTCAGAGGGGATCCTCAGCACGGCCCTGAAGAGCTGCACATAGGACAGCACAATGAAAACAAAACACCCAAATGATAAAAAAGAACTTAATATAATAAGCCCAAACTCCCTGAGGTAGGCATCTGAGCAGGAGAGCTTGAGGATCTGGGGAACTTCACAGAAGAATTGGTCCAGGGCATTGCCCTGGCAGAGTGGTATAGAAAATGTATTGGCCGTGTGCAGCACAGCAGTGAGAAACCCACTGCCCCAGGCAGCTGCTGCCATGTGGACACAAGCTCTGCTGCCCAGGAGGGTCCCATAGTGCAGGGGTTGGCAGATGGCAACGTAGCGGTCGTAGGACATGACGGTGAGAAGGAAATATTCTGCTGAGATCAGAAAGAAAAAGAAAAAGATCTGTGCAGCACATCCTGTGTAGGAGATGGCCCTGGTGTCCCAGAGGGAATTGGCCATGGCTTTGGGCACAGTGGTGGAGATGGAGCCCAGGTCGAGGAGGGAGAGGTTGAGGAGGAAGAAGTACATGGGGGTGTGGAGGTGGTGGTCGCAGGCTATGGCAGTGATGATGAGGCCATTGGCCAGGAGAGCAGCCAGGTAGATGCCCAGGAAGAGCCAGAAGTGCAAGAGCTGCAGCTCCCGTGTGTCTGCGAATGCCAGGAGGAGGAACTCAGTGATGGAGCTGCTGTTGGACATTTGTTGGTTCTTAATATGGGGCCATTGTCCTAAAAAGGAAAGGACAGGGAAAAGCTATGACAGAGTTCTCTGAGCAAAGCCACTCCATTTTTCATAGAAACCCTGCCACCTCTCCTAGTTCCAGGGGATTTCTTTGCTTTGTGCTGGCTGATTGTGCTGTGAGGAGCAGGACCTCTGCCCCTGTGCTGCCAAGGAGTCAGCTCTGCCCTGCTGCAGTGAGCATATGGGAGCTGGTTCTTGACACCCCCGATGGTCACAAGGGCTGTCAGATGCAATTCACCCTTGATGGAAATGTTCAATATCTGCACTCATCACTCCAGAGAGTGTGGGCTGCAGAAGAGCAGCTCAGCATGTCTGTTGCTCTGTAGTTTTTTTGTTTCCATCATCACATCTGGTGAGTATTAGCTTTAGGGCCAAAGATGCTCTTTTTTACGACTGAAAGGGTGGATTGTTAGAAAAAGAGACGCAAAAGGTCTCAGGTCTCTGTGTCTCAGCGCAGAGTCAAAAGAGCTGCAGTGTCCATCCTTCTTGTTCCCAACAGCCCCGTGCTTTTGCTTCTGCTACCTTGAGGTAGAAGAAGATGACAGCATATACTGATTAGTGTTTAAAAAAAAAAAAAAAAAAGGAAGCGCAACTAGAGTTTGATGAAAGCAGGAGAGTCCTATTTCAAAGGACAGATCTTAGAACTAGATCTTAGAACTGGACATGGCCTCTCTCAGACAGAAGCACAGGAATCTGACAGGAGACTGGCGACCCACGAGGGATGGGTCAGAACTCCCTGGGATCCTACAGCAGAGCTGTGCCTTTCTCGGGGGGCAGCACAGAAGCTCGGTGGGAGAGACAAAGAAGACATTAAGGAATCCTGAAGATGGGATGTCCTAAAGGCAGAGTCAGCTCATTGCTCAGCAGACAGCGCCCAGCAGACATCTAGAGTGAGGGACCACAAGAGAGCAGCCTGAAGGCAGCCTAGCCCAGGGCTTGGCTGCAGTTTCCTCCCACTCCCTGCCCATGTCTCTGCTGCCTGGAGCTGTCCCTGCCAGGAGCTGGTGCTCTGCCCACACCTCTCCTCCCTGTCCCTGCTCACAGAGCCCATCCCACCCTCTGTGTGCTCAGCTCTGCCCTGCAGACCCCTCCTGGCACCAGGGCCCTGCCCAGGGGCACCTCTGTGTTGACAGGTCTTAAGGAGAAGAGCAGATCAACCCTGAAGACACCACAAAGGTGATGTGAATGCTTTGTGTAGGCAGAGGAAAGGGTGAAGTGACTTTATCAGGTGCGCTGAAAAATGTGACCCTGGCAGACGACAGAGTCCCTGCCCCGGCACACAGCCCCTGGGCTGCAGGGACCCTGCTCTGAAGGGCACAACTGGGCACCCCTGCCTGCACACCTGCATTCCCAGCCACTCAAACTTGCCTCTGCACAGGGAGTCCACCTGGCACATCCCAGGAGCTGTGGGCTCTGCCAGCTTGAGGAGATGCCTCCAGGAACCGCATCGGCATTGCCCTGCACCCAGAGACTTACCGTGTCAAGGGCTCTGAAGATTTCTCCTTCCCTGAGCTCTCAGCAAGCCTCCCATTTCCAACTACCTTGAAGCTCTCTCTGCCTCGCTGTTTTCCCCTCAGTGCCTGCAGGCAGAGCCCTCAGCCCTGCTGTGCTCTGCAGAGGAGCTGCTCCTGGCCAGAGATGTCTCTCTGCAGCACAGCCCACTTGCCATGAGCTCCCTTCGTCCCAGGAGAGCAGCAGCAGAGGCCCAGCCCAAGGCGGCATGTTAATGACCCCTCTGGTGGGTTTGGGGATGAGTCCATGAAGCTCAGGCCCTGAGAGGAAGCTGATGAAACCTCTCCAGAAGTCACAGTCTGATGCAAACTCCACAGTTTCTTGGAGCATTAATGGGTCCCCCTGAGGGCCATCCCTGACAAAGCAACTCTGGGGCTGGTTAGAGCAGGCAAGTGGAGGCAGTGATGACAGGTAGGCAAAGGCAATGGCAAGGTGGCTCTGATGCTGAGTAATCCTGGGTGTGTTTGATCAAGCCAAAGGGCCAAGCTGTGACCCCCAGCCCCTGGGAGGGGAGACCCTGTCCCTCACACACGTGGCTCAGGGCTCTTCCTGGGCCAGTGTGATGTGGGGATGTGCAATGCCTAGAGCAGGACTACCACACACTCTTTCTCAGGCTCACAGGTTGTGACAAGGGGGCGATGAAGTCCTGGTGCTCTAATGAGAAGATGTCTCCTCACAGGCATCACCTGCAGGGAGAACAGCCACAGCCCAGCAGACCAAGGCCTTGGCTGTGTTGGGGGCTTTCAGCCTTACCACTGCCCCCAGATGTCTCCACCACAGGATGTCCTACGGTGTCCCACACCTGCACCTCTTTCCCTGCAGGCTCTTGACACCCAGCCTGCTTACCAACTTGGGTCTCACCTGATCATCTTCCTACCCTTACTGATATCTCTCCATCCTCACAGACTCTTCATTGAAATGCAAAGCTCTGGCTAATCCAGACTCTTGCTGGGTGGCCTCTTGTACCACAGAACTGATTAACAGTTAAGTGTTAACTTAATTAAGTCAAGATTAAAAATTTCAAGATACTTTTTTGTTTTCCCTTTGCTTTTTACTCAGTAAGGCAAAAAGTAAGTATTCTATAACTTTCTCTCTTAGTTTCTATGGGGACATCCATTGCCACAGCAGAAGTGTAGGTGACTTCCCATTAACTGTTTCTTTACTATACAAGTAAAGCCAAAGGAGTCGTTAATTCCTGCAATGGAATTTCTTGCTCAAAGTTACTAGCTGTACACAGTTTCAATCCAGGGCTGCTCCTCTTGAAGGAGATTGATCAGGCATCCCTCACCCCTTCCATCTGGACCTCCAAGCCATACGTACAGCAACTGGCTAAAAAAGCAAATAGAAAACAGCAAAGTTTGCAGGAAGTCTGATATCAAAGAGCCTCCCTCACTGAGTCTTTAGGTATGAGTAACTTTCCTTTCAGTTGCTTTAACAGAGGACTTGCTCCACAAACAAAGGAAAGCATTTAAGTGGAATTGCCACAGTCTGAACTTTATTTAAAACAGCTGAAATCTCATCTGTGTAGTCCTGGGGCAGTATTGCACTTCCGTAACACCCAGGGAAATTCCAGAACAGCGATGTGACTCTGCACCAGGCCAAGCGTTGAGTCAGGGTACGTTAAGGTAAAGCGTGGAATCTCACCTATGCTGGATCAAGTCCAAGAAAGAAGTAACAGGAATTCTTCCTAAACATTCCTCTTAAAACCTTCAGAGTGAGGGGAAAACCAAAAGGAAGAGCAATTGGAAGATAACTGCAAAGCAAGAGGAAAAGCTAAATCTGTGTAAAGGCAGATACTTAGCTCTCCATTAGCTAGGGCAGCTTGCGACTAGTTGCAAAAATGCATGCGCTGACATAGAGGTGAAGGACAAAACAGCCCTTCACAGTCTTGGAACGCTCCAGTGGAAGAATCTGTTGAAAAGCATGGTAATATTACAGGGTTGTAGACCCAGCCCAGGCTGGTATCAGTCTTGACCTCTCTAATTAGTTCTTCCATGCTTGGAAGCAACAGGTCTAGTAACGCTTCTCCTCTGGCTGGGCTGTCTGTCACCTGGATTAAGAAATTATGCTCGACGCACTCCATGACTCTCCTGGGCTGCTTACAGCTTGCTGTGCTGCTTTTCCAGCAGATGCCAGCGGGACTGAAGTTCCCCAGTAGGATCTGAGCCTCTGAGCGTGATGCTTCCCGTAGCTGAAGACAGACGACTTCATCAAAAGGCTCCTCTTGGTCAGGTGGCCTGTAGCAACCACCAGCCATGAGGTTTCTAGCAGCACAACGGTGCTGGGCTCCTCCCCTTTGTTACCCAGGCTGCATCCATTGGTCTAGAGGCGCTTCAGCTGGGCTATCGAGCAGGACAACTTTTTTAGAGGAACACACCCTCATCCCTATGAAAGTTTCTCAGTTGTTTCCCAGGTGGTTCCTAAGACCAGGCAGTGCCCTTGGCCCTTCTCTGTTGTTCAAAACTCCATCCCCTTTCCCCTGCCAAACCTAGTTTTACATGCAACTGGCCTCTGTTATACCATTTTTCTGTCTACTCCCCTCTTTCTTTCTCTGCATGTCCCTCATGGGTGTGCATAGCTCTGTTGATTCCAGCATCCCTCCCAGTCCAGGGTCCCTCTGATTCACAGCCATGTCAGTTGAAAAGTCCAGCTGATCTTCCTGGAAGCGGCATCTGTAGTTTCCTGATGGCCCATCCATTAGTGTGCCTGGCAAAGTTCCTTTCCTGTCATTGACTCTGCTTACTTTGTCAAGTCTGTGTCTCAGCAGATGTTGCTCCTGCTTGCCCCTTTTTCTCTTGGTTTCCCAAATGAGAAGGTCCCCAATCAGACAACCTTGCTGGAATAAACCCTCTCACCCTCTCACATGCCTTCATCCCTTAGCGTGACTGACCAGCTTTGGTTCCCATCACTGCCTCCCTTCTCATTTGCTGCTCAGGTTTGGGTCCCTGTAGGGTCTTGTCTATGGCTTCCTCCTTTGCTCACTGTTTTAGGATCCCTGGTTGCACTGAAACAGGTTCTTGACCAGATACTCCTAAGGGATCAGACACGCTCCTGGCACAGCCCCACAGACAGATGAGAGGAAGAGAGGCTTTGGCTGGATGCCGTGAGCGACAGTAAACTATGGATGCTGCTGGTGCAGGTGCCGGCAGTCCCACACCCCCAGAGCGAGGGGTCTTTTTGTGACGGTGTCAGACGGTGACTCCAGGCGGTGCTGGGGCAGCTACAGGTTCCCCAGGAGGAGAAGCTCAGACAAGCTGCCCCCAGAGCTCCACCAGGGCCAGTGTTTCCTGTCAGCTGAAGGAGCCATCTGTTCTGTGAGACAGTCCCGCACAGGCTCTGGAGATGGGAGGGAACTGGAGGCTCTCAGAGATCTGGCGGCCCAGCTCTGGCTGGGCTGTTTGTCCCTCCCCGGGTGCCTTCCTGGTGCGCCTGGGGATCCCTGCCCTGGAACATGCCAGGAGCACAGGCACCACTGCTACGGGAGACACGCCGCCACAGCTGCCCTGCCCACCAGCTGCCAGGGGAAGTCCCGCCCCCTCCCAGCAGCCGCAGGGGCCACTTGCCCCGCAAGTCCCTCTCCTCTCCTGGCCATGTGCTCTGCTGGGATTGGCTGGCAGCACCGGCCACCCCTGCCGGGTCACATCAGACCCGGAAGGCCCTTCCCCTGCACACACCGTGGCCGCCATTTTGCTCTGGCCGCCCTTCCAGGACAGGGGGTCCTGCCATTCCCTGGCCGTGAGCCGCTGTCTTGGTGAACGGCATACTGCTCTGTGATTGGCTAGCGGCCATTTCTTGACACCGTCACCCCCGTGTGTTCTCAAGCAGCCCCTGTGATTGGCTGGCAGGACTGGCCGCCCCGTCCTGCTGTCCTCAGGGGCACGTCACAAAGGAAGCACCCTGTCATTACATAGAGGGAGGAGGCCGCTTCTGCCTGCCTCCTTTCATCCTGCCTGGTGATTGGCTGGCAGCCATTGTTGACAGCATCGTAGCCAGGTGTTCTCAGGCAGCCTTGCAACTGGCAAGATATCAGAGGGGCGAGGGGCGGCTGGGCTTAGATTCTGGGTGATACCCAGTTTTAAACTATAGGTCCGGTCACGTTCAATACATTGAACTATCACGATGACGGATACATCAATAGTGCAAGGCACCCTCTGGCTAGTCACGTTCAATGGACTAGCATGGCCATACGTAAGGAGTTTGGTCGTGTCCAATGAGAACTCTCATGGCTAGATTAATGAATGGTGCAGTTTATTGAAGCGATAGAAGTACAAGTTCTTTTGGATTGCCAGTGATAAATACACCATCTGCAAAGCACGTGCAAGTACCAAGAATATTAAGTATATTAAATTATGAACTGCAAGTATATTAAATTATGAAACAACTCTATAGAGGCTTTCTAAGCTTCCCAGGGAAGCACTTGGTGTAGCTGAGTGTTCGAATCTCACCCAATAGACATCCTTCTGTGGGGGAAGAGAGGTTCAGCCCGTCGACTGATCCCAGAAGTCAGCGATGTTCTCCCAACTTGTCTGTGATGGTATCTTCCCTAACATCCCCTTCTCTTAAGCCATTTTTATACTAGTTTCGTACTTTCAGGTGGAGCTTGAGTGACTCTAGTCATACCTACCTTTGTTATGATTGGTGTAAAACCTTCTCGCTTTGCTTTTAAAGTTATAGACTTAAAGAAATTCAGAGCGCATGTTCAGGGAGGGGTGGTCGCACCTTGGAGGCGGGTAGCCTTTGGGGAGGAGGTGTGTTTTGGTATTCTAATGAGATTATAATGAACAAGGTTCAACCAAAGGACATAATTTCGACAGGAAGTGGAATACTGCTGGTTCAGGGCTGGTTCAGGGTAACAACTATGCAGTTTATCAGTTCCCATCCCTGCGGTGTTATCACAGAGCCTGGCCACGGTGTCTCCACTCCCCTCCACCCTCCGTGCTGTTTTCTCAGACTCGGCAGCACACCAAGCTCCCCTGGTGCTTGCCAGAATCTAAGGTTGCAGGCCATGTTGCTTATGGAACGGATTCTTTGCATATTCACCCTGGAAGTCTCCTCAGCACTGCCACCTCCGGTAATTACTCCGCAGTACCCTAAAAACTTCTGTTCTCTCATCTGCTGATAAGATATTGGACAAGAGATTTGAGGATGATAAGATCATTGAGCTTCAGAGTAGACATTGAGAGGTCTATGGGAAAACCCTCTAACCAAAGCAGGGTCAGGTATATGGTCAGACCTGGTTTCTCAGGCCTTGGTCCACCTGGGTCTTGGAAAACCTGCAAGGATGAAGGACTTCACAGTCTCTCATGGTGATCAATGCTTGTTCCAATGCTTGGCTAGCCTCGTGGTGAAAAAGGTGAGCCTCCCCTTGCTGTGAGGTGTCCCTCAGCCATCCCTTCTCCAGGCTGAAGGAGCCCAGCTTCATCAGCCTTTCCTCACAGAGACACTGATCCAGCCTCCTGACCATCTCAAGGCCCTTCACTAACCCCACTCCAGCTGGGCAACACCTTTCCATTCTTGGGGTTCCCAAAAGTGGACACAGTGTTCTGGATGTGGGCTAGAAAGTTCCACATAGAGAGGGGAAGTCCCTACCTTCCATCTCCTGGCCATGCTGCTGGTCCTACAGCCCAGGGCACTGCTGTCCTCCCCTGCTGCCAGGGCACACGGCTGCCTCCTGTCCAGCTCCCTGCCCACCAAGACCCTTCCCACAGAGCTGCTCCCCAGCCAGGCAGCCCCCAGCCTGTGCCATTGCCAGCGTGAGTCCCCTGCAGGGGCAGAACCTGGCACTTGTCCTTGGGGGGTTTCATGAGGTTCCTCTCAATACCTGCTTTCCTCCTCCTTGAGCCCTCTAAGCACAAGGACAGTGCTTGGCAAGACCATGGTATGTCTCCAGTGGCACAAAGGGCAAGGGAGGGCTGCACTAGGTCCAGCCCACAGGGTTTCCATGATGGTGTGATGAACCACTGTCTAGACTTATGTCCCTTTGCCTTCTGGCTCCTCACAGCCTCTCCTGCCATTGCAGAGCCCTCGTTAGCCCATGGTCTCCTCAGGTTTGCCTTCTCCTCTGGGACACTCCTCCTTGGATTGTCACTCATTTTATGAGGTGCCACTCACTGCCACTTCAGACTCACACACTGTCCCTGGAGATCCCCTCACTTCTCCTGGCAGATCTCCATTCTTCTCCAGGATGGCATCTGCCATCAGCCCCACCACAAGTGGGACAGCACCAGGTAGATAAGCCAAAGACCAGTTGCTGTCTGAATGGACATGTGCAACCAAGAAGGAAGGTCTTCATCCAGCCCTTGCTCCCTAACAGATCCCCCTGGGACTCTGAGCTTGTCCCCCTGAATCCATCAAGAACCCCAAAGAGCAAAAGTCCTTTGGAGGGAGCAGCTTCTTGGGTGTATTCCTGACAGCAGCTTTGGAAGGGGTGTCCAGCCTTCTGGCTGTGCCCTGAGGAGCCCTTCTGGTTATGGTGGTGCTAGCAGAGAGGCACGCTGCTCCACATGGCCTGCTCCTGCCTTCAGGCACAGGGATGCCACTGTAGAGACAGCAGGACTGTCACAAGTTACACGAGACCTTGGGGGTAACAGCAATGCCAGGACACAGCAGGACAGTGTGGAAGGGAGGAGAGAGCAGCCCTGTCCAGGCCGTCTCCTGCTGCTGGCCTTGGCCATGGCTCCAGGGCAGCAGCAGCCCCGACGTGAAGGCAGCGGACAGGGAGTGCCTGCTGAGGCAGCGAGGGGCAGCCCCAAGGGCAACCCAGGCTGCTGCTCCATGGGGCAGCTGGGCATTTGGCTCCTGAACCCTCCTGCATGCTGGGGCTGCTCCCCCAGCTCCAGAGGAGATGTGCACAGATGGGAACTGAGAGAATTAACTTCCCACTGCTTTCTCCATGGAGTTTATCTATAACCGGGAGCCTGGACCCATATGTACATGAGGTATATTGGTTAAGAAAAAAAACAAGTAGCAGGCTAAGAATAATAATATCACACGTATAAAACAAACAAACAAAAATTAAAAAACAAAACAAAACAACAAACGAACCCCTACAAAACCCAAATAGAGACAAATAAAAAGACAAGTAAGTCCTGGCTTTTCTTGAGATACAGTGGGAACCCTAGTGGGATCATTGGCGCCTTATTAATCACAAGTAAATGAAATTCAAATATTTTCCACAGGGCATCTATGATTTCCTGGTTCCTCATGCTGTAGATGAGGGGGTTCACTGCTGGAGGCACCACCGAGTACAGAACTGCCACCACCAGGTCCAGGGATGGGGAGGAGATGGAAGGGGGCTTCAGGTAGGCAAATATGCCAGTGCTGACAAACAGGGAGACCACAGCCAGGTGAGGGAGGCACATGGAAAAGGCTTTGTGCCGTCCCTGCTCAGAGGGGATCCTCAGCACGGCCCCTGAAGATCTGCACATAGGACAGCACAATGAAAACAAAACAACCAAATGCTACACAGACACTAACCACAAGCAGTCCAGCCTCCCTGAGGTAGGCATCTGAGCAGGAGAGCTTGAGGATCTGGGGGATTTCACAGAAGAACTGGTCCAGGGCATTGCCCTGGCAGAATGGTCTAGAAAATGTATTGGCCATGTGCAGCACAGCATGGAGAAACCCAGTGCCCCAGGCAGCTGCTGCCATGTGGACACAAGCTCTGCTGCCCAGGAGGGTCCCGTAGTGCAGGGGTTGGCAGATGGCAACGTAGCGGTCATAGGCCATGACAGTGAGAAGGGCGTACTCAGCTCCAAGCAGGAAGACAATCAGAAAGGCCTGGGCAGCACATCCTGTGTAGGAGATCGACCTGACATCCAATAGGGAATTGGCCATGGCTTTGGGCACAGTGGTGGAGATGGAGCCCAGGTCGAGGAGGGAGAGGTTGAGGAGGAAGAAGTACATGGGGGTGTGGAGGTGGTGGTCGCAGGCTATGGCAGTGATGATGAAGCCATTGGCCAGGAGAGCAGCCAGGTAGATGCCCAGGAAGAGCCAGAAGTGCAAGAGCTGCAGCGCCCATGTGTCTGCAAATGCCAGGAGGAGGAACTCAGTGATAGAGCTGCTGTTGGACATCTGCTGGTTCTTGGCAAGGGGACTGGTTGAAAAAAATGAAAGGAGAGGGAAAATTAGGACATCTTCCTCTGAGCAAAGCCACTCCATTTTTCATAGAAACACCCCCCAATTGAAATGCATTTCCCTTCTCTGGTTTGTGCTGGCTGAGTGTGTTGTGAGGAGCTGAGGAGTCAGCTGTGCTCAGCTGCAGTGAGTACATGGAGCTGGCTTGTGACACCTCCAATGTTCACAACCAATGTAATATGTTATCCACCTTTAATGGAAAAGTTCACTCTCTGCTCTCATGACTCAGAAGACTGTGGGCTTCAGAAGAGAGGCTAGGCATTTCCTTAGAAGAATTTTATCTGTGGTTTATTATTTTCCACCATCACATCTGGAGAGTTTTCTTTCTGAGTGGGAAAATACTTATTTTATCATGGAAAAAGGGAAGAGTCTTGAGACAGGACAGGCAAAAGGGTTCAGCTCTTTGTAGCTTAGTGCAGAGTCAGGACAGCTGCAGTGTTCATTAGACTGTCAGCCAGCTGCCCTGCACTTTTATTTGTGATGCCTTGAAGATGACCTCACACACAAATGACACTTTAAAAAAAACCCAAAACTAGACTGTGATGAGAGATGGGGAGTCCTGGCTGAAAGGGCAGATCTGCAAACTGTTCTCTTTCCCAGCTCAGATGTGGACTTGTAATTGAGAGAGGACACAGCCCCTCTCAGAGGGAAGCAAAGGCCTCTGAGAGGAGAGAACTGACCTCCAAGGGAAAGCTCAGCACTCCCTGGGATCCTACAGCACAGCCGTGCTCTTCTGGGGCAGCTCCCAAGCCCAGCAGCACAGGCAAAGCAGACAGTCCGATGTCCTGAAGATGGGATGTCCTAAAGGCAGAGTCAGCTCATTGCTCAGCAGACAACACCCAGCAGACATCTAGAGTGAGGGACCACAAGAGAGCAGCCTGAAGGCAGCCTAGCCCAGGGCTTGGCTGCAGTTTCCTCCCACTCCCTGCCCATGTCTCTGCTGCCTGGAGCTGTCCCTGCCAGGAGCTGGTGCTCTGCCCACACCTCTCCTCCCTGTCCCTGCTCACAGAGCCCATCCCACCCTCTGTGTGCTCAGCTCTGCCCTGCAGACCCCTCCTGGCACCAGGGCCCTGCCCAGGGGCACCTCTGTGTTGGCAGGTCTTAAGGAGAAGAGCAGATCAACCCTGAAGACACCACAAAGGTGATGTGAATGCTTTCTGTAGGCAGAGAAAAGGGTGAAGTGAATTTTTCAGGTGCCTTGAGAAACCACATTCATCACTCACTGTAATTCTAGAGGTGTTTCATTCTTGTGCAATCCTGACAGCTTCATTACCATTTTCACCTACCATCACAGCAAGAAATATAAAGCACCAACCCTGGGACGCACCTTTACTTCCAGGTAGCCCCTGCCTTGATTTCCTTCTTAAAAAGTTCCCTGTGAAATGTCCCAGGGGTGGTCTGGAGCTGTGAGCAGCCTGGAAACATGCAGCACTCTCTCAACAGCAGAACCACACTGCCCTGCCCTACCAGACATTCGTCCTTCTACCCACAGCTTCTGCCTGCAGTGCCATGGGGAGATCCCCAGGCAGGCTGAGCGTTGATCCTGGAACGCAGAAAAGTCCCTGTCCCAGCACACAAAACCCTGCGTTGAAGGGACTCTGATCTGAAATACAGCCCTGTGCATCTCCAGATGCAGACTATGTCTTCACAAGTTATTTAAAATTGTCTAAAAAAAGCCCCTCTTACAGATCCCATCAGCTGTGGGCTCTGCCAGCTTGAGGAGATGCCTCCAGGAACTACAGCTGCATTGCCCTGCACCCAGAGACTTACCATGTCAAGGGCTCTGAAGATTTCTCTTCTTTTCAGCTCTCAGTCAGCCTCCCAGTCCTGACCACCTTTAAACTCTTCACCTGCCTTGCTCATCTCCCTGAGATACCCTGGCAGAGCCCTTCGCCCTGCTGGGCTCTGCAGAGGAGCTGCTCCTGGCCAGAGATGTCTCTCTGCAGCACAGCCCACTTGCCATGAGCTCCCTCCATCCCAGGAGCCTGGAGCAGCTCAGCAGCAGAGGACCAGCCCAAGGCGGCATGTTAATGACCCCTCTGGTGGGTTTGGGGATGAGTCCATGAAGCTCAGACCCTCAGAGGAAGCTGATGAAACCTCTCCAGAAGTCACAGTCCGATGCAAACTCCACAGTTTCTTGGAGCATTAATGGGTCCCCCTGAGGGCCATCCCTGACAAAGCAACTCTGGGGCTGGTTAGAGCAGGCAAGTGGAGGCAGTGATGACAGGTAGGCAAAGGCAATGGCAAGGTGGCTCTGATGCTGAGTAATCCTGGGTGTGTTTGATCAACCCAAAGGGCCAAGCTGTGACCCCCAGCCCCTGGGAGGGGAGACCCTGTCCCTCACACACAGGGCTCAGGGCTCTTCCTGGGGCAGGGTGTTGTGGGGACGTGCAATGCCAAGTGCAGGACAATGGTACGACACCTCCCAGGCTCTTGGCTGGAGACAAGGAGGCCATGAGGCTCTCGTGCTGTAAGGCTTAGGTGTCTCCTGGTAGGCCTTGGTGAGACAGACAACAGCCACAGCCAATGGGAGCAAGACCTCAGCTCTGTTGGGGGCTTTCGACTTTGTCAGCTCCTTTGACCATCTCCACCACAGGTTGTCCTATGGTGTTCTATGCCTGCACCTGTTTTCTGGAAGGCTGTGGACATCCACTGTGCTTGCCAACTGTGTTGGGTTTGTGTGGCAAGGTTTTGGTAGCGGGGGGGCTACAGGGGTGGCTTCTGTGAGAAGCTGCTAGAAGCTTCCCCTGTGTCTGATATAGCCAATGCCAGCCGGCTCCAAGACGGACCCACCGCTGGCCAAGGCCAAGCCAATCAGCGCCTCTGTGATAACATATTTAAGAAGTAGAAAAACACTTAGAGAGAGAGCTTCTGCAGCTGGAGAGAGGAGTGAGAAGATGTATGGAACTCTGCAGACATGAAGGTCAGTGAAGAAGGAGGGGCAGGAGGTGTTCCAGGCGCTGGAGCAGAGATCCCCCTGCAGCCCGTGGTGAAGACCATGGTGAGGCAGGCTGTCCCCCTGCAGCCCATGGAGGAAGGATGAGGGCGTGTAGAGATTCCACCTGCAGCCCGTGGAGGACCCCACACCAGAGCAGGTGGAGGCACCTGAAGCAGGCTGTGGCCCGTGGGAAGCCCATGCTGGAGCAAGCTCCTGGCAGGACCTGTGGACCCGTGGAGAAAGGAGCCCACGCCAGGGCAGGTTTGCTGGCAGGACTTGTGACCCCGTGGGGGACCCCATGCTGGAGCAATTTGCTCCTGAAGGTCTGCACCCCGTGGGAGGGATTCCATGCTGGAGCAGGGGAACGATGAGAGGAGTTCTCCCCCTGAGGAGGAAGAAGCGGCAGAAACAACGTATGATGAACTGACCGTAACCCCCATTCCCCATCCCCCTGTGCCGCTGAGGGAGTACCTGAATGGGGCCTACAGGAAAGCTGGAGACGGACTGTTTATCCGGGAGTGTCGTGATAGGACAAAGGGGAATTGGGTTTAAGCTAAAAGAGGGTAGATTCACACTAGATGTTTGGAAGAAATTCTTCATTGTGAGGGCGGTGAGGCACTGGCACAGGTTTCCCAGAGAAGCTGTGGATGCCCCATCCCTGGATGGTTTGAAGGCCAGGTTGGATGGAGCTTTGGGCAGCCTGGTCTAGTGGAGGGTGTCCCTGGCCATGGCAGAGGGGCTGGAACTAGATGACCTTTGGTGTCCCTTCCAAACCCAAGCCATTCTATGATGATTCTATGATGATTCTAACAGAAGGAGACATTCAGAAAGCTGGTCAAAATCTCCTTTTATGAAGGAAAAAGAAACAAACAAACAAACAACCCCCCCCAACACCAGTTTAGACTTAAACAACAGATGAGCAGAGCTTTAAGTGATGTGGAGGGAAGTGATGCCATCTGTCCCAGGTAAGATTTGGTACTCCAGTGATAGAACAGAGTGGGGTAAATTCAGTGTTATAATCACAGTTAGTTCTTTGGCAGGTAGAACTGGTGGAGAATCTTTATTGTCATTCATGTTCTGTCTAGTGAGAGGGTGCATACAGATTGCGTATAACAGAAAGAATCTCAGAAGATTATGAAAAAGTGAAAGATTTGAAACAGGGAGGAAACATCTGAATAGAATAGAATAGAATAGAATAGAATAGAATAGAATAGAATAGAATAGAATAGAATAGAATAGAAGAGTTCAAGCTGGAAGGGACCATGTACTCAGGACTATTATCACTCAAGCCATTAAAGATCAAAGGGGCTTTGGATTATTGGGTGTGCGGTCACTGGTGTGTACATGTTCTGGCAGGGGCTTTTCCAAAGGCAACCATCACCTCAGCTGATGTACCTCCAGTGTGAACTTATCCACAGGTCACTGTCCATTTGACTCCAGTTCACACGGGAGTTTTAGCAAGTTCCCTTGCTGCCCCCAAACCTACTTGCTGGTGGGAGCAGAGTGGAGAAAAGAAGAGATGAATGCACTGCAGGACTACATGCTTACAAAGAAGGAAGAGCTGGTCAGAGATGTAACATTCAGGGGCGAGAAAGCAGAGTGTAGGATCCTGAGAGAAGGGAAGAAGGCCAAGAGCAGGACTTGAAGAGAGCAGAAGCTGACCTCCTGGCCGCCATGCTTGGAAGAATCCCTTGGGATATGGCCCTGCAGAGAAGAGAGGTGCAGAGAGCTGTTTGATGTGCCTAATGCAGAAAGTGAAGAAAAGGTGGCCAGAGGAAGGCATGGATGAGAAAGGAGCTCCTGACGAAAAACCAAGCATGAAGAGGAAGCACAGAGAAGGTGGAAGGTGGCTGCCTTCCAGCCTCAATGGTGCTGTGCTGTTGGGCTGGAGAGAGTCATTTGTACGTGAGTGTCTGTCTGTGCGTGGGGGAACTGGGGAGCTGAGGTGATCCTGGGGCCAGCGCCTGGATAGACGGAAGGTCTAAGACCAGCTCCTGGAGGGATCCATGCTGTCTGTGTGTCTACACAGCTATACATTTTCCTCTAATATCACCATGCGTCAAACAGCCCCACCCTAATTTCTCCTTTCTCTGCTGACCCTGGTTTAGCTTGTTTTGTACCCTCCTTTGGTGTTTTGCAGACTCTCTTCATGGCAATTCCTACCTGGGTCTGTAGAGATCTGCAACTCCTCATGCTGTTCTCTTGTGAGACTACACCACCATCAGGGTGAGCCACCCACACACAAACAGTAACCGCTGACCAAATGGAGCTTCAGTCCAGAGGGACCTGGAGAAACTTGGGGATTTGGCCAAAAGAAACCTCGTGACATTGACAAGGAGAATTGGCCAATCTGGCCTCAGGGAGAAGAACCAACGTGTACATCAGGGCCAGCTGGGACCTGCTGTGCTGAGGAGGGACTCTGAGGAGGAGAAGGGCCTGGCAACTGCAAGGGACACCATCCGAGCCAGGGGTTTCTGCTCACTGTGAAGAAGGCCACTTGCATACGGGGCTGCGTTAGGATGAGCGTGGTCTCCCAGAGCAGGGCAGTTCTTCTGGCCCTTGACACCGCACTGGTAGGGACCCCCACACATGGCTTTGTCCCAGTTCTCGGCTCCCTCTTTTGCTGGAGCTGGGAGGAGCTGGAGAGTGGCCAGAGGAGATGTGGCCAGGTGGAGTTTGGGGCCTTAAGCAGATGGGCTGTGTGGAGGGGCTGAGAGACCTGGGCTTCTTTGGCCCCTTTGCCCAGTGGTGGAGAGGCTCAGGGCGGTCTAGGAGTAGCCTGAGACTGCTTGAAAGGTGGTTTCAGAGATGGTGGAGCTTTTCTGAAAACTGGGAAACATCATGAGAAAGACAAGATGCCACCAAGTGCATGTTGGGAGGTTGAGATGGGACACAAGGAGAAAGAAATGTCCCTGCAAGTGCAGTTCTGTGGTACAAGAGGCCACCCAGCAAGAGTTTGGATCAGCCAGAGCTTTGCCTTTCAATGAAGAGTCTGTGAGGATGGAGAGATATCAGTAAGGGTAGGAAGACGCTCAGGTGAGACCCAAGTTGGTAAGCAGGCTGGGTGTCCAGAGCCTGCAGGGAAAGAGGTGCATGTGTGGGACACCGTAGGACATGCTGTGGTGGAGACATCTGGGGGCAGTGGCAAGGCTGAAAGCCCCCAAGACAGCCAAGGTCTTGGTCTGCTGGGCTGTGGCTGTTCTCTCTGCAGGGGATGCCTGTGAGGAGACATCTTCTCATTAGAGCACCAGGACTTCATCGCCCCCTTGTCACAACCTGTGAGCCTGAGAAAGAGTGTGTGGTAGTCCTGCTCTAGGCATTGCACATCCCCACATCACACTGGCCCAGGAAGAGCCCTGAGCCATGTGTGAGGGACAGGGTCTCCCCTCCCAGGGGCTGGGGGTCACAGCTTGGCCCTTTGGCTTGATCAAACACACCCAGGATTACTCAGCACCAGAGCCACCTTGCCATTGCCTTTGCCTACCTGTCATCACTGCCTCCACTTGCCTGCTCTAACCAGCCCCAGAGTTGTTTTGTCAGGGATGGCCCTCAGGGGGACCATTAACGCTCCAAGAAACTGTGGAGTTTGCATCGGACTGTGACTTCTGCAGAGGTTTCATCAGCTTCCTCTCAGGGCCTGAGCTTCATGGACTCATCCCCAAACCCACCAGAGGGGTCATTAACATGCCGCCTTGGGCTGGGCCTCTGCTGCTGCTCTCCTGGGATGGAGGGAGCTCATGGCAAGTGGGCTGTGCTGCAGCGAGACATCTCTGGCCAGGAGCAGCTCCTCTGCAGAGCACAGCAGGGCTAAGGGCTCTGCCTGCAGGCACCGAGGGGAGAACAGCGAGGCAGAGAGAGCTTAAAGGCAGTTGGAAATGGGAGGCTTGCTGAGAGCTCAGCGAGGGAGAAATCTTCAGAGCCCTTGACACGGTAAGTCTCTGGGTGCAGGGCAATGCCGATGCGGTTCCTGGAGGCATCTCCTCAAGCTGGCAGAGCCCACAGCTGCTGGGATGTGCCAGGTGCACTCCCTGTGCAGAGGCAAGTTTGAGTGGCTGGGAATGCAGGTGTGCAGGCAGGGGTGCCCAGTTGTGTCCTTCAGAGCAGGGTCCCTGCAGCCCAGGGGCTGTGTGCCGGGGCAGGGACCCTGCCGCCTGCCAGGGTCAGCCCTCAGCCTGCCCGGGGAGCTGCCCAGGGCACTGCAGGGAGCAGCTGTGGGTGGAAGGAGCGACCCCCTGGAAGGGCAGGGCAGGGTCCTTCTGCTCTTGAGAGGGTGCTGCGTGTTTCCAGGCTACTCACAGCTTCAGATCACCCCTGGGACATTTGCCATGGCACTTCTCAAGGAGCATTGCGATCCCCTTGGGCAGTGCCCTGGTGCCAGGAGGGGTCTGCAGGGCAGAGCTGAGCACACAGAGGGTGGGATGGGCTCTGTGAGCAGGGACAGGGAGGAGAGGTGTGGGCAGAGCACCAGCTCCTGTCAGGGACAGCTCCAGGCAGCAGAGACATGGGCAGGGAGTGGGAGGAAACTGCAGCCAAGCCCTGGACTAGGCTGCCTTCAGGCTGCTCTCTTGTGGTCCCTCACTCTAGATGTCTGCTGGGCGTTGTCTGCTGAGCAATGAGCTGACTCTGCCTTTAGGACATCCCATCTTCAGGACATCGGACTGTCTGCTTTGCCTGTGCTGCTGGGCTTGGGAGCTGCCCCAGAAGAGCAGGCTGTGCTGTAGGATCCCAGGGAGTGCTGAGCTTTCCCTTGGAGGTCAGTTCTCTCCTCTCAGAGGCCTTTGCTTCCCTCTGAGAGGGGCTGTGTCCTCTCTCAATTACAAGTCCACATCTGAGCTGGGAAAGAGAACAGTTTGCAGATCTGCCCTTTCAACCAGGACTCCCCATCTCTCATCACAGTCTAGTTCTGGGGTTTTTTTAAAGTGTCATTTGTGTGTGATGTCATCTTCAAGGCATCACAAATAAAAGTGCAGGGCAGCTGGGTGACAGTCTAATGGACACTGCATCTCTCCTGACTCTGCACTAAGCTACAAAGATCTGAGCCTTTTTGCCTGTCCTATCACATTCCCACTGCTGTCCTCTTCCCATTTTCCGTCCTAAAATGAGTATTTCTACCCCTCAAAAGAGTGCTCCCCAGATGTGATGGTTGAAAATAAAAACCACAGACAAAATTCTTCTAAGGAAAGGCTAAGCCTGTCTTTGGCATCCTGCGCTCTTCTGAGTCATGAGTGCAGAGATTTAATTTTTCCATTAAAGGTGGATTACATCTGACATCGGTTGTGAACATTGGAGGTGTCACAAACCAGCTCCATGTACCCACTGCAGCTGAGCACAGCTGACTCCTCAGCTCCTCACAACACACTCAGCCAGCAGAAACCAGAGAAAGGAAATGCATTTCAATTGGGGGGTGTTTATATGAGAAATGGAGTGGCTTTGCTCAGAGGAAGATGTCCTAATTGTTCCCTGTCCTTTCATTTTTTCAACCAGACCCCTTGCCAAGAAAGACCCAATGTCCAACAGCAGCTCCATCACTGAGTTCCTCCTCCTGGCATTCGCAGACACACGGGAGCTGCAGCTCTTGCACTTCTGGCTCTTCCTGGGCATCTACCTGGCTGCTCTCCTGGCCAATGGCCTCATCATCACTGCCATAGCCTGCGACCACCACCTCCACACCCCCATGTACTTCTTCCTCCTCAACCTCTCCATCCTTGACCTGGGCTCCATCTCCACCACAGTGCCCAAAGCCATGGCCAATTCCCTATTGGACGTAAGGACCATCTCCTACACAGGATGTGCTGCTCAAGGTTTTCTGATTGTCTTCCTGCTTGGAGCTGAGTGCGCCCTTCTCACTGTCATGGCCTATGACCGCTACATTGCCATCTGCCAACCCCTGCACTACGGGACCCTCCTGGGCAGCAGAGCTTGTGTCCACATGGCAGCAGCTGCCTGGGGCAGTGGGTTTCTCCATGCTGTGCTGCACACGGTCAATACATTTTCTATACCACTCTGCCAGGGCAATGCCCTGGACCAGTTCTTCTGTGAAATCCCTCAGATCCTCAAGCTCTCCTGCTCAGGCTCAGACTACCTCAGGGAGGCTGGGCTTCTTATATTAAGTTCTTTTTTATCATTTGGGTGTTTTGTTTTCATTGTGCTGTCCTATGTGCAGATCTTCAGGGCTGTGCTAAGGATCCCCTCTGAGCAGGGACGGCACAAAGCCTTTTCCATGTGCCTCCCTCACCTGGCTGTGGTCTCCCTGTTTGTCACCACTGCCCTGTTTGCTCACCTGAAACCCCCTTCCATCTCCTCCCCATCCATGGACCTGGTGGTGGCAGTTCTGTACTCGGTGGTGCCTCCATCAGTGAACCCCCTCATCTACAGCATGAGGAACCAGGAGCTCAAGGATGCCCTGAGGACACTAATCCAATGGACCTTGCACCACCAACAGTAATTTGTCTCCCCTTCTCTGCAGAGTGCCCAGGGTATATTTTATGCATCTCCTCAGGTTTTTGGTTTTTTTTTTTTTTTTTTTTTTTTCTCTGATAGTCATACTTTCAGGTAATTGCTTGGGATGATAGCACTTCTCTTGAGGTGCTGTCCTGTTGTGTCTGATCCTTGAAGAACCATGTGTCACCTTTTGCCTTCCTAATAGCCTCTCTGCAATAAAAGGGGATCTCCTGAGGGAGGTGCCTGCAGCCTGGGCTCTCCTTGATATAGTTGTGGCTAAGAACAAGCCAGAGGAATTGGACTTTCCAAGTCTCTTCTGCCTTGTTTTCTCCTTCTCTTTGGGGAAATAATCTCATGGTATCACTGTTAGACACCAAGCACTTAGTTGAAGGCTCTCGTCTTGGTGTCCAGGGGCATTGGAAATGGTGCACGAGCTCCCAGTCCCCTTCCTCAGGCTGTCACAGGTATGACGGGGCTGATGGCAGAGGTCAGTCCATGTGGAAAGGAATCTGGTGTGGTCAGGAGAGGATGGGGACACTGCAGGTACTCCTGGGTGGGAAGTGAATGGAGACTCAGAAGGTGAAAGACCCTGAGATGAAGTCCCCCCAGGGCAGAGCACTCGCTCCAGGTACCCGCAAAGAAAGACTCTGCAGTGCTGTGGGAGTCCGTGAAGATGCAGCAGGCACAGGGCAGGAGAGTGGAGAGATGCAGGAGGTGCCTGAGGAGCCGCAGGGCCAGGACTCTGCTGGTGTCCTGGGGAGCAGGGCTGGCGGGGAGGCAGAGTGGGGCAAAGGCGGTCAGGGCTGGGGATCCCCTGCAGCGTCAATGCAGGAGAGGCCGAGAGGGAGTGGCCTGCGCTGGCACTTGGGGCCAGCTGCAGGCCTGGGGCCGATGGGGAGGCTGAGACCCCCCTCTGCCTCCCAGCAGCTGCTGTGCCCTTCCGAGGGGCTGGGGCTGTGGGCTGAGTGCCCAGAGCTCTGCAGCAGCCCAGACTGCCAGCCCAGACTGGGCTGCTCTGCTGGGTGGTGCTGGGGAGAGGGCAGGGAAGGTGGGGGAGAGCCGGGGAGGGGATGGGCTGGACTGGAAAGTGCCCAGGACAGGAACAGCCTGACGTTATCGGAGCTCTGTGACCCTCCAGGGGGAGGACCCGCTCCAGTGGGCCTGTGGAGCAGAGCCTGATCTCCTCGAGAAGGAAGCAAGTCATCACAGGTGCAGGAGAGAGGAGCTGCTCTGTGCCATGTTCCCTGGACACGCTGGGGAAGCTGCCCCAGGGCAAGTGGGAGAAACCGCCCCACACATCGTCCATTTCCCTCTCTGGCCATACACCCAGCCCTGGGGAGGGACCTTTGTTGTGGGGCCAGCTCCGTCCTCCTGCTGGGCTCAGTGCCTGTCCTGGCACGGGGACTGTGCTGCTGGAGACATTTCCCCACCCCAAGAATGCACCCTGCTCTATCTAGTGCCTGCACTACAGGGCTTGGGGGCCATGTTGGGCAGCAGGGCTTGGCCAGCCCAGCTGAGGAGGTCACCTCTTCTTGCCCCGCACTCTTCAGACCACTGTCAGCCTATAGGCATTGCCACAGTGCCTCTGCGCTGGCTGTTGGGTGTCTCCATGTGCCCTGCTCTGAGCCCATGCAGGGACCTGCCGTGGGTGTCTCTGCTGGAGCTGGTCACCATGGCCTGCCTGCACAGTCCCAGGAGATCCTGGACAGGCTGCCCTTGGCGATGGGCTGTGATGGTCCTCAGCCCACAGCACGTTCTGAGCAGCAGCCCAGGAATGCTTCCCTGGGGATAAGTGCCTCACGCTGTGCTGGCTGCACATGTGAGCCTTGGGGGATGTCCTCACACTATGGTTCTTCTGGGTACAAAAGGGGAACCATCGTCTCCCAAAGTGATTTCAGCTGGGTGGGAGCTGCCAGTGTTGCAGAAAGGCTGGCACACAGAAAGACTATTTGAAAAAGGACAATCATTTCGTTGGACTCTAGTCCAAACACCTCCTCAGACAGCTCCTGATAGATCAGGTGCTCAGGGCCTTGTCTCAAAAAAATTTGGAATATCTCCACTGGCTGAGATCCCACCATCTCCCCCGGGCCCTGGCTCCAGTGTTTGGCTCTGAGGGATTTCTCAAAACAGGGCAGCTCTCTCAGCCTCTCCTTGGACATAACGTGCTCCAGGCCCCGACCACCCTTCTGGCCACTGCGGGAAAATCTCCACTCGGTCAGGGTTGGTCTGGCTGCTGCTGTGGACCAGAGGCTGGATCATGAGCTGTCCTGGTTTCAGCTGAGACAGGGTTAATTGTCTTCCCAGCAGCCAGTCTGGGGCTATGTTTGGGATTTGTGCTGGAAACAGTGTTGATAACATAGAGATGTTTTTGTTACACAGAGATGTTTTTGTTCTTGCTGAGCAGGGCTTACACAGAGTCAAGGCCTTTCCTGCTCCTCACAGTGCCCCACCAATGGGATGGCTGGGGGTGCACAAGGATTTGGGAGGGGACACAGCCAGGACAGCTGACCCCAACTGACCAAAGAGACATTCCATACCATATGATGTCATGCTCAGCTTATAAAGGGCTTGGGGAAGAGGAAGGATGGGGTGGTGATGGCATTTGGAGTGATGGCGTTTGTCTTCCCAAGTCAACGTTATGCGTGATGGAGCCCTGCTTTCCCGGAGATGGCTGAACACCTGCCTGCCCATGGGAAGTGGGGAATGAATCCCTTGCTTTGCTTTCCTTGTGCACACCGCTTTTGCTTTACTTATTGAACTGTCTTTATCTCAGCCCACGGGTTTTCTCACTCTGACTCTTCTGATTCTGTCCCCCATCCAGCTGTGGGGGAGTGAGGAAGCGGCTGTGTGGTGCTCAGTTGCTGGTTGGGGTAAAACTATGACACAAGCTGACCTCATGAGTCGGGGAAATGCATTCACAGGGAACACTCCTACACTGCCCTGATGGCTGAAGGCAACTCCCTGAACTGGAATTGTGTAAACTTACCCGTTGTCTCGCAGCACATGCCAGGGAAATGGCTTGCAGCTTTGTAAAGCTAAGAATAAGTGACAAAACCCAGAACAAATCCACCTCAGTTAATTTCTTGTATAAAATTAGGATCTGTCAGAACAGAAATATGCTGGAGCTGTTCACTGTGGTGGACAAATTGTAGCAAGACTTGGCAAAATATTAAGCTGGAACCGACTTCTCATTTAAACAGAAGGCTGATCGATGAATTGGTAGCATGCCATGTGTGCTCCTTTCTCTCTTAACAGCCCTTCTTGGTATATGCCTGGCAGTCTGCTACACTTGAGAGAGAAATAAGATTTTCATTCATTTCTCTTAAATTCCAAAAGGGGGACAGATTCTTTTGGACATAATCACTCTTTCAGTAAAACTGTCCAGGTGCCATTTTCCTCACCTTTGAAGTTGGGAGATCCAATTTTCAGTAATACATGCAGGCAACTGAGAAATATCTAGTGTTGACTAAAAGAATTGGACATTAGTAATATCCGATAGATCCAACGGACATTGTCCTTGATGTCACTCTCCAGTTATCGCCTCTGTCGGGAGAATGGGGCAGTGAAAGGCAGATGGTGGCCTTCTGCGCACTGGAAAGATCTCGAATGCTAGCAAGCTCTAAAAGCCATTCTTGTATGGTGCAAATTTTCTCAAGCGCAGGTTGTACAATGCAATAGGGAAAAGATGTAGGAAGTTGCTGTTTTGATTTAGATGTAATGCAAAGCTATTAAACATAGGCTTTCCTTCTGTATTTGTTATGGAAATGATATCATAAGAAGGAAATACTAATTATGAATATTTTTACTTGTGACGGGGAAGTTGACAATGCCTATGAACAAGGCAAGGCAAATTAGGTCAAGACCTCGTTACACTTGGAAGTAAACAGCCGTGCTGTGGAACGGCTAGGAGAGGCTATGTGACAATGTGGGTTCTTGGCATTGTCTTTAAGAAAGCAGAAAATGCAGGAAGCATTAACATTGATTTCACGTACGCTATACGGTCATTCACAGACAGAGGTAAGCCTGTATTTTCCTCTAGGCTTGTAGGCTTTCATTTTTTTTATTCTCGTGGAAGTAGCTTCGCACAGTGAGTTGTGCTTCCCTCTGGTATTAGCTCTCAGCTCTTTCTATAGAGAGCAACAGAGAGAAGATGAGCTTTAAAAACAGACTATTTTGACACTTTGTCAAAGGAAGTCCATCTGGAACCAAAAGTGTGTGTGTACTACAGTCATACACCATATCCGTATATGAAGTAACAGTTCTGCAGATCATAGTAAACACAAAGGAGCTGTGTTTCATGAAGTGGACAGTCCGATGTGAAGCCAGGAGATGTCCGTGTACTGCCTGTAGATACACTTGTCCAAAACGCTTGTCAGTTGCTGCACTTTGCAAGTGGGAATTAACTGTATCAGGCTCTAAAAGAAGTTGCTGATGCCTGTTGACAGTATTTTTCCAAAATTACAGTTTGTGTATGATGTCATCGCAGAACTTTGAAGGTCTGGGAGTTGTCACGTTGTAATTACACGCAGTTTGCATGTAAACCTTCATCTTCCATTACTACTTTTAGTAGATGTAATATTATAATAATATTATTTTATTATTAATATTAATTATAGTATATTAATATATTATAATATTATATTATAATATTATAATTTTATATTATTTATAATGATATTGTAATATAATTATAATTATAATATTATAATAATCTATTTTAATAGATGTAATACAGTAATATTGCAAGTGTTGTCAGACGATGCTAGAATAAAGGGGTGTGGAGTGAGGAGGCGTTTGAAAGCCCCCATAGATCTTTTCCATCACCTCTTCACTTCTTCCCAAGCTGGCTGCTCTTGTGCCTTTCAGACGGGCACGTGTGCTGTCAGGCTCATGCCCAGCTATCGCCGTGAAGAACTAAGGAAATCGGGTAACTCTTCTAAAGGGACAAGTGTGTTTGCAGAAAGAGTTCTGAATGGTGGACTCCTTTAAACGTTGGTTTGCACTGAGGAAGAGTTTATCCATGGTACCCGCCTGAGCTGTGCTCACACAACATGAGCAAATGCAGGAAGACCCCACCTTTTTAGCTCGTGCTTTGGCATATGAGAAAAGCCCAGGAAAATGCATCACAACTCTTGCCCGACTTTCAGGCCAGGTGGGGTGACTTCCTCCGACTTGCACTGATATCTGTACTGATGCTTGTCCTGTACAGGACATCCCGTGGCGCTGTGATTCAAAATTATGACAAAAAAAAAGAGCTACAACACTAAATTTCATATTAGTTTACAGGCAGGCTAATAACCTAAGCATACTAAAGAAAAGCATGAAGATTGAGGCAGCTCATGTTTAAAGAAAACATCTGCACCATTTTTTGCCTGCAGAAACCTGACAGAAAAGAAAGAAGGTATAATAAAATGTGGCTTGTCTGGCAGTATTTTTTTTGCTTTTGTAATTACTTGAAGGCATCATTATTTTTTTTAGCTGTTGCATCAGCAAACCATGCCAGATGTTAGTCAAAATGCTAGTGGGCTTCAGTGCAAAAAGACTTCTTCCAATGGAAGCTGTCTGAACAGTTCCAGAGACACGGATTCCAGAACTCCACCTATTTCTTCTTTGTTCCAAAAGATCCCCAAAGTGGACACTCCTACAGCAGAGATAGAAAGCTTAGCACCATAACCTTGGAACTGTGAAGCAGCTGCTTCTAACTGACTCACCAGGTGAGTGAGGTTGAGGATCTCTTGTTGGAATCTCTGTGGATCAGAAGCATGTGGAGGGCTCTAATGGCTTCAGAAACAAAGCTGGCACGTGACAGGAGACAGGTTAAAGAAATCCCTGAAAAAAATGATTTAATGTACAGGAACACATAAGAATGGAGAAAAGCTTGATAAGAAAACTAATACTGGGCAATGCACGTATGGGTAGAGCAGATACATTCACTAAAAGCAGCAGAAAGCGCTGGATATACCAAGCTGGAAAACAGCACCAGTACATGGAGACTCACTGAAGAAAATGCTTACGTTTACATTGGCGGTCTGAAGTTCAGCTCAACAAAGATCTCGTACCAGATTGCCTGCGAGTTTGTGTTGTTTAGTAGAGCTGTGACAATTGAGCTAAGAAGGTAGATGTTTTCTTGTGTGTACTTTCTGGAAATGAAATGTACAGTATTTCACAAACTAGCATGTTATAACTCTAGCATCTGACTTTTACAGAAACACTGTATATCGGAGATCTGATGGCGCTAACAATAGAGAGAAGCTACCTCCTGTAGCTGTGCCATCAGTGTCATCAGACATCTGTCCAGTGTCTGGAGCCCATGACCTGCCTTCCTGGTCTGTGATGGGGGGTGTCCCCAACAAGGGTGTGGGGCTGGGGGTCCAGGAAGGCACATGGGCCCAGCATGGGGCTCTGAAATCTCCTGTGAAGCCAGGAGGGCTGAGTCCATGGGGCAGGGAACCACCACCCCTCCCAGAGCGGGGCAGAGGACCCGGGGCTCTGGGCTGCCTCTCCGTGCTCCTCTCCTGCCCCGACACCCCGTTGTGTGATGTGGGGGATGGTGCTCACTGGAGCCCTGGTAAGAACCTGTTTCCCGCTGTGCCTCCAAAGCACCACGTGCCCCAAGGGCTGTCACCGTCTGCCCCTTGCCTCTCCCAGCCTCCTGGGGGGACACTCCTGTTTGCTCTAATTTGCCCTGATCGGGGGCCACGTGGTGGGTGGGAAGGGGATCTCCTTTACAGAGACACCCCAGGCATCCGGGCTCCCTCAGCCGCTCTGCTCATGGCGGTGGTGCAGCCAGAGAGGACCCGGGGCACTGGCAGAGGAGAGGGGACATAGAGACTCGGACACACAGACACACACAAGAGCATAGCTTTGCTGAAGGGGTTTATTGATCATTAGAAGGAAATGGCCCAGGGCTCCCAGGGGGTAGGGAGGGTCATCCAGGGATGATCATCTCCTCATGCCTCTGGAGGGGGAGGGCAGGACAGGGCTGTCACCACCAGTTCCAGTCCTGAAAGACAGAGCCCAGAATGTGACCCCCAGTGTCAGCTGGAACAATGAGAGGGGCCTTGCCCCCACCATCTCTG
Source organism: Grus americana (assembly GCF_028858705.1). Taxonomy (NCBI): domain Eukaryota; kingdom Metazoa; phylum Chordata; class Aves; order Gruiformes; family Gruidae; genus Grus; species Grus americana. The sequence continues at coordinate 1,834,604 of NC_072878.1, read as the reverse complement.
TCTGCAGAGACCTGGGGAAGGAGAAGGGAATTGGAGCCCCCAATACACCCAGGACAGCACTTGGCTCTCCTGAGATCAATATGGCACCCAGAGGGATGCCCCTAAATCCCCCAGAGCCCTACTCAGCCCTCACAGTGGGCCTGGGCGTCTGTATGGCACCAGAGCCCCTACCTGGTCTGCACGGTGACCCTCTGGGTCTGTAGAGCCCCACTAGGTAGAAGGAAAGGCAGGGGGGCAGCTGTGTCCAGCCTACCCTGGGGCATGGATCATGGACAGTCCCCTCTGTTTCCCTCTCCCATACCCACATTCTGCCCACCCCAAAGGGCTCAGGCATCCCCCGGGGCCCAGGATCCTTTGTGGGGCTGGAGACACCATGGTGCTGCTCACCTAGCCATCAAGAGAGGCAACCAGGCGTTTCTGGCGCAAAAGCCTCTCCAACACGTCAGCCAGACGGGGCTGGGGAGAAAGGGAGGGTTAGGGACACGCTTGGGTGCACTGGGGTGTACTGGGAGGCAGGGGAAAGCAATGGGGTCCTTGGGGAAGGTGGCTCTGGGGAAAAATGGGGTACAGGAGTTTGTGTGGTGGTGCACAGGAAGCAGTGGGGGCCCTGGGGAAGGGGCCCACCTGGGTGCGTGGCTGTGTACTGGGGCATCCTGGGGTGTACCGGGTTGTAATGGGATGGATGGGAATGCAGTGGGAACCCTGGGGAAGGGCACCTCTCTGGGAAAACACTGGGGTGCAGGGGTGTTCTCTGGGGTGCACTGGGGTGTACTGGGGCACACTGGGATGCCCTGGAGTGTCGTGGCCATGGAGGGGAGAGTCTGGGGCCAGCAGAACTCATGGTACCCACCTCAGTGCTCCTCACTCGCCCGTCTTTGACTAACCCCACCTGCAGAGAGACCATGAGACCTCACTGGTCACTGGCATGTCCCCGGTCCCAGCAAGGGATGGGAGGACCAAGGTGCCCTCCAGTTCCCCAGACTGGAGACCCTCCAAGTCCACCCCACTACTTACATCCAGGCTATTACTTCCGCTTCCATCCAAGAGAACCTAGGGAAGATGAGCAAAGGGGTGGTCTGAATTGGACCTTGGTGGGGCTGTGGGTGGGACACAGGTGTCCCCAGTCCCCCCAGGCCCATGGCTTCCACCTGGTCTGAGGAGAAAAATCCCTTCTGCTCCCCCCTCAGGATCATTCCTCCAAGTGTCACCTGGGATACCTGGTCATGCAGGGACCAGGGGTGGGGATGGAGACAAGGATCGCATGGGGAATTCAGGGCATCCAAAGAGAATGGGTGTGTGTGGCAGGGACACAACCCAGTACAGGGCTCTGGGGTGAATTAGTGGACCCCAAGGGACTGGGCTGGGGGTGTTGAATGGACAGGGCTGCGTGGGATACAAGTGAGGGGTAAAGGAATTGAAGTGGAGGGGATTTGGGGACTTTGAGAGAGGTGGTTGGTGGGGACAGAAGGAAGAGGACTGCAGAGGACAGAAACAAGGGGATTGGGAGAGTGTTTGGAAGTGGGGGTTGAAGGAAGGGCATCTGGGGACACTACTGCAGTGGAAAGGCAAAGGACTGAGGGGAAAGACCAAAAGAAAGGCATTGGGAATGATCAAAGGGAGGGCATTTGGGCACTGTAGGTAAGACACAGAGGAGATCCTGGAGAGGAGATGTCTGAGGGGACCAAAAGGATGAGATGGGGAGGCCCAAAGGGAGAGATGTGTGGCCACCAAGACAAGAAACTAGCAGGGGCCCTCACAGGAGTTTGTGGTGGACCCTCCCAGGAGGGGGCAGGTCCAACCACTCACTGAGGAACTCAGGCTCTGGGCACAAGAAGATGAATTGTGGAGGGAAGAGGCAGAATTGTGGGAGGGAGAAAGCTGTCTTGGCTGGGGCTGGAGGTGCAGGGGAGCCTGGAGGAGCTCCTTGCTTGGGAAGGGGAGAGGCCAACTCAAGGGGGTTTGGGCTCTCCACTACAATTTCGTGCTGCAGGAGAGCTGATGTCCTGCAGCCATGACCCATCCCCAGCATTGAGCCCCTCCCCGTGGCATTGTGGACTCACCTGAGCATCTCCCGGGGTGCACAGCAGGATGGTGAAGAGCAGGGCCACGCTGAGCACTGCAACCTTCATCTTCCTCTGCAGTGTGGTGAGTCCTGGGTGAAGCTGGAGAAGGTGAGGGGCAGATTTATCCCTCCCAGGACTCCTCCTTGCCCCTCCCCAACCTGAGAGCTCCCGGGGCAAAGCCAGACTTGGCCGAGACACCAGGCTTGGCAGAGACACCAGCCCTGGCAACCAGCCCAGCCTGGCACAGTCACCCCTGCCTCCGGCTCTGATCCAGCCCCTTTCCTCGGCATCAGTCCAGCTTCCGGCATGGGGCAGGTGCACAGGGAAGGACCCAGGCATCTGTGGGTGGTGAGGGGGGTGGGCAGTGTGCCTCTGACAGCCTTACGGTGACAACCCACTGCTCTAACACAAAACCTTCCTCCCACAGCTCTCCAAAGCCAGATCCGCCATCTCCCAGTGCCCCTCACCTCCCAGCACTGCCATCTCCCCGTGCTCCTCACCTTTCAGGCCAGTCGTTCCCTCCAGGACTCCCCCAGAGATGACGCCAGCCTCAAACCAGGGGTCTCTAAGCAGGATTGTCTCTGACCCCTCTCCAGCCCCTTGGGTAGAATGGGGGCTGGGACTGATCCCTCTTCTTGGGGCATCGTGGACTCCAGGATTAGGGAACGCTGGGAGGTGAGAGGACAACTGGGGACATGGGCAGTGGGCACAGCCAGGTGACTGGGATCTTCAGTTGCTGGAGGCAATGGGCAGCACTGATGAATGTTGGGCACCGGGAGACGATGGCTCAGTTCGGGGGCAGTGCTGAGGTGGTCGCAGTGCCCAGCTCCAGCCCCTCCGCCATTTCCCTTGTACTGCAGGCCCCAAACTGGGCCAGTCCCCAGGCACGGCCTCCCCGGAGCAGAGGGCAGAGGGGAATATCCCCTGCCCTGGCCCTCCCCCTGCCACTGCCTGGGGCCACCGTGCCCTGCCAGACAACATGGGTCCCACTCTGCAGAGCTGCCCCCGGACAGTAGGTCCCTGTGACCCTGTTCCCAAGAAGGCTCTGGCTCCAGCCCTGGCCCTGGCTGGGACTTGGTCGCAGCTCACCAAAGGCCCTTGTCCCCATGAAGTGTCCCTTCAATGCCCTTGTCCTTGACCCAGGCCAGCGCTGTCCCTGAGCAGGATGTGGCCATCCAGAGGGACACGATGAAGTGTGCACTTGTCTCCAGGCAGTGACTCGGAGCTAATCGTGGAGACAGAGCTCCCCTGGCAAGAGGAGGGATGTTTGTCCCCACAGCATCTCTGATAAGCCGTGTTTGCCCTGGGCCCGTTGGACAAGGAACCCTTTCAGCAATCATGGTGCTTCACGAGAGTGCCTGATCGGGGGGAGTCTGGGGGGGGTAAAGCAGCCTGGACACCTGGGCTCCCTCCAGCCCTGGCAGTGGGCAGAGCCCACAGAGGAGGGCAGTGCTGAGGGACCGGGGAAGAGCAGGTCCTGGGGCACCCTGCACGCCTGGGTCGCCCCTGGGGACAGGCTGGAGCGCAGAGGTGGGGGCAGTCCCAGGGGAGCAGCCTGACAGCCGGGGTGTCACTCAGGAAAGCCTGGTGGCAGGGGAGTCCTGCAGGAGTGGAGCTTAGAGCAGCCTGGGTGATGGAGCTGTCTCCCCAGGGGCGCTATGTCCCTTTCCCTCTGCCCCCCTGCCTGCCCTGCAGCTCTCCCTGGCTTTCCAGGGGGGGTTCCTTCACAGCACCCCTGACCCAGACATCACCATCCTGGGGGCCCTGGGCAGCATCCTCTCACCAGTGTGGGGCAGGAGCACTGTGGCATTGTACGCAAGTGGTTCAGCTCTGCCCTCTGAGTGGGGAGAGCTGCTGGGGGAAGCTGCTGGCCTGGCTCGCACAAGCCAAGCAAGACCTTCTCCAGCAATCCGGCATCGATGCACCCATTCCTTCTAGTTGTGACACTCACACCATCTGGCATCACTGCTCTCTTCAAGGATGCACGTGCCCCAAAGAGCAGAGGGAATAGCTGGCACCTCTGTTAGCAGGGACATACTCGTAATGAAGACGGGCATATTCCGGATCAACGAGCTCAGGCACCCCTGTTTTGCCTCCCCGTAGATGCCCACAGCTATCAGAAGAGATAGATAACAGGACAGATAGTTATTTATTTATTTATTTCTGCATGATGAGAAGACCAGCATTTTTACTGGTGGTGTGAGCTAGCACTGGCAGGAGATAGGGCCAGTAAGGTCTCAGCCAGGAGATGCAGCACGTATTTACTTGTCTCTACCCTCGGTAGCTGAGGATCAGAAGTAACCACGTGTAATGACCAGCAAATCCACTAGCCGCACTCAGCAACAGCAGCATTGAATGCACTGGACTCCTTGCCTGTACTGAGTCCATGGGACATCACCATTATGATAGCAGATCCACGAATCCTTTGTCAGGCTGGCATGTTCCTCTGTAAGGTCATCCTCTCTTTGTTATGTGCCACAGTAATTCAAGCGACCACGCTGTGCTTCCCCATCACCATTCACTTCCCAAACCATCCAGCAGTCCATGTCACATGTCTGAAATGGAAATAGTGCTCTGTTTTAGTCCTCTGGCTATGAGGGTCTGAGGATAGTTCATTCTTATGAGGCACAAGGTGGGAATGAAAGGCTGGTGGTAAAAATCTGGTTTAGGTTTTGAAGGCAGTGGATGGTTTGCCCGAGTTTCAGTGAAACCAAGGTGTCACTGGTTTTGTTCCCATGATGATATGGGCTGCTGTCGCGGCTTCAAAGAAATAAAAATAGACTGAGAAGTGGTTCACGAGAACTGTACATGGCTCAGATTCTTCACTGACGTTATATGTCATTTTTAAGGATTATGGATATGGCTGTATCTTTACGGGACACTAACTATAAATAAGAGACCTGTTGTGGATCAGTTGTGAAAAGACTGAAGGCCACTTATTGGAATATTTGCTTTGGAAATTGCCCAAAGAGCAGGCAGTCACCTGGAAGATGTTCATTTTGACTGCTTAAATTTTTTAAAAACTTTTTTAAAAAAAATGTTTTTAAACATTTTGACTTGTTTAAATATGCTGTGACGTGATTTGTATTCTGAAGTTATTTTGGAAAGAATTGATGAATTGTACGCACTGTCATAATTGAGGAATATTGACTTAGCAGAGGTCAAGGGTGCCTTTGAGGCAAGTGCCAAGCAGGCGGATGGCATTTGATAGCCACTTAACATATGCCAACACCCCGGCGATAAAGAGCTGGACAGAGGCAGAGGCACCAACTGTGGATGGATTGGCCAGCACCCTCCAGAAACTGAAAGAGAATCTCGCTTCCTCCCTATGGGTCTGCTTCTCAGCTGTGGTGAAACTGTCCTAGCAATTGTCCCTGCATTTAAAAGCAGATGCCCTCCTCTCTCATAGACACCAAGGTTTCACCTATTAAGACTCAGCCTTTTTCTGATCAGAGGACAAGGTACTGGTGGCACACACCACGTGCCATCCTGCGGTTCCATCTGTGTGACCAGGGGGAGGGCATGAGGATGTGGGATGGTGAACCTACCTGGAGACTAGAAGCTTGGGTACTGGAACTGCCAGACAAAGAACCAGCCAAAGGGCATGCACCCAGGGAAACTACTGCTCCAGGTTCTGTTGGGCAGAGTAGAAAGGCTGATCTTACTTTCAGCCCCGATGAAGGGACTTCTGCTTTGCAGTGACAAAACCCAAGGAATGAATATGCTGACCAGGAATAAAGGGGCCCTGTCTCCAGCAGGGCAGAAGAAAGGGACAACCGAGTTTACTGGGCCGTGTGGGATGGATGGCCTGACACATCAGCCCCATGGGAGTATAAAGGTCTGGGGACACCGGTGCGCATGTACTCTAATGCCATTAGATTAGAAAGGGGCAGAACCCAGCTGCATTTCTGGAGTGACAGGAGGATCCCAAGAACTGTCTGTGTTGGAGGCTGAGGAAAGCCTAACTGGGAAAGAGTGGCAAAAGCACCCCGTTGGGACTGGTCCAGAAGCATCCTTGGCATAGACCACCTCCAGAGAGGGTACTTCAAAGACCCAACAGGGTAACAATGGGCTTTTGGTATAGCTGCCTTGAGTACAGAGAAGATGTTTAGCTGTTAGCTTGCCAGGTCCCTCAGAGGATCCTTCTGTTGTGGGGTTGCTGCGGGTTCAAGAACAGCAAGTACCATTGGCCATGTGCTGATCCAGACTGCACTGGAAGAGGGTGAAGCTCCTGAGCACCTGCAGTGTATTGATGACATCATTGCGTGGGGCAAGACAGAAAAGGAAGTGTTTGAGAAAGGGAAAAGAGGGATCTAGATTCTTCTGAGAGCTGGTTTTGCCATACAATAAAGGAAGAGCAAAGGACCTGCACAGGAGGTCCAGGGTTTAGGAACAAAATATGAAGATGGGCATTGTTATAGCCCAATGGATGTGATCCATAAAATAACAGGTTTGTTGCCACCTACTAACAAAAAAGAAACACAGGCTTTCCTAGGTGTTGTGGGTCTTTGGAGAAGGCACATTCCAGGTTATAGTCTGATCATAAGCCCTCTCTATCAAGTGACCCAGGAGAAGAACAGCTTTGAATGGGTCCTGAGCAGCAACAAGCCTTTGAACAAATTAGACAAGAGATAGTTCGTGTGATAGCCATTGGGCCAGTCTAGACCGGAGGAGAAATGAAAAACATGCTTTACAGCACAGCCAGGGACCACGGCCCCACCTGAAGCCTCTGGCAGAAAGCACCTGGAGAGACTCAAGGTTGACCCCTGGGTTTTTTGAGCCAGGGATATGGAGGATCCGAGGCCCACTGCACTCCAACTGAAAAAAAGATATTGGCAGCATATGAAGGGCTTTGAGCCACTTCAGAAGGAGTTGGTACTGAAGCACAACCCATCTTGGCACCTCGATTGCCTGCACTGGGCTGGATGTTCAAAGGGAGGGAACCCTCTCTGCATAATGAAACTGATGCTATGTGGAGTAAAGGGGCTGTGCTAATAACACAACAGGCTCGAATGGGAAACCTCGACTGCTCAGGAATCTTGGAAGTGACCATGGACTGGCCAGAAGGCCAAAACTTTGTAGTGTCACCAGAAGAGGACGTGACACGTGCTGAAGAGGACACACCATGTCATAAACCACCAGAAAATGAGAAGCAGTATGCCCTGTTTGCAGATGCGCCCTGTCATATTATGGGAGCAAATCTGAGGTGGAAGGCTGCTGTATGGAGTCCTACACGACGAGTCATAGAAACAGCTGAAGGAGAAGGTGAATCGAGTCAGTTTGCAGAGGTGAAAGCCATCCGGCTGGCTTTAGACATTGCTGAACGAAAAAATGGCCAGTCCTTTGTCTCTGTACTGACTCATGGACGGTGTGCACACTGAGCTGAGGCAAGAGGAATCCCACCTCCTGTGGGTCTGTGGGGTGCGTGGGGGAGAGCTGAAGCCCACTCCAGTCTCCAGACTACTCACCAGAGAGGAGAGACCTGATGGACACTGCTGAATCCCTGCCCTGCGTGGGGGGAAATGATCCCTGCCTGTCACTGCTGCGGTGTCCTGCCTGGCCATGGGACAGGGAGAGGGGTTAAGGGAGGGGAACATTTCAACCTCTCATAGACCACCATGCCACGGGAGGAAAAATCCCACTTCTGAAATCCATCTCTCCAGTGCTCAGAGAGGGACAGTCAGTGATGACTTCAGTCTGCATCAGCCTACGCTCCCCAGGAGAGACCCTGATGCCTTTGAGAAGCTTCAGCCCTGGAGCCCCAGGGACATCTGCAGGGAGTGTGGGAAGGCAGAGAAAGTGTTGCCCTGGGCTGGTCCTCTGCTGCTGAGCTGGGCCGGGCTCCTGGGACGGAGGGAGCTCATGGCAAGTGGGCAGCACTGCAGAGAGACATCTCTGCCCAGGAGCAGCTCCTCTGCAAAGCGCAGCAGGGCTGAGGGCACTGCCTGCAGGCACCGAGGGGAGAGGAGGGAGGAGAAGAGAGGTTAAAGGCAGCCTGGGGTGAGAGGATGCTGAGAGCTGATTCAAAGAGAACTCTTCACAGCCCCCTACGTGGTAAGTCTGTGTCTGCAGGGAAAAGCAGCTGTGGTTGCTGGAGGGACCTCTTCAAGCTGGTACATCCCACAGCCTGTGGGATCTTCTGGGACGATTTTTTGTGCAAGAGGACAATGTGGTGCCTCTGCGTGAGGCAGGGAGAGGTTAAAGGCAGTCTTGGGTGGGAGGATGCTGAGAGCTCACTGGAGGAGAAATCTTCAAAGCCCTCTATGCAGTAAGTCTCTGGATGCAGGACGACACAGATGAGTGTCCTGGAGGGTTCTCCTGCAACTCAAACATCCCACAGCCTGTAGGTTCTTTCAGGAGGACTCTGGCAGTTGCCTAGTGTAGAGAAGGACATGCTTCAGAGCAGGGATTCCCTGCTTCATCATCAGAGGGACAGGGCATGATGGCTGCCTTCTCCTGGGGATGGCTACAGCGCTGTGAAGGGATGCCCATAGCTGTCCTTCCAAACAGGGACCCTGCACCCCAGGGGAATTTGTGCTGGGGCAAGGACTCTGCCACCTGCCAGGGTCAGCTCTCTTCCTGCCCGGGGAGCTCCCCACAGAGCTGCAGGGAGAATCTGTGGGTGGCAGGAGTCACCCCCATCAGCACAAGGCAGGGTCCTTCTGCTGCCGAGAGGGTTCTGCATGGGTGAGGGCTGCTCACAGCTCCAGACCTCCCCCAGGCAGTTTCTGAGGGGACTTGTGAAGAAGGACATCAAGGCAGCATTCACCTGAAAGGAAGGAGTCTGTGCTTTCATATATCTCCTCTTTGTCAGCGGGGAGGGCAGGAGGAGATGGGAATTTCTTTTTGTGCTCTGGAGAAGGCACTGAGAGCCCAGTTCCCATTAGGACTTGTCTGAGCTGCTCCTTAGCCCCTGCACACAGAGGTGCCCCTGGGCAGTGCCCGGCTGCCAGGAGGGGTCTGCAGGGCAGAGCTGAGCACACAGCCGGTGGCGTGGGCTCTGTGAGCACAGGCAGGGAGGAGACCTGAGCACAGAGGAACAGCTCCTGGCAGGGACAGCTCCAGGCAGCAGAGACATGGGCAGGGAGTGAGAGGCAGCTGTTCCCAGAAATGCTGTGGAAGGGGGGTTGGGGCACCTCCCTGCCATCCCCTGCAGTGCAGACACCTTCCCCGGAGAAACCCCCTGCTCTGCTCTCCCACCCAGCGGAGCCTCTGCCCTGAAGGTCACCTTCTCGGCAGCCTGACCCCTGAGGAGCGGACATTACCAAATACCCGAGTGCCTCCATCGGCAGCAGCACTGTGGCATTTCTCTGGGTTTCCCCTCCTGTCTCTGCTCCCCTTGATCGTATCACCAGGTTTGCTGGGATGGGGGGGTGGGGTTCAGATGCAGCTCAGAGACCAGCCCTGTGGGTCTTGCCATGCAGATGTGTCCATGGGAATGAAGTGTCCAAGTGCCTGCCTAATGCCTGGGCTGCAGGGGATACAAATGACCCCATTCTCCCTTCTTTAGGACACCCCGTCTTTAGGACATTTGCTTCTTTCCCTGAGGGGTCTTGCTGGGCTGCAGGCTGCCCTCCCCCAGGGCACAGCTCTCCCATGGCATCCCGGTGTTCCCCAGGAGCCCCATGGAGAAGACCCCTCAGTGCTAAGACCATGAAAACGTTGCTGGGTGGCTGTCTGCAGACAGCTGCAGAGAGCCCTCTGTGTTCCCAGCTGGGAGGGGAGGGCTGAGATCCTGCTCAGGTAGAGTGAGACAGGCTGAGGGGGTTGGAGATGTGCACTTGGGAAATGGATTCCTCTGCTCTCAGCAGGGCCCAGTTCCTTTTGGGGGGAACGTCCGGGTGCGATCATCCTGCAGCTCAAAGAGGTGCCAGCACAGGGCGGCTGAGACCAGGGCTGATGAACCAACCGGCTCTCCTCACTCATCACTAAGCCTCTTCCTCATAGAAGTCTCCCCTAGCTCTTCACTGACTTTTCCTCCCTGGACAGGTCCCAGTGCCCAGCGGAAGCACATGTCCAACAGCAGCTCCATCACTGAGTTCCTCCTCCTGGCATTCGCAGACACATGGGAGCTGCAGCTCTTGCACTTCTGGCTCTTCCTGGGCATCTACCTGGCTGCTCTCCTGGCCAATGGCCTCATCATCACTGCCATAGCCTGCGACCACCACCTCCACACCCCCATGTACTTCTTCCTCCTCAACCTCTCCCTCCTCGACCTGGGCTCCATCTCCACCACGGTCCCTAAAGCCATGGCCAATTCCCTCTGGGACACCAGGGCCATCTCCTACACAGGATGTGCTGCTCAGGTCTTCTTCTTTTTCTTTCTGATCTCAGCAGAGTATTCTATCCTCACTGTCATGGCCTACGACCGCTACGTTGCCATCTGCCAACCCCTGCACTACGGGACCCTCCTGGGCAGCAGAGCTTGTGTCCACATGGCAGCAGCTGCCTGGGGCAGTGGGTTTCTCACTGCTGTGCTGCACACGGCCAATACATTTTCTATACCACTCTGCCAGGGCAATGCCCTGGACCAGTTCTTCTGTGAAATCCCTCAGATCCTCAAGCTCTCCTGCTCACATTCCTACTTCAGGGAAGTTGTGATTATTGTGGTTAGTGTCTGTGTAGCATTTGGTTGTTTTGTTTTCATTGTGGTGTCCTATGTGCAGATCTTCAGGGCTGTGCTGAGGATCCCCTCTGAGCAGGGACGGCACAAAGCCTTTTCCACGTGCCTCCCTCACCTGGCCGTGGTCTCCCTGTTTATCAACACATCTGCATTTGCCTACATGAAACCCCCCTCCATCTCTTACCCATCCCTGGACCTGGTGGTGGCAGTTCTGTACTCGGTGGTGCCTCCAGCAGTGAACCCCCTCATCTACAGCGTGAGGAACCAGGAGCTCAAGGAGTGATTTCATGGATGTTTTTGAGTCATTATAAACCTTCCATGTCTCTTCAGAAGTGACTCTCAGACTATCTAATAGCAGACCTTTATTTTGTTTGTATTTATCATTATCGTCAGTGTTATCTGTTTGGTTTTTGGTTGTGCTGTGGTTTGTTTTGTTTGGTTGTTCGTTTGTTTGTTTTTAATATTTGTGTTGGTGTTTATTCTATTCCTAAATGAATATTTAGATTCTTCTGACTGCTACTGAGGAATGAACTTGCTGTGTCTCACCTGTATAAAAGAAGTGCCTAACCCTGGGTCAGAGAAGACTCTCTCATAGCACCTCTGCAATAAAGTGGCATGTCGTCAATGCAGTTCCTTACAATTGAGCTGTTCTTCAAAATCTGATGTAAGCAACAGGCCCAAGGAATTTCACCCCAAAAGGGCCTGTTTCTCCTTGTGTTTTGGAGAGGAAAGCTCATCATTGCCTGCAGATGTCTGTGGTGGGCAGTGACTGGACCCACCCCAAGGTGAGCGATGGCCCAAGCTGGATTCACCCATAGAGAAAGTGCTAAATCCCGGTATCTGCAAGGAAACAAAGATGGACAGAGGTGACCCGTCACAGACCACCTCCAACCAGGGACAGCACCTTTACAGCTACCACACCTCCAGCAGCACACACACCACCATGACCACCACAAACAGACCCCTCCCAGTCCCCTCTCCGGCTGGTCTGGTGTGAAGGTGACAAGTGGTCTGTGCATCCCCTGCAGCACGTACCCACCAGAACAGACACAGCCACAGTCCCTCCAGTGTGGGCCTGGGCTTTGGGTCTGCCCAGGTGCCATGCACAGCCTTGGGGCCATTCCTCACCAGGCCACTCCAGCCCTGGGTCTCTCCACATCCTGCTGTCCTCCTCCTCCAGCCTGCCCTGCTTGACGTGGCCACAGAAGCACGTACATATCTTCACCCCCAAACAGACACACGCTGGTGAGAAGAGTCACACAGCAAACAGCCAGGAGCAGAGTTGAAGAAGAAGGCAGGACAGACCACGGTGAGCAGGCACAGGGTTGGGCTGGACCAGCACTGACCTGACCCTGTCCCACATGCAGCTGGCTCCTTGCATCCCTCGCCTCTCCCCTTCCACACGATTCTTCTTCTCAGTCCACTTGGATCCCTCCCTTTCTCTGCCCCACTCTCCTCCCCACTGAACAACCCTCACCAATTACTTCTCACCCATTGATCCCAAGGTTGCTGTTCCCATCCCCAACTTGGCTAGTTCCTATACCATTGCCTGCGTCACCTGGCCCCTTCAATGGCCTCTCTGATGGCTCCCCAGGGCACTGTAGGCCTTGCAAGACTTGACCGACAACAAGATCCCTGATGCTCCCCTTCAGTTATCTCTGCAGTCCGGTCACTTCTCACATCTCTGCTCTTCAACCGCCTGTGAGACCCAGCTGGGACACACGGTGCTGCCTGTACCTGTGTTCCCTTCTCACACTGTTCTCTGTCACCTCTGGCAGTTCTCATGCCATGCCCCACAGTTTCCCATATCTGGAGGCTGTCTAGTACAACCCCTTCCTACTCAAGCATGGTCAGCTGGAGCAGGTTGTGCAGGACCATGTCCAGACAGTGTTTGGGTATCTCCATGGATGGAAACTCCACAATCTCTCTGGGCAACCCGTTCTAGTGATCAGTCAAAAAGTGTTGCCTGATGTTCAGAGAGAACCTCCTGTGTTTCAGTTTGTGCCCATTGCCTCTCGTCCTATGGCTGGGCATCACTGAGAAGAGCCTGACTCCCTCTTGTTCACTTCCTCCCGTCAGATATTCGTCTAGATTGACAAGAACCCCCTTGCAGCCTTCTCATCTCCAGGCTAAACAGTCCCATCTCTCTCAGCGTCTCGTACGAAGGACGCTCCAGTCCATTAATCGTCTTTGTGGCCCTGTTTGCTGGACTCACTCCACGAAGCCCATACCCCTCTTGTCCTGGACAGCCCAGCACTGGACACAGCACTGCAGAAGTGGAGTCACCGGTGCTGAGTAGACAGGAAGGATCACCTCCCTCAACCTGCTGGCACTGCTCTTCCTAAGGCAGTCCAGGAGGCTGTTGTCCTCCTTTCCACCAGGGCACACTGCTGATGGGGGCATCCCCTCAGGACCTGTGGACTTATGTGTGTCTGGTTTGTTTAACTGGTCCCTACCCTGAGACTCCTGCACCAAGCGTTAAGTCTTCCTTGCTCCAGATTCCCCTCTGGTCTCAGGGCCCTGGGATGCCTGATGGCTACTTTTTGCAGTGAAGACTAAGATGAGGAAGGCACTGAGTGTCTTGGGCTTTTCCATATCCTTTGTCATCAGGGCCTGTGGCCCATGTACCAGTGGGCCCACATTTTCCCTGGTCTTGCATCTGTTCTCTCTGTACCTGTAGAAGCCTTTTCTTGTTGTTCTTCAGGTCCCTCACCAGATGTCATTGTTTTACCCCAGCCAGCAACTGAGCACCACGATGTCGCGGGCTCGTCCACGGCCACACACTTTGAGGTGCTCCAGCATGACCCCATGCACAGACACAGATGCTTCCCCGGTGTACCTTCTCTAGCATGGACTTATCCCTGGCTCACAATCCCTCCAGAGCTATACTTGCTGCAGCACAGATATAACCGTGGCCATAGATGCTTTGGGGTGTCCTGCTCCCATGTGGACTCATCCACAGGTCACAGTGCCTTCAACTTGAGTGCACACAGGAGTTCCAGCCTGTCCAGGACAGCGGCACAGAAACAGCAGCAATGCCCTGGCTATCTGCCAGCCCAGACACATTGCCATTGCTGTTGTCAAACTGCTCCCAGGCACAGCAGAGTAAGATGATAAGCAGTACAGCAGCACAGCGAGCAGCAAAAGCAAAAAGCAGCCACTAACGAGCACAGGACTCTACTACACAGTAAGGCAAGCAAGCCCATGGCAAGCACAGGAGCCTGCCAATTAATAGCTAAACAGCAATAACAGCTATAAATTCAATCCAGCACATTCCAATCAAATCTGTTACTATCTCAAACTCTTCGTGTCCCATGTTGGGCGCCAAAAAAGGACTGTTGTGGTTTTACCCCAGCCAGCAGCTGAGCACCACGCAGTCACTCGCTCACTCCCCCACAGCGGGATGTGGGAAAGAATTGGAAGTGTCAACGTAAGAAAACTCATGGGTTGAGATAAAGACAGTTCAATAAGCAAAGCAAAAGCCACACGTGCAAGCAAAGCAAGACATCGGCAGGCAGGTGTTCAGCCATCTCCAGGAAAGCAGGGCTCTGTCACATGTAACAGTGACTCGGGAAGACAAACGCCATCACTCCAAATGCTGCCGCTCCCCCCTGTCCTTCCTCTACCCCAAGCCGTTTATAAGCTGAGCATGATGTCATATGGTATGGAATGTCCCTTTGGTCAGTTGGGGTCAGCTGTCCCGGCTGTGTCCCCTCCCAACTTCTTGTGCATCCCCAGCCATCCTGCTGGCAGGGCAGTGTGAGGAGCAGAAAAGGCCTTGACTCTGTGTAACAACAACAACAACAACAACAACAGCAAGAACAGCAACAACAGCAAGAACAGCAACAACAACAACAAAAACATCTCTGTGTAACAAAACCATCTCTATGTTATCAACACTGTTTCCAGCACAAATCCCAAACATAGCCCCAGACTGGCTACTGGGAAGAAAATTAACTCTGTCTCAGCTGAAACCAGGACACCAGATTAAACCCGAGATGGGTTTTGGTTTTCCTAATCCCATCTCTGCATCCTTAGGAAGTTGTCACTCATGTCCTCCAGAAGCCTTCTGGATGGCTTGTGCCCTGCTATGTTGCCCCTCAGGCAACTACCAAGGTGGTTCCATTCCCCCATGAGGACCAGCGTGTGAGAACATGAGGCTTCTTCCAGTGGTCTGAGGAAGGCCTTGTCCACTTCTTCCTGTTCAAGCACTCAATAACAGGCAGTCACTAAAAGGTCACTCATGTTGGTTTGCCTGCTAATCCTGACCCATAAGCTCTCGACTGGCTCATCATTTATCCCAAGGCAGAGGTCCATGCCTTCCCAATGTTCTCTCACTTAAAGGTGAACTTCTTCTCTGCAAAAAGCTGTCCTGGTCATTCTGAAGAGGTGTCATTCACCCTCCCTCCCTCCTAGCACTCCAGCTGTGTGAGGTATCCCAGAATGTCTCTTTTCCCAATGGGATCACAGCTCCATAACTGCCCACAAACTTCTAATTCCTCTTCTTGGTTCCCCACGCTGTGCTCATTAGTGCACAGGCACTTCAGAGAGGTGCCCAGCCGTGCTGATTGTCCAGAAAGGGAATGAGATCGTTCACCACAAGGCTGTCCCAATGCCACTGTCTGACTTGGGTGCATTCGCTTGAGGTGATTCCACTCCAGCCCTGATTTCCTGATGGTTATCTTCCTTTTGTTCATATCACACTTTGCTGGCCTATTCCATCCATCACTGCCTCACATGACTGTTGGCTATTCTCACTGCTCCAACGTTCCCAGTTTAAAGGTCTTCCTACCAGGTTTGCCAGTTGTGGTGGGTTGACCCTGGCTGGGGGCCAGGTGCCCACCAGAGCCGCTCGATCACTCCCCTCTTCAGTAAGGCAGGGAGGGGAGAAAGGAGGATGGAAAAAACAACCCCAAACTCGTGGGTTGAGATAAAGGTAGTTTAATGTAGCTAAAGCAAAAAGCCGCGTGCGGAAGCAAAGCAAAAAGAAAAAGATTATTCTCTACTTCCCATCAGCAGGCGATGTCCGGCCACTTCCCGGGAAGTAGGGCTTCAGTATGCGTACCCCTTACTCTGGAAGACAAACGTTAAAAAAAAAAAACAACAGTGAATGCCCCCGCCCTGTTCTTCCCCCTGTTCTCAGTTTCTAATTGCTGAGCAGATGTCACATGGTATGGAATACCCCTTTGGTCAGTTTGGGTCAGCTGCCCTGGCTGTGTCCCCTCCCAAGATCTTGCCTACCCCCAGCCTGCTGCTGGGGAAAAAGAAATGTTGGAAAGACAGCCTTGATGTGTGCTGGCACTGCTCAGTAGTAGCCACAACTCTGGTGTGTTATCAACAGTTTGCTAGCTACCAATACACAGCTGTCGTGGTTTTACCCCAGCCGGCAGCTAAGCACCACGCAGCCGCTTACTCGCTCCCCCCAATCTGGATGGGGGAGAGAATTGGAAAAGTTAAAGTGAGAAAACTCGTGGGTTGAAATAAAGACCTTTTAATAGGTAAAGCAAAAGCTGCGTGCACAAGCAAAGCAAAGCAAGGAATTCATTCACCACTCCCCATGGGCAGGCAGGTGTTCAGCCATCTCCAGGGAAGTAGGGCTCTGTCACGTGTAACGGTTACTTGGGAAGACAATTGCCATTGCTCCAAACGCCGCCGCCCCCCCCTTCTCTTCCCCCAAGCTCCTTATAAACTGAGCATGACGTCATATGGTATGGAATATCCCTTTGGTCAGTTTGGGTCACCTGTCCTGTCTGTGTCTCCTCCCAACTTCTTGTGCACCCCCAGCCATCCCGCTGGCAGGGCAGTGCAAGAAGCAGAAAAGGCCTTGGCCCCATGTAAACGCACAATAAGTCCATAGAACAAAAACATCTCTATATTATCAACACTGTCTCCAGCACAAATCCAAAACATATCCCCACACTAGCTACTATGAAGAAAATCAACCCTCTCAGCTAAAACCAGGACAACAGCACAGCACCATGAGGGCTGCTGTGGGGAGAATTAACTCCATCTCAGCCAGACCCAATACACCAGTCTGTTAGCAAAGATAATTTTACCCCACTTCATCAGGGGATAAATCTCCCCATCTAGTCCAAGCAGGTGCTGATCCTCAGTGAGGGTCTCGTGGTCATGGAAACTAAACCCCTGTTGTTGATACCAGCTCTGCAACCAACCGTTGACCAACAGGATACGTCCAGGCCTCAGGTTCCTCATCCTGACTGGCAGGATCAAGGAGAACACCACCTGGACCACCAAGCCCTTGACCATCACCCCCAGAGCCATGTAGTCATGCTCAATACTTTCCCAGTTTGGATGCATCATTGGTTCCTACATGGAAGAGCAGCAGGGGGTAATAGTCCAAAGGCCAGAAAAGCTTCATCAGCCTCTCAGCAATGCACCTGTTGATCAAGGACGGTGGACAGAGTTTGTTAGAAGCTTCTGGATGTTATAAGCAGATTGCTGGGAGTGAAGGAATCCTGTGACTCTCCTGACCTGGCAGCAAAAGGCACCCGCAGCTTCCTCAGAGAGTTCCAGGAGGCCCCCAACGATCTCAGACAAAATCCCCAGGAAACATTTTCAGGACACTGTTGAAGAAAGCCCTGAGGAACATGGTGGGAATTTACTGTTCATCCTGAAGTGGGTGGGAGGTTGGTCTGGAGTACCCGCAAGGTCCCTTCTGGCCTGAATGCCTTGGTGTTTCTGTTGCTTCTGGTTGTAGCTTCTGTGAATCTTGATTTCCTTCTTGTGATTCTTAAATTGCTCCTGTGTGGGGGGGTGAGCACCAAGCATGGCATCCCCAGAGCCAGCCTCTCCTAGTGATGTAATGTTGTCTTGTGAGCCTGAAACATTTTAACTTCAAAGTTCAATTGTGAATGATGGCTTGTTCAGGTTGGGCTCTCCTCAGAGCCTGCAACGTCTGTGCATAACATCATGATGACATGCACAAGTGAGAGTGACCGATGTAGGAAGGCAGGTAGGTGATGATATTCTCACAACCCTGAAGTCCTTTGCAGATGCAAGAGAATCCAGCAGGACTGCAGGGACTGACACATCTCCAGCATGCATGTCTAAGGTCAATTTTCTTACTCTGGGAGGGTGAGGCAGCTGGGTTTGTTCGGTCAGGAGAAAAGGTGGCTTTGGGGAGACCATAGAGAGCCTTCAGACACCAACCAGGAAGGAATCAGGCAGAGACAGGTGCTTCACTGTTGTGAATGCATGATGGGAGGATGGGGGCCAATGAGCGATGAGAAGGTTTCCCAGGGAGTTGGTGCTATCTCTGTCTTTTGAAGGTTTCAGGTCCAACATGAGTGCACTCTTAGCAAATGTGCAGGTGACACCAAGCTGTGTGGTGCATTTGACATGCCTGAGGGACAGGATGCCATTCAGAGGGACCTGGACGAGCTCAAGAAGTGGGTCCATGCGATCCTCATGAAATTCAGCAAGGCCGAGTACAAGGTCCGACACCTGGGTCAGGCAGCCCCTGGTATCAATACCTTCTGGGCGATGAAGGGATTGAGAGCAGCCCTGTGCAGCAGGACATGAGGGTACTGGTCGATGAAAAACTGGACATGAGCTGTCAATGTGCACTTGCAGCCCAGCAATCCAACTGTATCCCGGGCTGCATCAAAAGAACCATGGCCAGCAGGTCAAGGGAGATGATTCTGCCCCTCTGCTCTGGTGAGAGCCCACGTAGAGTACTGTGTTCAGCTCTGCCGTCCTCAGTACAAGAAAGACATGGAGCTGTTGGAGTGAGTCCAGAGGACATCATAAAGATGATCAGAGGGCTGGAACACCTCTCCTGTGAAGACAGGCAGGGAGAGTTGGGTTTGTTCAGCCTGGAGAAGGCCCTGAGGAGACCTTATTGCAGGCTTCCGGTACCTAAAGGTGGCTGTGTTGGGTTTGCGTGGCAAGGTTTTGGTAGCGGGGGGGCTACAGGGGTGGCTTCTGTGAGAAGCTGCTAGAAGCTCCCCCTGTGTCTGATAGAGCCAATGCCAGCTGGCTCTAAGACGGGCCCGCCGCTGGCCAAGGCCAAGCCAATCAGCGCCTCTGTGATAACATATTTAAGAAGTAGAAAAACACTTGGAGAGAGAGAGCTTTTGCAGCCGGAGAGAGGAGTGAGAAGATGTAAGAAACTCTGCAGACACCAAGGTCAGTGCAGAAGGAGGGGGAGGAGGAGCTCCAGACGCCGGAGCGGAGATCCCCCTGCAGCCTGTGGTGAAGGCCATGGTGAAGCAGGCTGTCCCCCTGCAGCCCATGGAGGAAGGATGAGGGCGTGTAGAGATTCCACCTGCAGCCCGTGGAGGACCCCATGCCGGAGCAGGTGGAGGCACCTGAAGGAGGCTGTGGCCCGTGGGAAGCCCACGCTGGAGCAAGTTCCAGGCCGGACCGGTGGACCCGTGAAGAGGGGAGCCCACGCCAGGGCAGGTTTGCTGGCAGGACTTGTGACCCCGTCGGGGATCCCACGCTGGAGCAGTTTGCTCCTGAAGGTCTGCACCCCGTGAGAGAGACTCCATGCTGGAGCAGGGGAACGATGAGAGGAGTCCTCCCCCTGAGGATGAAGAAGCGGCAGAAACACCGTGAGATGAACTGACGGTAACCCCCACTCCCTGTCCCCCTGTGCCGCTGAGGGGGGGAAGGTTGAAGCCGGGAGTGAAGTTGAGCCCGGGAAGATGGGAGGGGTGGGGGGAAGTGTTTTAAGAGTTGATTTTATTTTCTCATTCCTCTACTCTGTTTTGCCTAGTAATAAATTAGATGAATTCCCTCTCTAAGTTTGGTCTGTTTTGCTTGTGATGATAATTAGAGAGTGATCTCTCCCTGTCCTTATCTCGACCTACAAGCATTTCGTTATGCCTTTTCTCCCCTGTTTAGTGAATGAGGGGAGTGAAAGAGCGGCTCTGGTGGGCACCTGGCCTCCAGCCAGGGTCAACCCACCACAGTGGCCTAAAGGAAGGATTGAGAGGGACTGTTTCCCAAGGAGTGTAGTGATAGGACAAGGGGTAATGTGTTTAAATTAAAAGGGGGTAGATATTAGGAAGAAATTCTTCCCTGTGAGGGTGGTGAGGCACTGGCACAGGTTGCCCAGAGAAGTTGTGGATGCCCCATCCCTGGAAGTCTTCAAGGTCAGGTGGATGAGGCTTTGGGCAACCTGGTCTAGTGAAGGGCATCTGATCTTCAAGATGCCTTCCAACTCAAACTATTCCATGGTTCTATGATTCTATGAACGCACTCTCCTTCACTATAAGCATGTCCAAACTGCATCTAGTGAGGTTCACCTTCCACAAGGCATAGTCACACAAGAAATGATTTAGACAGTGAAATAGGAAAGGAGAGATAGAATACAATTAAGGAGATGACTATCCATGGCCACTGGTAGCTGAGGGGCTTGCCTGGGACTGGCAGCTGTCAAAGAGGAGCTGTGGGAGACCAGAGCCCCTGGGGAGCTGCAGGTGGAGGCTGGGCAAGGGGTCTCAGGGCATCTACACTGGCACCGAGCTTCTGTGTCCCTGAGACTGAAGGCATTCGTGTCCTACAAGTAACCCCAGTTCTGGAAAACAAGTTCCTTTGCAAAAAGGAAAAAGAACACCAAATCCCATGAAAGACCAGAATAGTAGAAGAAAAGAAAACTATGAAGAATTGTAAAACCTGAAAAGTGTGTTGACACATTTTCTTTTCTTTACTTTTTTTTCTTGTCTTCTTCATTTATTTTTTATTTCAATGGCAGAGAATATATTAGCATATGTAAAGCAAGAGCATAAAAAAAAATAAAATTGTGTCTTGCACAAAATCCCATGCCCACTCCCAAAACTTTCCCTCCCCAGGACTGCGTATGTATGCACCTTACTCAAAAGAGAGAAGCAGCAATATGTTGTGTTGAGGTAAAATGATAATTTGACAGAGTTCCATAAGTTGGCTGGAATTTAACAAAGTGGATTCAACAGTGGTTTGACAAGGTTCAGCAGGTTTGGCCCTGTGAGGTGCCAACACCTGAGCTGTCTGTCCTCATGCGCTTCTCATGCACACGGGGTGTTCAGAGACATGAGTCCTTCCCTTGCAGACGCAGAGGCAGTGCATGGCAGCAGTCACAATGTCTCGCTGGGCTCCTGTTGCCACGTCAGGAGGCTGGGAGGCACCTCAGCCCTGCGCTGTATCGCCCTGCTCTGCACTCGCCTGAGGTGCCCCAAGGCAGGAGGAATGGACACGGGGACCTGGGTTCAAGGAAGCCCACCCCAGTGCTGCATGCAGGTGGTTTCCCAGGGGATGTTACTCTCTCAGTCAAGTGACCTGGGGACACTGTGTGTCCCACGCACCTTCATGGTGTCCCCAGGAACAGCTGTGGGCATTTGTGCTCACTCAGGTTCCTCCCACCCCACGCACACCATGTGCATGCTTACGAGTCGTCTGTACGATGCCAAGATGGACTTGTGACCTGGTCACTCGGTGTCCCTCCGTGGAGGCACAAACAACCCCTCTGAGCTGGGGTGGGAGGCCAGTGCTGGCAATGGTGGTTGTTCTTGGCTGCTGTGTGACGATGACCCCGGGGCAGCTTTCCCGGGGTGCCCAGCACACATGGGCACAGAGCAGGTCCTGCTCTGCTGGTGCTTCATGGCTCTGCCAGGAGGCCTGGCTGTGCGAGGACACTGCTGTCTGCCCCCACCCTGCACACTCACGCAGCTGAGGTGGACGCCGGTGTTTCCCTCTCGCTGGCACTTCCCAGCCCAGACATCCCGGCCCCTTCCCAGCTCTCACCACTCCCCAGATGAGCAGAGCATCCCAGTCTGTGCTGGTCTCTCAGCAGGAAATGGAGAAGATGGAGGTGAGTGACAGTGTCTCTCTGGCTGGCATGCTGAGGAGATCTCCACGCCAGGCAGCCTGCAGCCCCCCTGCCAGTCCCGCTCCCCAGGACAGCACAGAGTCCTGGCCCTGGGGCTCCTCTGGCAGCTCCCGCTGCCCCAGTGGCAGGGCAGCCTGCCCCAAGCTGGCACCCGCAGCCAAGGCTTTCTCTTTCCATGTCTGCCCTGCACACACATGGTGCCCTGCTCTTCTCCCAGGACATCCCATCTCCCCACAGAGCCTTTCCGCAAGGTGGGCACATCTGTGCTGGCCTGGACAGCCATTCCTACACCCCCTGCCCATGCTCTCCACAGCCCTTGAGCTGGTGGAGCTGCTCTGCAGAGCAAGTGGGCTGTGGGGCCTGGGGTCACAGGGGCACTCTGCAAGGGACGTGCTGGTCAGGCTGGGAGGCAGACCCAGCTCAGGGACATCACTGCCACTGACTGCCTCCCACCGAGGCTCTTATATGGCCATGGAGGCTGCTCAGAGGTGACCTGCCTTATTGCCAATGCCATGAGATGTGTTTGGGTGCTGCACCGCATCCAGTCTATGGCAGTCCACTGATGGTAAAACGAACCACTCACCAGGCTCCTTTCCCTGTGCCTGCTGTGTCCCTTGGGCTTGCAGAACCCTCACTTGGTGGTTCACACCCACATTTAGCACTTGATCTCTGGGGCACTTCACCTTGCACAGGCTCGTGCTCAGTGGGCTCCATTCCCTGCTGACCTCCTGGCACGTGCTGTCCCTGCAGATCCCCTGGGCTCTCCTGGCAGCTCCTCATTCCTTCCAGAAAAACACTCCTCTGCCATCAGCCCTACCACAGGCTGTCGAGCCCCAGGCAGCTTAGTTGGAGTCCATTCAGCATCTGTGTGGGTGCTATCCACCCACAAGGAACACCTGAGCCATTCCTCAGTCCCTGGAAGAGCACACTGGGACCCTCATCTCATCCCTCTGCGCCCATGGAGAAACAAGCAAAGCAACAGTTTTCTTTAGAGCCTCTTCCTTGGGCATGTTCTTGAGAGCAACACTGGAAAAAGAATTAAGCCTTTGGGCAGTGCCCTGAGGAGATTGCCTTTCCTGGTGGAAATGCTGTTACAGAGGCCAGCTGTGTCAGAGATCTGCTGTGCAGGGACTCTGTACACAGGAACTGCCTCTGCAGCTCCAGAGAAGGTCTCGGGGGATAAAATCTCAGTCAGAAATGTCACTGCAGGGTCCTTTTTATTATTTAAATGCACAGAGGCTGTGGAAATTCATTAACATTGTCTTTGGGTCAAACAAATGAGGTCGATAATGAATTAGTATTGGTATGAATATAAAAATTCTTTGTAAACAACATTATCACAAGTGAAAAAAAAAGAAAATAAAGTCAATAATAACAACAATGAGAAAACATATAAAAGACAGGCTAGGCCTGTACTTAGTTATGTTACAAGTGATATGGAGCAGAAGATGGGCAGTGTATTACTTCTAAAAAACCTCCAGTCATCAGTTTCCACACTGCATCCTTGAGCTCCTGGTTCCTCATGCTGTAGATGATGGGGTTTGCTGATGGAGGCACCACCGAGTACAGAACTGCCACCACCAGGTCCAGGGATGGGAAGGAAATGGAGGGGGGTTTCATGTGAGCAAATAGGCCAGTGCTGACAAACAGGGAGACCACGGTCAGGTGAGGGAGGCACATGGAAAAGGCTTTGTGCCGTCCCTGCTCAGAGGGGATCCTCAGCACAGCCCTGAAGATCTGCACATAGGACAGCACAATGAAAACAAAACAACCAAAAACTAAAAAACAGCTTAATATAATAGGCCCAACTTCCCTGAGGTAGGCATCTGAGCAGGAGAGCTTGAGGATCTGGGGGATTTCACAGAAGAACTGGTCCAGGGCATTGCCCTGGCAGAGTGGTATAGAAAATGTATTGGCCGTGTGCAGCACAGCATGGAGAAACCCACTGCCCCAGGCAGCTGCTGCCATGTGGACACAAGCTCTGCTGCCCAGGAGGGTCCCGTAGTGCAGGGGTTGGCAGATGGCAATGTAGCGGTCATGGGCCATGACAGTGAGGAGTGAAAAATCTGCTGGCATCAGAAAGAAAAAGAAGAAGACCTGAGAAGCACATCCTGTGTAGGAGATGGCCCTGGTGTCCCAGAGGGAATTGGCCATGGCTTTAGGGACAGTTGTGGAGATGGTGCCCAGGTTGAGGAGGGAGAGGTTGAGGAGGAAGAAGTACATGGGTGTGTGGAGGTGGTGGTCGCAGGCTATGGCAGTGATGATGAGGCCATTGGCCAGGAGAGCAGCCAGGTAGATGCCCAGGAAGAGCCAGAAGTGCAAGAGCTGCAGCTCCCGTGTGTCTGCAAATGCCAGGAGGAGGAAGTGGGTCATGGAGCTGCAGCTGGTCATATCCTTGTTCTTGACACACGGACATTGTCCTAAGGAGGAAAAGACGGGAAAATTACAACAGACTTCTCTGAGCAAAGCCACTTGATCTTGCATAGACATCCCATCCCCCTCCCCCAATTCCAAGGCATTTCCTCTCTTTGCTTTGTGCTGGCTGAGTGTGCTGTGAGGAGCAGGACCTCTGGCCCTGTGCTGCCAAGGAGTCAGCTCTGCCCTGCTGCAGTGAGTACATGGGAGCTGGTTCTTGACACCCCCGATGGTCACAAGAGCTGTCAGATGCAATTCACCCTTCATGGAAATGTTCAATATCTGCACTCACCACTCCAGAGAGTGTGAGCTGCAGAAGAGCGACTGAGCATGTCTTTATGGTGATATTCTGTGTTTTCTTCTTTCCACCACCACATCTGGTGTGTGCTAGTTTTAAGGGCAGAATTCCTCTTTTTTTATGAATGAAAGCGTGGACTCTTAAGACAAGAAAGGAAAAAGGTCTCAGCTCTCTATGTCTCAGTGCAGTTAGGAGAGCTGCAGTGTCCGTCAGTCTTGTTCCCAGATGCCCAGTGCCTTCAGTTCTGCTGTCCTGAGGATGACTGCTCACAAAAATTACTGTTAAAAAAAAAAAAAAGGCAACTGGACTCTGATGAGAGCAGGGAATTCCTGTTTCAAAGGGCAGATCTTCAAACTCTTCTCTTTCCCAGCCCAGAGGTGGAGTTGTGATGGAGAGAGAAGGACACAGCCACTCTCAGAGGGAAGCAAAGGCCTCTGAGAGGAGAGTACTGACCTCCAAGGGAAAGCTCAGCACTCCCTGGGATCCTACAGCACAGCCGTGCTCTTCTGGGGCAGCTCCCAAGCCCAGCAGCACAGGCAAAGCAGACAGTCCGATGTCCTGAAGATGGGATGTCCTAAAGGCAGAGTCAGCTCATTGCTCAGCAGACAACGCCCAGCAGACATCTAGAGTGAGGGACCACAAGAGAGCAGCCTGAAGGCAGCCTAGTCCAGGGCTTGGCTGCAGTTTCCTCCCACTCCCTGCCCATGTCTCTGCTGCCTGGAGCTGTCCCTGACAGGAGCTGGTGCTCTGCCCACACCTCTCCTCCCTGTCCCTGCTCACAGAGCCCATGCCACCGGCTGTGTGCTCAGCTCTGCCCTGCAGACCCCTCCTGGCAGCAGGACACTGCCCAGGGGCACCTCTGTGTGTGCAGAAGCTAAGGAGCTGCTCAGACAAATCCCATAGATACCACCAAGGTGATGCTGTCGTGCTGTCTTTAGGCTGAGAAGTGCCTTAGGGGACTCTATGAGGTTCCTTGCAGATCTGCCCATCTCTCAGTACAGTGCTCCTGGAACCTCAGTGTCTACTTCAAACTCCACAGCTCCATTACTCTTTCCTGACCCCCCTCCTCTCTCCCAGTGCAGAACATGAACTGGACATGAACTGAGGGCCAGGTAAGCAACTTTGGTCTCAGAGAGTAACTTCATGGACCTTCCTATGGCAAAGTCTCCTCTGGAAATAGTCCCATGGTGAGTTAGATCTCGGATCTCTTAGTGTAACCCTAACAGTGTCTCAGAGTGTTGTCCACACCTGACAGATCCACTTCCATTCCCGCCAAAACAAATAGAATAAACCTTAATGCCATGACTCAGGAATGCACAAACTGAAGAAGGAAACCCTTGCTTTGACTGTCATCTCTGAAAGATCCTCTCCAGAAATGTCCTGGGGGTGATGTGGAGCTGTAAGCAGCCCTCACCCATGCAGCACCCACACAACAGCAGAAGGACCTTGCCTGGCTCGAGGTGACTCTTTCCATCCTGAGCTTCTCTCTGCAGCACTGTGGGGAGCTCCCCGGGCAGGCTGAGTGCTGACCCAGGCAGACAGCAGAGTCCCTGCCCCAGCACACAGCCCCTGGGCTGCAGGGACCCTGCTCTGAAGGACACAACTGGGCACCCCTGGCTCCACACCCATGCTCACACCCCTGAAGTCATCCCTGGGAGAAGGCAGCCGTCATGCTCTGTCCCTCTGAAGGTGCAGCAGGCAATCCCTGATATGGAGCACATCCTTCTCCTCTGTACTAGGGCATCTATGAGAGTCCTCCTGAAAGTTCCTACAGGCTATGGCATGAACCAGGTCTAAGAGACCCCTGCAGAATACTCATTGTTATTGCCCTGCAGCTCAGAGACTTACCATATAGAGGGCTGTGAAGATGTCTCTTCCAGTGAACTCTCAGCTCCTCCCAACCCAGACTGCCTTTAAGCTCTCTCTGCCTCACTCCTCTCCCCTCGGTGCTTACAGGCAGTGCCCTCAGCCCTGCCGTGCTTTGAAGAAAAGCTGCTCCTGGGCAGAGCTGTCTCTCTGCTGTGCTGCCCAGTTTACGTGATCTCCCTCCATCCCAGGAGCCCGGCCCAGCTCAGCAGCAGAGGACCAGCCCAAGGCAGCACTTTCTCTGCCCGCTCTGGGCTCCCGCCAGGTGTCCCTGGGGCTCCAGGGGAACCTGCTGTGAAACAGGCTGAAGGAATCACTGATGTTCCCTCCCTCAGCTGGGGAGAGACACTTCTTTCCAGCACTGTCATTTTCCTGCTCAGAGATAGAGTTGCATCTAAATAGCACCTTTCCTTGTGCCATCTTTAGGCAGAATACCCAGACAGTGAAAGTGAGGGATCTGCTTCACCACTGCAGAGGGAAGGGATTCAGGTGAGGCAATCGAGGCATCTTATTCTGGGTCTGTAGTCCTGGGGCTACAAGGGGTCTCAGCTCCCTTCCATGACTGCCACAAACCCACAGGAGATGGGATTTCTCTTGCCTCTCTTCAGGTGTGCAAAGAAGGACATTTGCACGTGAGCTTTTTGTCTCAGCTCCCCTGCTAATTAATGGAGATGGAGGGCAGGAGTGAGCTCTTCATAGGCAAATACCTGGTGACATTTGAGGTGCCAGAGCTCACCCAGGGTATGTGCAGGAAACTGCAGGCTCCAGTGGAGCAGTTCTTATGGACAGGACAGTGTATGGGGCTTCATCTTGGAGGCTCTTGGGAAATCCCTTTGGCAAACTGAAATGACAGGAGATGGCCACATTTAGGGCAATGAAACTTGTCCCTGCTCAGTACGGGCAGGGCAGCCTATAGAGGTGTTCTTCTGTCCCAGTGGAGTTATTTTGCACAGGGAGAGCCAAGTTTCTCTCTTTCTCTTCTCCATCACCTCCATTTACTAGATCGCCATTGACTATAGTGTCTCGTGGTCTTCTGGCAGGGCTGCGCAGCCCAGGCCTTCTTCCCTCTGGATTTGGTGACAGCAGGCTTTGCTCACTCTGTGGGCACCTCGTGTCATCTTTATCATCATCTACATCTCATATTATCTTATACATTGCCGTCTGCAATCCGTTCCGAGCACATCTCTACCATAAAGCAAGGTCTTTACGTATATGGGGTCTTGGGACTCAGTTCCAGTTTTCTTTGTGACAAGTCTGAGGGTGGCCCCAGTGTCGCAGCTGAGGTGCTGCAGCCCAAATGTGCACCGATGCCCTCAGCCTGGGACACAGACAGGAGGAGCTGGAGCCCTGCATGCCATCACAGACGTGCCACATGGGATGGAATAACTGCCGAGGTGTGATGGGACAGCTTGCACAGCTCGGGGGATGTGCAGGATGGATACAGGCTCTTCAGGAGATGCTTGCCATCTGTTTGATGGAGCTGCTGGGAAGTATGGACCTCCACTATGGGATGGACAACAGGTTGGCTAAGCACTTATGGGTGAGAGTCAGAGGAGAGGCCATTTAGGGTGACATTGTGGCAGAACATAAGGAAACTACTGTCAGGGCAAAGGAGCGAGCAAAATCTTCTTTAAAAACCTGAGGATTTCTCTGGATCAATGAGATCAGGTCTTTCCTGCAACTTTAATGACCCTGGCATTCACTGGATTGGGAACACAGTGCAGGAGGTTTCTGGAGGTTTTTGGGAAAAATTCTTCTCACAGCTGCCAGGTAGCCCAACAAACATGATGCTTGCTTAGGTGTGGGACTTGCAAACATGGAAGGGCTGGTCAGGGATGTGAAAACCAGCATCAGGCTCTGTTGTAGTGACGATGAAATAGGGGTGGGTTCCGGCTCCTGAGCAGAGCGTGCAAAGGATAGTAACAAGTGCAGGTAGTGTAGTCCGTGGCTTGTTCTGGGGGTTTTCAGTTGCAGAACTTATGGTCAGGAGCCCTGAAGGGCAGAGCACAAGTACTGAGCTCTGAGCAGAGCTCAGTACCGCTGGTCTCTAAGGATGGCCCATAAGGATATTCAGTTGACTCTCTCAAGGGAACTAAATGGCACCAAGATGAGCTCTTACTACTGAAGTTAGAGTTAAAGAAGAAACAAAGACAGGGAGGGGCCATTGCAGAACTTAGCAAGAGCAGGTGTAAATAGGTCTGAGATGCTCTATGTTGCCTTTGGCTCAATCTTCATCAGCAAGTTTGCCCAGGCCCTTGCACCTTGAGGCAGAACCCATGGAGAACAGCTGTCAGTGGGTGGGGATGAAATCTAGGGTCACTTGATCAAACTCAACCCTTGCCAGTCCATGAGATGGGAGGGACTTCACCCAAGGATGCTGAGAGAGCAGGCCAAAGTCATGGGGACACTGCTCCATGTCATATTGGACAGGTTATCAGTTTAGCAGAAGCCACTCAGCTGGTACACACCAGAGGATCTGCTAACCTTCCTGGTCCTGCCCAAACAAAGCCTGCGCATACTGTGGGAGGAGGTAAGGTCCCCATAGTGCACACAGGGAGCTGGCTGGGGAAGGCAGTGTGGGCTGCTCCTCCCCTGGGAACAAGCAAGTCCATCTGTGAGATTGTCTTGGCTCAAGGACCTGGCTGTACTCGGTGGGTAATGTGGAAGGATGGGAGATCTGGTGTGTACCTCAAGGAGATCTAACCTTGGGGGAAAATACTCCATGATGTGAGTTGCAAGTGCCAGGAAGCAAGGCAGCAGGAACCACTTGAACCAACAGCGGGCAATCCTCACGAGGAATGGGGCGAGTACTTCACCTGTCCTGAGTGATCACCTTAGCAGATGGGACCCAAGTCATTGACACGTGTGGGGGTGGAGGGAGTGGGCCTGGAATGAGTGAATAATATCAGCGTGTGTCAAGGAACAGGGGGTAGTGGTTAATGAGGATGTGTAAACCTGACTGTTGGAAGTAAAGATGGTTTAAGTATGTAGTACAAGTTGTAAGTGTTGGTAAGAGGGGATTGTGGGAACGAGAAAGAGAGAGAATGGAAAGGCTTGAGTAGGGTGTAGAAATGCAACAACACAGGAATCGGGCGATTGTGTACATCCTGAATGTGTACACTCAGGTGTATCAGTCAATGTGGGACCTGAGCATGACGGAAATGCTGTGGAATAAGGGTGCGGATTGTACTGGGACTAGGTGGGATGGGGTTAATTTTCCTCATAGCAGCTCATATGGTGCTTTGCATTGGTGGCCCAAACAGTGGTGATAACACACCCATATTTTAGCTATTGCTGAGCAGTGCGTGCACAGTGTCAAGGCCTTCTCTGTTTCTCTTCCCCTCCAATGAGTAGTTTGGAGTTCTTGACAGTGGAAGAGCAGGGCCAAGCATTTTGCTCTGTATGGGTTTCAACATCCACATTTTTGGTAGTGGAAGGGCGACAGAAGCCCCTGTCAGAAGAGACAGTGGGTTGCCCCATGCCCTACACAGCCAAGTCCAGCCAGCACTGCAATAGCCCTACTGCTGGCACAAGCTGAGCTCATCAGCAAAGCTTGTGGTGCCTCTGTGAAAGCATATTTCAGAAAGGGCACAAATGCCAGAGTGAGACAGGAGTAAGGTAGGAAAAAAAACAGTGAGGAAAAAATCCTGCAGACAGCAAGGTCAGGGAAGAAGGAGAGGGAGGAGGTGCTGCAGACACCAGAGCAGAGATTCCCTTGCAAATCATGGAGAAGACCATGGTGAGGCAGGCTGACCCCCGCCAGCCCATGGAGGTTAATGTTGGAGCAGACAGTCACCTGCAGCCCTTGGAGGACCCCATTCCAGAGCAGGTGGTTGCCCCCAAAGGAGGCTGTGACCCTGTGGGAAGCCCATGCTGGAGCAAGTTCCTGGCAGGACCTGTGGACCTGTGGAGACAGAGGAGCCCATGCCAGAGCAGGTTTGCTGGCAGGACTTGTGACCCCGTGGGGGACCCACACTGGAGCAGTCTGCTCCTGAAGGTCTGCACCCCATGGAAGAGACCACGCTGGGAGCAGTTCATGAAGGACCTGTAGCCTCACCCCAGGGAGGGTGTTTCCCTCACCCTGTTGCTCTGCTCCTCCTGTGGAGCTGGGGACAGATGGGAGACAGACGGCTGTTGCCCTGGGTGGCAGAGGAGGCTCGGGGATTTTCTCCTCTCCATCAAGCCCAGAGTGGGTCAGAGCGTGGGAGCAGCGCCTGCAGCAAGAGCCTCCTTCTGCCCCATTGCCCTGCCGAGACATGGAAGGGGCAATGCTCTGCAGTGCCTCCCTGTGCCAGGATCAGGCCCCCGTGGAGAGGCCGTCCTGACTTCCCCCATCTCAGGAGGCTTCAAATGCTGTTTTCTGCAGAGGGTCCCTGGGCACCCAGGGGACAACAGGGCTGTGCTTGTCATAGACATGTCACGGCAGCAGAGTGTCTGTCCTGCTGGCAGGCGTGAAGGGGATGTAGCTCAGCGGCAGAGCGCCCGCTTTGCATGTGGGAGGTCCTGGGTTCGATCCCCGGCATCTCCAAGGGTGCTTTTTCCCCCAGTGCCCAGCCTCAGGTGGGTACAGGCTGGAGCTGGAGCACTGGTCCTCTCCAGGCACTGTGGGCCTGCCCTGCCCACCCAGGGCCCCTCTGTGGGGTGAGGAGGGCTGTGTGCGCTGCCTCTGCTGAGCCACCTCCCAGAGGTGCTGGACCTGAGCTCAGGTGCAGATCCCATCCCAGCTGGGAAACACCCCCCTGTGCCAGCAGCTAGGGGTGTCTGAGCTGGACCAGCCTGGACAGGCCTGTGGGACTCCCAGCTGGTGGAATGGCATTTCTTACCCTGTCCCTGTCTCCAGGTCTTTTTCCCTCTGCCATCACCACTGCCTTGAGCAGAGGAACCCAGAGGTGCTGAGGTCAGGCACAGCCCTGCAGAGGTGGGACTGCTGGGGCTGGTACCCACCTCTTGTTCCTGGGGGTTTGGTGTCTCCGTCCAGCCCATGCTGGTGGGATCAGGGAGACACAGGCCTGTCCAAAGCCATGCACAGGCAGCAAGGGCCAGGAGATGGTGCCTCAGCTGTTCCCCCACCAAAACCACCTGCAACCCAAAGTGGGACATGAGACATGGCCTTTCACTGCAGAGTGCTCAGTGCCCCCCAGCAACGGTGGGCCCAAATTCAGAGAAATAAGGTATAAAAGTGAAGTACAGAAGAAGGGCAGTGGGGTGGGGATATCTTCTGAACACAGGATGTTTGGTGCCAGTATGGACACTGACCTGCGGACTCAAGCTGCCCCAGGTGGGGACCAGGGAGAAGAGCCCAGTGTCTGCCCCATGCCACTTCTCTGCCAGCTCTGCCCTCCCCCAGGGGTAATATTTCTCCCTTACGCTGGCACCTGGCAGAGCTTTGCCTCCTCCTCCTCCTCGTCCTCAGGGAGATGAGCCACAGAGCCCAGGGGTGTGTGTGAGGGGGCAGCACACCTGAGCAGAAAGAGCCCGTTTCAGGGTGTTTTGGGGCCTGAACAGTCTGGGCCTGTGGGCTGGGTCTGTTCTCTGCAGCAATGCGGGATCATCACTGTACTCCAGATCTGTGCTTGCTCCTGCAGCAGCTCCCCAGGACCTACACAAGGGGCCTGATGGTGAGACCCCAACCCTCTGCACTGCTGCCCCACGCTGGGCAGATCACGGCTGTGGAAATCCCTCAGGAGAGGAGAGTTATCAGGGAGAGACCCTCAAGTTCATCATCATGGGTGACACTCATGGACACTGCAAACAAAGCCTCCATCCCTTGGGAAACTACAACTGGGGGAGGCTCCAGCCCTGCATCTCCACAGGGCCAGGGACTGCCAGCAGGAAAGCTTTAGGGATCAGGGCAGAGAGGTCTGTGAGCCTGGGCTTCCCCCATATCCCTCAAGGTTACCCCAGGGGTGGAGGAGCTCTCAGCAAGGAATGGGGCAACACTGCTGTGGGAGATGCTCTTGGTGACAGCTGCCTCCTCCCCTCTTCTGCTCTAGGGCCAGATCCTGGTGTTTGCAGTGCTACCCACCTGGGGCTGCTCCCCTGCAATGGACACCCAACACACCTTCTGGTCTGCAGCAGAGAAGCCCATCAGGGAAGAGCTTGAGGGGTCTGAAGACCCACCAGTGGGACCTGGGAGGGCAGTTTGGGCTTCAGGTTCCTGCCCAAGTGTCAAACCCTTGTCCCTACCCAGCTCCTGCGTGAGTCATTTCTCTGCCCATGGGAGCTGGGGGAGGTGAAAG
Organism: Grus americana; assembly: GCF_028858705.1. Classification (NCBI taxonomy): domain Eukaryota; kingdom Metazoa; phylum Chordata; class Aves; order Gruiformes; family Gruidae; genus Grus; species Grus americana. The sequence continues at coordinate 1,802,269 of NC_072878.1, read as the reverse complement.
CCCCAGCCCAAGGAGAGGGACCCTGGCTCAGCTCCCAGCAGTGCCGGCTTTAGGGGAGGGACACAAAATACCCTCTGCCATGGAAATGTGCCCAAATTAGCCGCCTCCCAGACAGGACCATCTCCAGAGCAGGGGCTGGATGATGGCTTTGGGCAGCAGCCCATGTCTCCTGGGGATCCTTTGTCCCTCCCCTGGACTCTCCCTCCTCTGCCTCCCACAGCACTGAGGGAAAGGTCCCCCCATTGCTCCTGCTCTCATCCCCCCTGCACCTGCACACAGGTACTGCCCCGACACAAACCCTCACTGACACCCCTGGGAGGCAGCAGGAGGGCAGGGCTGGGGGCTGGAGTGCAGCAGGACGAGGGGGTCCCAGGGCTGCCGTGGGGCCTTACAGTCCCTGCCCAGGAAGGAGGCAGCTCTGGGGATCTACCAGCACTGCTCCAAGGTCTGTGAGGGCCCAAGGGAGCAGGAACAGCTCATGGAGACTGGGGACCTGGCAGAGCCAGGGAAGGGGCAATCCCAGCCCCGTGTGCCCCAGCAAGTGCCTCTGTACCCTGTGCCAGGACAGTGGGCAGCGGAGCTGCCTCCTAACCACTGTGGGAGGTGATCCATGGGACGTCAGACCCCCTGGGGCTGGATGGGGTGTTCAGGGCACCGTGGCCACCTTAGGGCTCGTTTCTGTGGGGCCACAGCCCAGGGTTCACCCCAACACAGCAGCTCTGTCATGGCCTCTGTGCCACGGGACCAGTGTGGCCCAGGCAGGGCCTGGGGGAAAGAGCAGCTGGGGAACCCCAGGGTGAGGAGATGGGCGCTCCCTCTGGGGTGCATCACGGGACCTTGCAGGGAGCCATTTTTGCTGGAAACTGTGGCTGGCAGGATGGAAATGTCTCTGTCAGCAGGAATATTCCCCAGGGAACATGGGCTCTCGCAGCTCCACAGCCTGACCCTGAACCCACTGTCCCCAAGACGTGGCCCTTCCTCACTGCCATCTCCTTGTGCTCTGCTCCCCCCGATCAGCCTCAGGAAGACACCCTGACATCTGGGCAGGCAAGCACCAGCTCTGGGTCATACCCCCAAAGGCTTTTAATAAGAACAAATGTGGAGGCAGGGGGTAAACACAGGAAAATAAAACCAGAGGCAATGCCCGGCTGTTTCTGCTGCCCATGGGAAAAGGCAGACGGTTCCCTGGTGCTCACGGCTCTCCCAGCTGCACAGACCTCTCCTCCCTCCTGGCTGCACCCAGCTGCACGGCAGGGACGGGCTGTCCTGGCCCGGGGCCCAGGGACTGTTGGGCACTGAGCTCTGGTGTCACAGCCTTTGTGTCCTCAGGGGGATGTGCCAGAGACACCTCGTCAGCATCGTCATAGCCTGTGCTCTCCGGGGACAGGGACCAGGCATCTCCCTCAGCTCCAGGGGCCCCAGCACTTCTCTGGCAGCGCAGCTTTGCACCTGCAGGCAGCAAGGCAGCCCATTGCACATTCGTCCCATGAGGTGCCCTCCTGGTCTCTACATCACCTTCCCCCCTTTTCCTCACCACTCCTGAGATGGTCAGATCCCTCTCCCACCCCTGGTCTCCCCAAGGAAAACTCCCAGGGCAGGTTCCCCCATCCCAGGATTTTGGGGTCTCAGTATGGCAGTGATTCATCCAGCAGCAGGGATGGCACCCCAGGAACCGGCAGCGCTATCTTTCCCTCTCACCTCCAGGTGCATCCCTGGGCCCTGCTCTCTCCTCTGGGGCCCTGGGCATTTCCCAGTCTCCCTGACCAGAGGCAGGATCCTCCCCAGGGTCAGAAACCTCCCTGGCATCATCATAGCCATCTGCTGGGTCACCTCTGGGCCCGACAGGGACGTCTGAAAGGAGAGGAGAGTTGGTGACAGTGAGAAGACACGTCCTGCAGAGAAGAGGATGGGAGGATGTGCAGGGACATGGGGCTCAGACACTGGTTTTGGCAGCACCACAGGAGACCCCTGCCTGTGTCCTCCTCAACTCTAACAATGACACCTCTGTCCATCCCAAGTCTGCAGGGAGGAGAGATCCACCCCTTCCTGCCCCCCGTTACCTGGGGCTGACCCCGGACCATCCTCCTCCTCACTGTCCCCGGGCTGGGGCTGCACCTTGGTCAGGGATCCCTCTGAATAGGAGCCTGGAGAGAGGCGATGCAGGTGTTATGGGAGTGCGCTCTGCTGACCCAGCTTGGGCTCAGTGCTGCTGGGGACAGGGGACCCACCGAGCCAAGGCTGTGTGGGGAGGAGGGCTCAGGACTCAGCCTGCTCCCCTGGGACAAACCCCCTCTCACAGGGGCTCCCAGAGCTGCCCCGGGACAGCCCCTTCCCTCACCCCTCAGGTGTCCGGTGGGACACAGGGACAGGCAGAGAGGGGCTGTCCCCAGCTGGGATGGGCAGAGCTGGTGGGGAGGAAGCTCCTCTCCCACGCCCACCACCTGGCTGCTCTCCCCACACACCCCACAGCCCCACAGCTGCAGGGACCATGGGCCAGGGGGCTGGGGTCCAGGGCAAAGAGCCCTGCAGATGTGCCCCCCATCAGGGACCCACACCCACCTGAGCCGCTGAACCTCGCCTGCTTCTCCCATGCCGGGCTGTAACCGATCTCCTCGTACAGGGCCTCAGGGAAGGGCTCCCAAGCTCTCTCGGAGCCTGCGGACAGAGGCAGGGCTGGCTCAGGGACGGGCAGAGAGGGGACAGCATCCTGCTCTGCTCCACCAGCCCTCTGCCCCTGGGACAGCCCAGGGCTGGCCCCACAGCACAGCCCCACTGCGCTGTCCTGTCACCGCTGACACTTGCTCAGGAAGGGCAATGTCCCCATGGAGATGGTCAGGGGCAGCGACACCCTCACACCATCCCCTCAGAGATAGCCCTCGTGCCCCTCTGGGCCCTGGGCCAGGTCCCTGGTGCTGACCTTGGAGCAGCTCCTGCCTTTCCTCTGCCCCTGGAGCTGCCCCCTCCCTGCCCCATGGATCCATAGCACGGCCCCTGCCCTGCTGGGGGGGTAGGTAAGGGTGGGACAGAGGAACAGCCTGGGGGCCTGACGCCACAGGGATGGACCCTGCTGTCCCATGCTTCTCCCAGCATCTCCCCTGCCCCACAGCCCCCTCCAGAGCTGCCCAGAGCACTGCCAGTGGCAAATCCTCACCTGTCTCTCCTCTGCTCCCATCTCCCCCAGCCCAGCTCGGCCATTGCTCTCCTTGCCCCATCCCTAACTCCCCCCGAGTCTGGACTCTCTCTACCCCTTGCTGCTGGTGGGCCATGGTCAGGCAGTCAATGGGGCGGCACATGGGGATGCAGGCAGCACACACTCTGGTCCCCCCAGCTCTGCCTGTACCCCTCACTGACACCCCACAGCACCCCTGGCCTTGCCAGGAGGCATCTTCCCCATGGACCGTGGGGGAAGGACCCACCTCTGCGCCCAGCCCTAGCACTCCACACTTGCCCAGCCAGGAGGGCCAGGAGCAGGCAGAGAAGGGCTCCCAGGATGATGCAGATGATGACAGGCAATGAGACTCTCCCGCTGCCCGTCGGACGGCCCTGGGTGGGATCTGCATGGGCAGGAACATAGAAATAGCAGCAGCAGGCCTGGGAGAGGTGGGGGGCTGGGACAGCCCAGTCCTGACCCCCCCTTACACCGGGGGGTAAGGGACCCCAGGGCGGGAGTGATGGGGAAGCTCCCACCCTACCGGGTAATGACAGCCCTCCCGAAACCCCTCCCCCACTGCTAACCCGGGGACACCTCTTGGGAGTTTCACACCCCGGCAAGGAGCCCCTTCCCTCCGGCTGTGGGTCACAGCCTGGCCCTGGGAAGACCCAGCGCTGACGGGGAGGACAGCTTACCTGCTCGGGGGGTTGGTGCTGCCGTCCTGGGTGCAGCTGCAGAGGAGGAGAAGGAGAGCAGGGCTGAGAGGCTGGGTGTGCAGGTACCAGGGAGCCTCCTCTCTGGCACGCCGTGTGTGTGTGTGCACGTGTGCGGACATCCCTGACACATCCCACCCAAAGTGTCCCTCCTGCGGGGCTGGTCAGGGTGGCCAGGAAGGAGCCCAGGGCCATGGGCAGGACAGTGCAGGCAGCCCAGGAGATGCCCCTGGGGGCTGCAGGGCCCTGCAGGCAGAGGCTGGAGGACATCCAGCCCCACAGAAGCTGCTGCCCACTCGGCACCAGGCTCCCAGGCTCTGCACAGACAGCCTTGCTCTCAGGAGCTCTACAGCCATGCTGGGACCCAGCGGGGAAAACGCCTACCCCAGCTCCTTGCCAATATCCCCATGAGGGGTCCCAGCCCTGCCCCTCACCCGAGCAGTTCACGGCAGCGTCCTCCTTATGCCGGCAGGCACCGCTGTCCCCAGGCTGGGCCCAGCAGTCCTGCAGAGACGGCTCTGTCCCCCGGCACTCCACCTTCTCCAGCCAGATGGGGCCCGTCCCCTCCCCAAAGGCAGCCTCGCCCAGGGCAGACACTGCGGGGCCACAGCCCAGCTGCCTGCATGCCACCTCAGCATCCTGCATGTCCCACGAGTCGTCGCACACCGTCCCCCAAGAGCCACGGTGCCACACCTCCACTCTGCCCGAGCACCCCTTCTCGCCTCCCACGGCACGAATCTTCTCCCTGTCTGGAGAAGGCAGAGACCTCTCAGGGCATGGGACAGCAGGCAGAGCCCTGCCAGCTGAGACAGGCACGCAGAGGAGCAGCTACCTGTGCAGCTCGTGGAGTTTGGGCATGTGGCCCCCAGGGCCGGGGGCGTTTCTGGCTGTCTCCCTGGAGAAGGAAATGCAGCGGTGAAGGGGCTGCTGCAGGGGGGTCGTGTGGCAGACAGCGGGGCTGAGTTCTGCTCGCACATCCCTGTGCCACCTCGTTCATGGATGCAGCTGAACCCTGGTCATTCAGGGGACACACACGGCACACGGTGGGGGACCCTGACTGCTCAGCCCCAAAGGGAGCCTGGTTCACAGAGCAGCAGGAGGAGGGGACGCTCCTTGGAGCCCTGACAGGTCCTTTCCGAGACCTTGCCTGGAGACACCTCTGCCTCCCCCAGGCACTGCTGGGAGCCCGGCTGGCAACTGCTGGTGAATGTGTGGGGCTCTGAGAGCTGAAGTCCCCTTTGTGCCACCACCAGCAGCAGCAGCAGCAGGAGGGTCTGGCATGGGAAGGAAAAGCCCCTGTGGGCTCTGCCTCTGCGTTTGACAATGCCCAGCAGCGAGCAGGAGCTGGGGATGCTGGTGCCTGGGTGGCTCAGAGTTACCGTTGCAGCTGATGTGGGTCTCATCTCGCAGGTCATCGCAGGACTGTGGGTCCCAGGGAGCAGAGGGACACTGCCAGAAGGAGCTGTTTCTCTCCCCACACTCCACGCGATCCAGCCAGGCGGGGCCAGTCAGCCTGCCAGAGGTCGGGTATCGTTCCAAGGATTTTGCATCCCCACAGCCCAGCTCCTTGCAGGCCAGCGACACCGTTTTGGGAGTCATTGAGTTGGAGCAAACGCTCCCCCATGTCCCGTTATAGAAAACCTGCAGGCGCCCGGAGCAGTTGGTGCTGTTCTCCAGCCTCAGGGCCACGAAATCTGGGATGAAAGGCACCGAGGGGGAACAGGCTGGTCTGGAGCTGTGGGAGCAGGGTTACCCCTGCAGCCCCCATGCCCTCAGCCAGGCAAAGGTATGGCCAGCATGTCCCCCTTGCACCAATGGACAGAGAAAATTCATAGAATCATAGAATGGTTAGGGTTGGACAGGATCTCAAAGATCATCTAGTTCTGACCCCCCTGCTGCGGGCAGGGACACCCTCCACTAGACCACGTTGCCCAAAGCCTCATCCAACCTGGCCTTGAACACTTCCAGGGATGGGGCATCCACAACCTCTCTGGGCAACTTGTTCCAGGGCCTCACCACTCTAACAGTAAAGAATTTCTTTCTAACATCTAATCTAAATCGACCCTCCTTCAGCTTGAACCCATTACCCCTTGTTCTGTCACTACACTCCCTGATAAACAGTCCCTGACCATCTTTCCTGTAGGCACCTTCAGGTACTGGTAAGCTGCAATTAGATCTCCCTGGAGCTGCCTTTTCTGCAGGCTGAACAATCCCAACTCTCTCAGCCTGTCCTCACAGGAAAGCCCTCTAATCAGCTTCGTGGCCCTGCTCTGGACTCTCTCCAACAAGTCCCTGGTGGACAGACAACCCTGCCTTCCCCACTAACCCATGGGCACAACTGAGCTCCTCAGAGACCATTGATGGGACTGAGGGGACCTGTGCATGGGTGTCCCCAGGATGGCCTTGGGCAGGGGCTCAGAGGCAGCCAGCGACAGCCTCGAGCATTGCCAGCTCTCCCCTTAGCCCGGCCTCCCCAGGCACTGGGCTCCCACCACAGCTCCCAGCTCCCAGCACAGACCTGAGCAGACGACTCCTGCATCCTCTTTGTGCCCGCAGTCGTGCTTCCCCCAGGACCCTGCCGGGCAGTCCCAGAGAGCAGCTTCAGCCCCGGAGCAGTTCACACTCTCCAGCCAGATCTGCCCGGAGCCTTCCCCAAACCGAGCAGAGCCAACCGCCTCCACCGCCCCTCCGCAGCCCAGCTGGTGGCAAACGACAGTGGCATCGGGCAGGTCCCAGCCATCATCACAGATGGTCCCCCAGCTGCCCTGGTAGTAGATCTCCACTCTCCCAGCACAGCGCCCGGACCCGTTTACCAGCCGGACCTGCCGGCTCCCTGCAGCGGGAAGAAACCCCAGTTGCTGTCAGGGGCTGGTGCCCACCCAGCCCAGAGCCTGGGGGGCCCCTGCAGTGCCACTCACCCCAGCAAACGACCCCCACATCCTCTGCAATCCCTGCTGCCAGTGCACTCTCGGCCAGGGAGGTGTTGCAGAGGGTCAGGCTGGCCTCATGCCCTGAGCACTGCACCCCTCGCAGCCCCACGGGACCTGTCCCTCTCTCAGGCTTCGGGGGGTTGTAGGCTGTCTCTGCCTCTCCACACCGCAGCTGCCGGCACACCACGCTGGCCTCCTGCATGTCCCACTGGTCATCCAGGACTCTGCCCCATGTCCCGCGCTGGAAGATCTCCACTCGCCCGTCACACCGGCTCTCTCCACCCACCAGCCGCAGGGATGCGGAGCTGGCTGAGCCTGGGGAGAGCAGCCACGTCCCAGCCCTCAGCAGCACCAGAGAGCCCAGGAACCTGAGGTGCCTCTCCAGGCTCTGGAAACCTCACGGTGCCCTGAAGCTCATCTGCCTGCCCCCAGCCCTCCACAGTTGAGCTTCAGGAGCAGGTTTCCACACTGCTGGTTTCCCAGTCCCTGAGCCTTCCTGGGCAAGACACTCTCTTGGCTCTTGCTGGGGCAGAACCACCCAGCACGTCCCTGCTGAGGCAGATGGGGCAGCTCCCGCAGGAGGGAGCAGCAGGTGGTGCAATGGCCTGGGGATGGGCAGCACAAGGACAAGCCTTGCCCAACCTCAGCAAGCTGGCACTGGCACTGCTGAGACACGGGGCAGCACACACATCTCTGTCCCTCTCTGCGCCCCTGGGGAACGGGGGCTGGGAGCCAGTGTCCCTGGCAGGGAGCAGAGCGAGGGGGCCCTTTCTGACCAAACAGGCCCAGCTTGGGTCTTGTGCTGAGCAGAAGCCAGGGCAAAGCCCAGTCCTGCTCTGCAGCTCACACCCCTGCTCTGCTGCTGCTGCTGCTGCTGGGGACAGGCAGGCAGCCCCTCTGGGTGTGGGATTGGGCTCTGTGGGACTCTCTGTGGGTCTGGGACAGGGCTGTCTGCAGCCGGAGGGATGGAGCTGAGCCCCACAGCCCCATCCTGGGCCTGTCCCGCAGCATGAGAGCAGGGGACCCCAGGCCTGGCTCAGTCCTCAGCTCTCCCACATCAGAGCGTTCAGTCTGAGCACATCAAGATCTCCACATCACTCCTGGTGAAGCTGGGGTTTCTCCAGGGACAAATTCACCCTGCTGCTGCTGCCATGGGGTCCCTTGCTTTGGGTGGCCATGTCACACCCCAGGGGAAAATGGAGTCAACACTGTGTTCTCCCAGCACTCACCTGAGCAAATGACAGCAGCGACATTCTCGTGGGAGCACGGTGAGGCTCCCAGGGCAGTCACTGGGCACCATCCCAGGTGGCCTTCAGTCCCATCACAGTGGAATGACTCTCTCCAGGTGGGGCCCGTGCCTCTCCCAAAGTGCCCTCCTCCAGGAATGGACTCAGCAAACCCACAGTTGAGGTGGCGACAGAGAACGTGGGCATCCAAGAGGTCCCAACGGGAAGCACAGAGGGTGCCCCAGGTCCCCAGCACCTGGACCTCCACTCTTCCATCACAAGCTGTGCTGCCATTCACCAGCCTGAACCCTGTGTACTCTGGGGACAGAGGAAGATGAGAGAGGCTGCGTTGGTGCTCTTACAGCGTCGGTAGCTGGGGGACAGTCTAGAGGGACAGCCTTCCTTTCTGCTCCTTCTGCAGTCTCTTAGGGCTGTAGAAAACCACATCACCCCTCCTGACTTCACACCCAGCACAGTACAGGCCCCGTCCTGCTCCCCGTCCCCAGCTCACACTCAGCATTCAACACCCCACCCTGAGTCCTTACTTGTGCAGGTGAGACCGGCAGTGTTGGCTTGGGTGCAGGGCTGGTCCCTGGGGGACCCTCTTGGGCAGGAGGCGAGAAGGGATTCATTCCCCAAACACTGCAGCTCTCTGTCCCAGATGGAACCACCACTTTTTCCAAAATGAGCTGCCCCAGGCATGGACAGGGCTACGCCGCACTGCAGCTCCCCACAGACCACGTCAGCGGCTTTGGGACCAAAGTCTGAGTCACAGACAGCTTTCCACTGGTCCTTGTCATAGATCTCCACTCGTCCTGAGCAGGGGCTGTCCCCTCCAACCAGCTGGACAAATCCTGGAGCAACCAAAGACCCCTGTGAGGTCCCAGAGCCCTCTGGCTTTTGCCTGGCCATGCCTCACCTCATCTCCAAGGTGGCCACAGGCAAAGAGCCTCACAACTATCCCAGCTGCTGCCAGTGGGTGCTGATGGCACAAACACACCAGAGACCCCCCGACCACTCTTCATAAATCAGCGCAGCACTCGGGGGCTGGCTTTTCTCCCAAACCCACAGGCACCACTTAAGTCAACTGCTGCTATTCTGGAGACCCTGGGCTGCTGGGAACTGGCCCCAGGCCCTGCAGCACCCAGAGCTCTTGGCCCCAAGGAGATGGGCCCAGGTGCTGTTGGCTGTTGCAGCCTGCTCTGCCCCACCCAGCTCAGGGCCAGGCGCAGGAACCCCTTGGAGCCACCAGAAATGCACCCCAGTCCCAGATGGTTCTCGGGCTGTTGGGGCACTGCTGGGAGATGGGACATGTCACAGGGCACAGATGCAGTGCGGGTGTACCTACAGTCACTGTCTGCACCAGCCCCCAGCTCCAGCACCTGCCCGGGGAGGGTCCTCAGCCAGGGCCAGAGTGCAGTGCCAGGCGTGCACAGCCCTGGCCAAGGGCTGGTCAGAAGGCAGGAGAGCGGGCAGAGGAGCAGCCCTGGGCTGACACGAGCTCCCAGTGCAAGGACAGGCACCAAGGAGAGCCAGCAAGTGCTGGCCAAGGCCCTGTGACACAGGGCAGCCAGGGGCTGGGGTAGGCAGGAGAGGCTGGGCAGCAGGTCAGCACTGCCTGCACAGGGGTGTTTCCCTCTGGGCTGGCTCTCATGGGGTGACCCTGCAAGAGGCATGAGGTGGCCATGGGCCACCCTGCTCTTCTGCCCAAGCCCAGTGCTGCTCCCCTCTCAGCAGACCCTCAGCTTTGGGGGGCTCGGGCCTGCAAGTGAACACAACCCAGAAGTCCCTGATGACCCTGGGCCCTTCCGTGGGGCTGTGGGTGGCCACGTGAGCTGCTCTCAGTGTCTCTGGCATGGGGGAAACAGGTCCTCGGTGCTGCCAGACAGCTCCTGTGTGAACAGGAGGAGAAAGATGGGAACCAACAGAGACTGCAGGGAATGGTGGGCTTTCATGTCCCAGCCCCAGGCACCCACGGAGGGTGGGCTGAGCCACACCAGGGGTCAGGCAGTGGCAGGTTCCCCCTGGGCTTTCCTCAGGGACCAGGGAAACCAGCAATGACAGTCCCAGCTCAGCAGTGTGACTGGTCACACTGGGCCCTTCTCCAGTACCCCCATGTTTCCCTGAGGGCACAGCCAGGTCCCTTCCCCCATCCCAGCCACAAAGGTGGGGAACGGGCTGGCCCCTTACCTGAACATGTAACTCCAGCATCCAGAATGTGATCACAGTAATCTCGATAAAATTCTGTGTTTGTGCAGTCAGACAGGGCAGACTCATTGCCGTCACACTGAACGCCATACATCCAAATGGGGCCAGATCCTGGCCCAAAGTATCCGTACTCGTGAGCTTGAACAGCAGACCCACAGTCCAGCTGCTTGCAAACCACTGCAGTATCAGCCATGTCCCAGTCAAAACCACACACAGTCCCCCACTGGCCCTCTTGTTTCACCTCCACTCTTCCAGCACAGCGTCCGCCACCATTTTCCAGCCTCACTTCCGCAGCCCCTTCAAACACCAAAATGAGAATGGCAAGGAGAGCACCGAGCCACAGACCACAGGTCTGGAGGTACCTCCTGACCAGGCTGAGTCACAGGCACCAGCATGGGAGCCCTCCTCCTTCCACGCTGTCCCCAGGGCAGTGTCAGGGTCCCTTTTCTCTCCATGTCCTGCAAAGGGCTGGAGGTGCCCAGCTCTGGCCCTGCTGGGCCATTCACCACCCCACAGCCTGCAGCACCTCCTCCCACCTCAACGACCCCCTGCCCATGCCAACCCGCGCACCGTGCCCGGCCCTGCACAGGGCACCGTCTCCTCACCAGCCCAGAAACCCCTGTACAGCCCCGTGCCCCCAGGCCCACAGCTCCCTCTCCCACCCAGAGAGCACAAGCAAAGGCAGAAGTTCCATCGACTGGAGTAACATCTGTCCCTCATCTCAGCGGCACCTTCAAAGCAACCCCATTCCAAGGGGTGTCCCAATGACCCCACTGGAGCCCGCTGGCCCCATCTCTGGGACAAGGATGTCGGCACTTACCCCTGCACAGCTGCACCCAGAGGAGCAGCCACAGCACCTGAGGGGACAGGAGTCCCTCCATCCCCATCCTCAGCCTTCTGCCCTGCTGGCACAGCCCTGCGGAACCCCACTCCCTCTCACGCCTCCTGGGGACTCACAGGGACAACGATCATGGGAGGGTAATATATCTCTGTCGATGCCGACCCAGCTGCAGGAGGAGCCAATCAAAGCAGCAGCACCTTTTTAGACATTATCGGGAGCGATCTCCCCTCCGACACAGCCAAGCCCTCCAATGAACTTCTCCAGCGCCATTCATGACCATATATGAGGGACATAGATGTTTCGCTGTGGGTGTCATGGTCACTGCAGTGGGGGATCGTCACGGGACAAGCTGGGTGTGGAGGGGAAATGGGTTTGTCACCCCTCGACCCCTGCTGTGGGCACGGGGAGCAATGAGCATCTCCTCTGCTGGGCTCACCCAAGAAGCCAAGGCATGAGTGTCCAGGCACCGTCAAGCCATGGGAACCACGGAGCTGTGTCAGCTTGGAAAGGAAACAGCCCCTGCCCCTGCTACAGCCCCCGCTGTGCTGGGAGCAGCAGCTGGGAAAAGTCCTCGGCCAGGGGAAGAGCTCCATGCCAGGACTGCTGGCTCACCCGTCCCTCCCCGCAGAGCCCCACGGCGGGTCCCTCGCAGGAGCCCGAGCTGGGACATGTCCCTGCCCTGGCAGCAGACACGCAGGCCCAAGGCTCAGACGTGTCCCTGACTCTCTGCGTGTCACCCAGGGGCCGTTATTCCCCGCGGGCAGATCGGGAGCCGGAGCCTGCAGGTGCACAAACCACAGCCCACGTGGCCTGGCAGCGCTCACCGCGCTCCCCCCGCAGCGCCCCGGCAGGCAGTCTGTGGTTTCCTCCTGGCACCGTGCCCAGGCACATCCCTGCGGGGCCCCCGAGCCACCCCCACCCCGACTGCTCCAGCCAGGGCTGCAGGGGCTGCTCCTTCGGCCTCGCAGGCACGGGGCTGGGCAGCTCCCGGCCCCCGGCATGCCCCTCTGATGCACACGCCCACTCGGCACTGAGCCCCACGGCCACGGGCTGCCGTCGCTGACGTCACCTCACACCCTCCTAGTGCCACCACTCTCTGAGCAGCACTTAGACTGACGGTAACCTCACAGCCCTCCCACTGCCAGCGCTCTCTGCTCGGGAGTTACAGTGACCGTGACCTCACACCCTCCTACTGTGTGCTGCTGTGTGCTCATGGGTCACGCTGTCACACGTGTGTGTGTGTGTGCTGTGTACAGGCTTCTGCTGATGTTGGTTCTTCCAAAAAGCCATGTTTGGGTGGGGTCTAAATATTATTTTGATGACATCAGAAACACCCACACAAGCCATATCCCTGCTCTTGGCCTAAAAGCTACTCCAGCAGCAGGGAAATGATGAGCTCATGCACAAGCCATGGGCATACTCCTGGCCTATCCACTACTCAGCCACAGGTGATGTCATAGCATCTACCACTGCCATGTGCCTCTTCCTGGCTTATCAGGTACTCAGGCACCACTGACATCACAAGGACATTCACCAGACATCTGCCAGCTCCTGGCCTATCACCTCCTCAGGCACCAGGAGCCTCACAAGCACCTGCACTATCCATAAGCCTGCTCCTGGCCTATCAGCTCCTCAGGCAAGAGAGACCTCATGAGAACCTGCACAGCCCACGGACCTTCTCCTGGCCTAGCAAGTGCTCAGGCACTAATGATCTCACCAACCCCTACTCAAGCTTTTGGCCTTCGCCTGGCCTTCCAGCTACCTGGGAACCAGTGACCTCGCAACCACCCACACAGACATCTGCCTGCTCCTGCCCTGTCAGCTATTCGGGAAGCAGTGACCTCATAACAACCTACACAGTCCATGGGCCTGCTCCAGGCCTATCAGCTCCTCAGCTGAGAGTGACCTCACAAGCACATATCCTCCTATATGCCATGTACTCGTTGTTGAGGTATTCAGTCTCCAGGGACCTCACAAGCATCTACATAAGCCATGAGGCTACTCTTGGCCTATCAATTACTACGGAAGCTGTGACCTAACAAGCTCTTTCTGTAGCTTTAGAACTGTATATGTAAAAACCGCATATATCATTATATAATAATTAATATAATTAATATGTTATAAAATATATTAAATTATATTATCATTATAATTAATGATATATTAAAGTATTGTATCTATTTATAAATAAATAAATAAATTTCTTAATATAATTATACACCCCCTGTTATAAATCTCTTTCTATATATCATATATATGGTATCTCTTTTCCTATTTGAGCACTTCCTGGACCAAAGGAGACAGGCAGCCAATTGCAAGACTGCCTGAGAACACCTGGCTATGATGCTGTCAACGAAGGGCTGCCAGCCAATCACCAGGCAGGATGAAAGGAGGCAGGCAGTAGCGGCTTCCTCCCTCTATGTAATGACAGGGCGCTTCCTTTGTGACGCGCCCCTGAGGACAGCAGGACGGGGCGGCCGGTCCTGCCAGCCAATCACAGGGGCTGCTTGAGAGCACACGAGGGTGACGGTGTCAAGAAATGGCCGCTAGCCAATCACAGAGCAGTATGCCGTTCACCAAGACGGCGGCTCACGGCCAGGGAACGGCAGGACCCCCTGTCCTGGAAGGGCGGCCAGAGCAAAATGGCGGCCACGGTGTGTGTAGGGGAAGGGCCTTCCAGGTCTGATGTAACCCGGCAGGGGTGGCCGGTGCTGCCAGCCAATCCCAGCAGAGCACATGGCCAGGAGAGGAGAGGGACTTGCGGGGCAAGTGGCCCCTGCGGCTGCTGGGAGGGGGCGGGACTTCCCCCGGCAGCTGGTGGGCGGGGCAGCTGTGGCGGCGTGTCTCCCATAGCAGTGGTGCCTGTGCTCCTGGCGTGTTCCAGGGCAGGGATCCCCAGGCACACCAGGAAGGCACCCGGGGAGGGACAAACAGCCCAGCCAGAGCTGGGCCGCCAGAGCTGTGAGAGCCTCCGGTTCCCTCCCATCTCCAGAGCCCGTGCGGGACTGTCTCAAAGAACAGACGCCTCCTTCAGCTGACAGGAAACACCGGCCCTGGTGGAGCTCTGGGGGCAGCTTGTCTGAGCTTCTCCTCCTGGGGAACCTGCAGCTGCCCCAGCACCGCCTGGAGTCACCGTCTGACACCGTCACAAAAGGACCCCTTGCTCTGGGGGTGTGGGACTGCCGGCACCTGCACCAGCAGCATCCATAGTTTACTGTCACTCACGGCATCCAGCCAAAGCCTCTCTTCCTCTCATCTGTCTGTGGGGCTGTGCCAGGAGTGTGTCTGATCCCTTAGGAGTATCTGGTCAAGGACCTGTTTCAGTGCAACCAGGGATCCTAAAACAGTGAGCAAAGGAGGAAGCCATAGACAAGACCCTACAGGGACCCAAACCTGAGCAGCAAATGAGAAGGGAGGCAGTGATGGGAACCAAAGCTGGTCAGTCACGCTAAGGGATGAAGGCATGTGAGAGGGTGAGAGGGTTTATTCCAGCAAGGTTGTCTGATTGGGGACCTTCTCATTTGGGAAACCAAGAGAAAAAGGGGCAAGCAGGAGCAACATCTGCTGAGACACAGACTTGATAAAGTAAGCACAGTCAATGACAGGAAAGGAACTTTGCCAGGCACACTAATGGATGGGCCATCAGGAAACTACAGATGCTGCTTCCAGGAAGATCAGCTGGACTTTTCAACTGACATGGCTGTGAATCAGAGGGACCCTGGACTGGGAGGGATGCTGGAATCAACAGAGCTATGCAAACCCATGAGGGACATGCAGCGGAAGGGGAAGCAGGGAGGAAGAAAGAGGGGAGTAGACAGAAAATCGTATGACAGAGGCCAATTGCATGTAAAACTAGGTTTGGCAGGGGAAAGGGGATGGAGTTTTGAACAACAGAGAAGGGCCAAGGGCACTGCTGGTGTCTGAGGAACCACCAGGGAAACAACTGAGAAACGTTCATAGGGATGAGGGTGTGTTCCTCTAAAAAAGTTGTCCTGCTCGATAGCCCAGCTGACGTGCCTCTAGACCAATGGATGCAGCCTGGGTAACAAAGAGGAGGAGCCCAGCACCATCGTGCTGCTAGAAACCTCATGGCTGGTGGTTGCTACAGGCCACCTGACCAAGAGGAGCCTTTTGATGAAGTCGTCTGTCTTCAGCTACGGGAAGCATCACGCTCAGAGGCTCAGATCCTACTGGGGAACTTCAGTCCCGCTGGCATCTGCTGGAAAAGCAGCACAGCAAGCTATAAGCAGCCCAGGAGAGTCGTGGAGTGCGTCGAGCACAATTTCTTAATCCAGGTGACAGACAGCCCAGCCAGAGGAGAAGCGTTACTAGACCTGTTGCTTCCAAGCATGGAAGAACTAATCAGAGAGGTCAAGACTGATGGCAGCCTGGGCTGGGTCTACGACCCTTTATTATTACCATGCTTTTCCACAGATTCTTCCACTGGAGCGTTCCAAGACTGTGAAGGGCTGTTTTGTCCTTCACCTCTATGTCAGCGCATGCATTTTTGCAACTAGTCGCAAGCTGCCCTAGCTAATGGAGAGCTAAGTATCTGCCTTTACACAGATTTAGTTTTTCCTCTTGCTTTGCAGTTATCTTCTAATTGCTCTTCCTTTTGGTTTTCCCCTCACTCTTAAGGTTTTAAGAGGAATGTTTAGGAAGAATTCCTGTTACTTCTTTCTCGGACTTGATCCAGCATAGGTGAGATTCCACGCTTTACCTTAACGTACCCTGACTCAACGCTTGGCCTGGTGCAGAGTCACATTGCTGTTCTGGAGCTTCCCTGGGTGTTACAGAAGTGCAATACTGCCCCAGGACTACACAGATGAGATTTCAGCTGTTTTAAATAAAGTTCAGACTGTGGCAATTCCACTTTAATGCTTTCCTTTGTTTGTGGAACAAGTCCTCTGTTAGAGCGACTGAAAGGACAGTTACTCATACCTAAAGGCTTGGTGAGGGAGGCTCTTTGATATCAGACTTCCTGCAAACTTTGCTGTTTTCTATTTGCTTTCTTAGCCAGTTGCTGTACGTGTGGCTTGGAGGTCCAGATGGAAGGGGTGAGGGATGCCTGATCAATCTCCTTCAAGAGGAGCAGCCCTGGATTGAAACTGTGTACAGTTAGTAACTTTGAGCAAGAAATTCCATTGCAGGAATTAGCGACTCCTTTGAGCTTACTTGTATAGTAAAGAAACAGTTAATGGGAAGTCACCTACACTTCTGCTGTCGCAATGGATGTCCCCATAGAAACTAAGAGAGAAAGTTATAGAATACTTACTTTTTGCCTTACTGAGTAAAAAGCAAAGGGAAAACAAAAAAGTATCTTGAAATCGTTAATCTTGACTTTGGGAGGGCTGGGTCTTATTAATATGGCCTTTACATAACACTTCGTGGCATAAGGCATTAGCCTAAAAATACAAGTGAAAGCTCCTAGCTGTATTTTTGCATTTCCCTCATCACGCTGCTTATCAAGAATCTGGTCCTGTGCATTCTTCCAGGAAATGAAAAGCCGTGGTTGCAGCGTGCTGTGTGTCTGTGTGCAGCCGAGGGGCTAATAACCACCCTGGGCTGGAGGCACTCTGTGCCCTGGCCCCAGAGAAAATCCAATGGCTGCAGGGGGCACCTCGGCCTGAGCCATAACCCGCTCCTGTGAGAACCAGCATCTTCCTCTCCCCCAGGACCACCCCAGTGGGCTGCAGCCTTTCCTCGAATGCTGCTGGGCCAGGCTGGACTAAGCAGAGGACAGTGGGGTGTTTTCCAGCCCGGAGCTGAGAAGGAGGGGAGTGGTGGGCTGTTGAGCACTCCTTGCTGCCTCCCAGCGTGCTGGTCAGCATGGACTGCCCTTCCCTGTGGCTGAGGGTTTCTTCAGCCATCATCTACCCCTGTGGCTGGCTGGCCTGGGGTGACAAGCTCTGAGCATGGCCCAAGGGCTCAGGGCTCCAGGCTGCTGGACCTTGTACATTTTTCTGGGGGGAATCTTAGCAAAACAGTAGTGTGGGGGCTGATTTCTCTCCTGTTCCAGAAGATACAGCCTGTTGACCATATCAGCTGTTTGACCTTCAAGAAATTGACAGAAATCAAGAAAATCAAACTGGGACTGCGTGTCCTTGGGCAGCTCCTCTTTGCTGGGAAGACCCTGTCTGAATCAGCCCGCTCTCTTCACCCAACCTTGTTTCTTATTCACACCTCATCTCTTTTCATTTCCTCTGATCTCAAACTTTTAGAATCATAGAATGGTTTGGGTTGGAAGGGACCTTAACAATCATCTTATTCCAACCCCCCTGCCATGGGCGGGGACACCCTCCACTAGACCAGGTTGCTCGAAGCTGCATCCAACCTGGCCCTAAACACTTCCAGGGATGGGACCAGTCTGCTTTCTGCAAGCCTAAAGTCGCATTAATTAACGTCCTCCAGTGGATCGCCCAGCTCTGGCTCTCCATCAGCCTGTGGCCACCATGCCTGGCTGACGGATGCTTTCCAGTGAGTCCTTTTGCTTAGCGGAGCATGAGAACTGCGCCTACCCCTAAGCAGGTCTAGAACAAGCCAAAAAAGGTCTAGCCTTGGAGGGTTTTTTTAAAAAAATTACTGTTTTTATGAAAATTGGAGGGGTTTTGGATAAACTTTCCAGCTCTTCAGTCCCCGGACATGCTGTGTTCTTGTCCTGGTTTCAGCTGGGATAGAGTTAATTTTCTTCCTAGCAGCTGGTACAGTGCTGTGTTTTGGATTTAGGATGAGAATAATGTTGATAACACACTGATGGTTCTGGTTGTTGCCAAGCAATGAAGGACTTCTCAGCTTCTCATATTGGCCTGCCAGCGAGAAAGTGGGAGGCACCCAAGAAGCTGGGAGGGGACACAGCCAGGACAGCTGACCCAAACTGGCCAAAGAGATATTCCATACCATATGTCGTCATGCTCAGTATATAAATGGGAGAACTGGCTGGGAGGTGGGCAGCTCAGGAACTGAGTATCAGTTCTGGGTGGTGAGCAATTGTGCTGTGCATCACTTGTTTTGTATAATCTATTATTATTAATTATTAATTATCTTCCTTTTCTGTCCTATTAAACTGTCTTTCAACCCACTGGTTTTACCTTTGTTTTCTTTTTGATTCTCTCCCCCATCCCACTGGGGGGTGGGAAGTGAGCAAACAGCTGTGTGGTTGTTTTAGCTGCCTGCCAGGTTAAACCATGACTGTTCTCCAAGTATCTCCCTACGTATTAAGGGACCCTCTGTACACTGGCTTGAATCCCTGTTTCAACTTGTGGTGGGAAGATCCTACTGCAACCTAAACAGCTGTAGGGGCTGCGTTGGTGAAGGAGATGTGTGATGTGCCACCAATGGGGACTGGGCATAACGAGAAACCTCCTTGCCAGCTATAGATCCCAATGCACCCACTGCCGAGGAGAATGAGAAGGGCAAGACCTGGTGAACACAATGGAGAAGCTGGTGGCAAAGGCTCTGACTTCATGTTCCTCATCAGAAATCTCTGTGACATCTACAGGCTCAGTTCTATGTGGAAGATCCTCCAGGTGGGTTATTTCTCGAGAGCCTTATGTCAAAGCAGAGCTGAGGGGGGCAGGCCTGACCAAGGTCAAGACCTATATAATTTACTCATGGGCTCTCTTCCAGTTGAGAAGCGTGACAAGCCCCTGCAGGGTGCAGTCAACCTCCTCTTTGTGCCCTTCCACTTGCTTCTTAGGATAACAAGGTGCATCTGTGTTTTTTCAGGGTAAAACCACCTGGTCGGATACAGCACTGATGTTTTTGGTGCTGGACAAAGCACAAAACCAGCTGAAGAGCAAAGATTCCATGGAAAACCAGAGCTTGACTGGTTTCACAATCTGTCACAAATATCACAGGACACTTCCATGGTTGTTCTGGAATCATTGCCTGGTCTTGAACCCTTGGTTTATCTAGAACCATTGGTTGATATGGAACCTCCTGGAAACAGGAGGTTTCCATCTGTGTTGATGGAGAGCTGTGGCAGCTCCCTGCTGCCAGGGGACACAAAGGAGACTTTGCATGGACACTGAACCTCATTGGTGAAGGCAGAAGACCCCTCACGGGGAGGTGCCATATCGATTGCCTTCGCTTACATCTGTTTTGCTCAACTTCTGTAGTCTGTGATGAGACAAACATAGAACATCCTCCGGTTGCCTTCCATCCCAGATGAGCTGCTGGAAGACCAAATGAAGGAGATCATGGATGCTTTGGGTGATGGTGAAGCCCTATGCCTGCTGGAGGTGGCCTTCCACACTGCACTTGCTCTGGCCTCATCCTCGAGCCACATCACTCACCTCCTCAAGAACATCCGCTTCAAGCGCTATGTGGTGAAGGGGAGTCACAAGGCCGAGGTTCACAGCTCTCTCCACCCCACTGTCCTGGCACAATGTGTCCTGGCAGACAGGCTTTGTTTTGTCTGCTTGTTGCTTTGTAGATCATTGTTCCTCTTCCTTCTTGTTCCTTGGGCTGAGAAATAACTGCGACCATCCATTGAGTCTACTTCAAATGTGGATGAGATGTATGGTCTACCTTGCTGCCTCGCTTGGTCCCCATTCGCTCACCAGAAGTTTCTCCCTGTTGACAGTGGCCATGCAGGAGGACCCTTCCTCCCCACTGCTTTGCCTTAGAAGCAGAATTGTTCCTCAGATAGGTAGGAAGCGAGGTAGGAAGATGGTTATCCCATGCCTCACTTTCTATCACGTTTCCTTTCCAAGGGGTCCTACCTTCCCACCATGCCTAGAGACCTGCTTTTTGATGAGGAGACCTGGAAAACTGGTGCGATGGATAAGAGTAAGTATTGGGGGAATTGGCAGAATCTCGCTGCTCCTGTGCATGAAGGGGACCCATCAGCAACTGACTGAGATTGGCCAGGGGACAGACAGAAGGGATCAAAGACTCCCGAAGGCCATCTCTGTCCTTCTGTTGAGTCCTTCATGATCTCCACCTGGGTGGAGAAACTTTGGGTCCCTTTTTGAAAAGCTCTGTGAGAGGCATGTGGTGGGGCTGGATGCCAGGAGCTAGGAGCCAGACCTGTATCCCTCTTGGTGAGCTTCTGGCCACGTTCCTATCACAGAGGGTGTTGTGGGACATAGCTGACTAACTGTATCCTCTTTCACATGTAGCTTGCCAGTGTGGCTCGTACTGGATTGTCACTGACATAAGTGTTGCCTTCGGGATGGTGGTCTCTGCAGCTCTGTCTTCTTGTGCTTCTCATTGCAACCCTGTCACCTCCACAGGAAAAAGTCAGGCTTGGAATGAGTTTCTCAGGTTTTCTTCTAGCTCCCAGAGGTGCTCATCCCCTTTGCACCACCTTGAAACACATCTTGGCCTCTTGGCCTGGCTGTTTCTACTGGGTGGTCACTGTAGATGCTCCTCCTACTGCCCTGCTTCCCTCCTAATGTGGACTCCAATGTCACCTCCGTGTCAAGCGGTCCTTCACCTGCAAGAGCAGCTGCAAAGCTCAGAAGCCAGCTGGGCTCTTCTCCCAGCCAGCTGGGCTCTTCTCCCAGCAAGGCACTAGGTTAAATGGAGCTGGGATTTGTGTCTCCCCTTGGGAGCAGTGCCATGAAGCGGGTGCTTCCAGGTCTTGGTCACTCTCATCCCCAAATCAATGCCTAGGCATGTCCTGTTGACTGTAGGAAGAACCTGGTTGTCCTGGAGATGTTTGCTCATAGGCACACATCTCCTCCTGCCTGTTGTTAGCTGTTGAAATGACCCCATGTAGAAAGCCAGGTGGAGGCCATGGAAACCTGCTGGGTGCCCCCAGCTTTTGCTAGATGCCATCAGCACCCAGCTGGGCTTCCAGTCTTCTCTCTCACTCCACCCTCTTGTGTCCAAATGCAGCATGGACTTCCCATGGAAGTGAAGACATGCAAGTGTGGTGCTGCCGTTGAGGGAACTGACCACAAACCTGAGACAGGCCTCATGCAGAAAGAAATGAAAGTCAATCCTCCTGGCTCCACAGCCCCAGCGGGCTTCACCCGTCCACTCAACCCTCCCGCAGAGCCACGGGCATGGGGAAAATACCATGGCTGGCCAAGGCAAAGGTCTATGTGTCCTGTGGCCCCATCGTGGGACATAGGAAAAGACATGGTGGGTAATTGCTCTTTCTGAATGCAACACCGAGGATAAAAGAGAGAAAGGGTCCATCCTGGAGAGCCCTCTCTCATGGAGAAATGAGCTGGAGAGGTGCCCGTTGCCTGCCTGCGTTGGTCTTGTGAGAGATTTTCTCCATTCATCCCTCCTGCTGGGGATCTACACTGACAAAGAGGTCTACCATGCTGTAAGGGGCATTCAGCCTAGTTTGGGAGGAGATCTTCTTGAGAGCCTAAGGGAGGAACCTGCCCTGTGTTCCAGGCAATTCTAGACCTGATGAAAGAGGAATGGGAGGATATGGAAGAGTTCTTCTGGGGCCACCTTCGGAAAGACGTGGTGTGCCTGGCAGAAGCACTCAGCAGGAACACACAAGATGCCATGTTGCCTGTTCCTCTGTTTCTACAGCACCTGAGATGGAACAACCCTGCAGGTAGAGTGATGCTGGGAAGCTCTGGGAAGTCACCAACAGGTCTGCGGTTGTTAGGTTTTAACCGGGACCGGTGTCATTGGTTCCTCCTTCCCAGGACAGTCTCCATGCCAGGAAACCAATGAGAAGACAAGGAGGACCATGAGGGCGGTGAGCTCATCCAAAGCGCTCAGGCCAGACCAGCTTGAGGCCATGAGCAGATTGGGAGATAGTTTGCTCCAAGTAGGCATCTGTGTCATCCTTTCTGCTCTCGGTTCCTCTTCTTTCTACATCATCGTACTCCTTGCTGTCAAGGAACCCAGCAGAGCTCTGGGCAGACCTCAGGGTCTACAGAGAAAAGCTCACGTATTACTTTGTGTCTTCTACAGACAAGAGTGTAGTCTTGAGCATCCTGCAGGAGGAAAAGGACCGAGAAGATTGGGAAACCTCCTTCAAAGCCCTGGCTCAGCCCTTCTTCCAGGTACGCGTGTGCCCAGCTGCTGCTCACAGGTATCACGTACCCAAAGCACCGCTTTGCTGGTGGTCGCGTCCATTTCCAGACACATCCGCTGAGCTCAGGGTGTTCCCACGTGGAAGAAAAGAGATCGGTCCCCTCTTTTTTGAGCTGGGACCTCGTCCTGCTGTGGTCTCCTGCTCTGCTCCTGCAGACAGCTGGCATCCTGGGTGCTTTTTATATGCCGATTCAGATCCCCCTTGGAAACCAGATGGGTTTCTTCCCTTGGAGAAAATCACCTGTAGGTTTCTCCCTGGGCAGTTCTGTTCTTGTCCCTTTGGTGGCAGGTTCTCACCATGCCCCCCACTTCTCCAGAGCCCTCGTTGCTTTTCTTTGCACTAAGACCCCATGAATCCCCTCGGGCTGCTTGGGCAACGAGGGGTGGCTCCTAACGACCCTGGGTTCTTGCAGGAATGGGAGCAGAGCCTTCACTCTGTCAAGGAGCGGCGGATGAATGAAGGTCCCCATGGCTCCCCCAGAAGGGGAGCTGGGGGGGGCAACTGGGAGATGTGAAGGGGTGCGCAGTGCTCCCAGTGCCCCCCAGTGCTTCAGCAGTGCCCCTTGATGCTCCCAGTGCTGCCCCAGTGCTCCAAGTGCTTCCCCATAGCTCCCTCCAGTGCCACCCCAGTGCTCCCAGTATGGCTCCCTGGCTCCCCCAGTGCTCCCTGGCTCCCCCAGTGCTCCAAGTGCTTCCCCATAGCTCCCTCCAGTGCCACCCCAGTGCTCCCAGTATGGCTCCCTGGCTCCCCCAGTGCTCCCAGTGCCACCCCAGTGCTCCCAGTATGGCTCCCTGGCTCCCCCATAGCTCCCTCCAGTGCCACCCCAGTGCTCCCAGTATGACTCCCTGGCTCCCCCAGTGCCACCCCAGTGCTCCCAGTATGGCTCCCTGGCTCCCCCAGTGCTCCCAGTGACACCCCAGTGCTCCCAGTATGGCTCCCTGGCTCCCCCAGTGCTCCCAGTGCCACCCCAGCCCCGCCCCCTCTCCCCCTCCCCTGCCGTGACTCCGCCCCCCGCAGAGCGCGGGAGCCCCACCCGCTGTCGCGCATGCGTGGTCGGACCGGCGGGGAAGGCGCCGCTGCAGCCCAGACCCGGTGGGCGGCTCCGTCCAGTACGGGGAGGGGGTGGTGGGGTGGTGGGGGGTGTTGGGGGGGGTCGGGGGGATCGGGGGTGTTCCCGGGAGGGGGAGGGGAGCGGGGGTGTCAGCGGGAGGGGGAGGGTGTGTGTGAGGCAGAGGAGTGGGGGGAGGGGTCTGTGAGGGGAGGAGGGAGGGGGAAGCTGTGAGGGGGGAGGGGCTCAGTGAGGAGAAAAGGGGCGGGAAAATGGGCCACACGTGTGTTCGTGTGTGTGTGTGTGTGTGTGCACCCGCAGGCGTGTGGCTCCCTGTCAGCACCACCGCCCACCTGGCCCCGTTGCTGGGGGACTCCACCAGTGCCCCCCACCTTCAGGGACACCTGCCTGGGGGCTCCACACACACCCACCACGGCCACAGCCGCCTCGCCGGGGGCTCCACTGACAGCCCCCATGGCCGGGAGCTCCGTTGGACAGCACCATGCTGTGTCTGAGCCCCAAAGGCTCCCTAAATCAGTGTGTTGGATCCCCAGAGCTCCCAAACTCTGAGCCCAAAACCTCCCTACACTTGCCGGGGGCTCCACTGACAGCCCCCATCGCCAGGAGCTCCGTTGGACAGCACCACGCTGGCTCCCAAGGGCATCGACCACCACTATCACTGCAGCCACCAGCCTCTCCTCCATCACTTCCTGGGGAGGGGGCTCCCCAATGGGGCTCCCCATCCTCTGCGTGCTACCTTGATCTGTGGGGATCACAAAGGCTGCAGAGGACCCAGGAGAAGCCTTGTCCTCTCTCTGGTCACAGCTGGACCCCAGTCATCCAGCTCAGTCCCAGGTGAGGAGCTTTGTCTGGGAGTGACTTGTGGGGTGAGAGCTGGCAGATGGGTGGGGGAGGTTGTCCCAAGAACATGTCCTGGTGGTGTGGTGTAACCCAGTAGGCAGCTCAGCCCCACACAGCTGCTCCCTCCCTCCCAGCAGGATGGGGAAGAAGAATCCAAAGGGTAAAAGTGAGTGAACTCGTGGGGTGAGATGAAGGCAGTTTCACAGGTAAAGCAAAAGCTGTGCACACATGCAAAGCCAAATCAGGAATTCCTTCACCACTTCCTAGCAGCAGGCAGGGGTTTAGCCCTGGGCAGGAAAACAGGGCTTCATCAGGAGTAACAGTTGCTTGGGAAGACAGAAGCCATCTTCCAAACATCCCCCCTTTCCTCCTCCTTCCCCACAGCTTTTTTGCTGAGCATGACGTCATGTGGTCTGGAATATCGCTTTGGTCAGATGGGGTCAGATGTCCCAGCTGTGTCCCCTCCCAACTCCTTGCCCACCCCCAGCCTACTCGCTGGCGGGGCAGGGTGAGAAACAGAGAAGGCCTTGACGCTGTGTAAGCACCACTCAACAACAGCTAAAACATCGATGTGTTATCAGGACTCTTTTGGTCACAGATCCAACACACGGCACCGTATGGGCTGCTATGGAGAAAATTAACTCCATCCCTGCCACAACCCGTGCAATAAAGCCCATCCTCCTCCTGGCACGCCAGTGGCACGCAGCAGAGAGGAGAGTTTGGGCACACTGGAGGGGCTGTTGCATCCCACAGGCCTTTGATCCCATCTCTTGTCACTGCCCGACTGCAGCCAGCCCCCAACCCCCACCTGCCCGGATGGGCTCCCAGCAGCAGAGACATGTTGGTGCAGGGGGCAGACGGGGATTTTGGAACAGGACTGGGGAGAAAGGGTTGAATGCTTCCCAGGACAAGAGGCGAAATCTCTCTCCTCTCTCCCCAGCTGTGCTGTCTCCTGCCTGATGTCATATTGCACCTTCAAATGATGCGGGCTGATGTCACAGGGGGATGCCCCACATCACAGGGAGGTCTCCCCAGCGCCACGTGGGTGCTGGCATTTCCCGGCGAGGCCTGGGAGCTGCTGGGCACTGCTCAGGGGCTCTCCACTGCTGCCCTTCGGAGCTGCTCCACAGCCAGGAGCAGGGTCAGGAGGCAGCGGGGCTGTGCTGGGGGACCCTCGCTGACAGGCAGAGCGGAGGCACGTCAGAGAGGAGTTTTGGGAGAGGAGCTGCGAAGAGCATCCCTTTCCCTGAGCTGAGGGCAAGCAGCCAGCGCGATGGAGGGCTGCTGCACCGTGGCCGTCAGCTTGGAGCTGAGCAGCTCGTTCCCCATGCTCCTGCGGCTCTCCACCAAGGGTAAGGGGTTTGGGAGCTCCTTCCGCAGGGGTTGCGCTGGGGCTGTCCGCTGCCAAAAGCTGCGGGGGGGTGGCTGGACAGGGCTGGGGGCTGCCACAAGAACCCTGCCTGAAGGTCCCACACGGCTCGGGGGACAATGTAGCAACCAGAACTCCCGGCTGCCTGCAGCCCCCAGGCTCCCATGGGCATGGCTTGGTCCCCTGGCGAGGGGGGCCACCCAGGGCCAGCTTTTCCTGGGAGCTGGTACCTCTTGGGGTTCTGGCTCTGGGATGAAAAGGGGTCCTGCATCCCAGGGGCTGGGGTGTCCTTCAGCTCTCACAGGGCTCTCGTGAGGCAGCTGGAAATGCCTCTGCTGTAAATCAGCCCTCGACTTTGAACTAGTCTCCTCTGGGAGAACCTCTGTTCCTTCCCTCTGGAGCCTCTTGTGCTGCCAGGCTGGCAGATCACATCCTGGGCTCTGGGGTGCCATCCCTTTCTGGGGGTTAGGTGGCCACAGCCCTGATCCGGAGCCCTTCCCACGTCCCCATTTCTGCTCCAGCCCTGCCCCGGGAGCAGAGTAAGGCAGGCAGTGTGAAATGGGGGCACAGCCCCCTTGCCGAGAGACTGTGAGCTGGCTGGCCTGGAGCCTGACCCCTCTTTCCCTTGCTTTCCAGAGGTTGTGGCTATCTGGGACGCTGTGTCCGCGTACATCCTGACACAGATGAAGCTGGACAAGGTGGGTTGGCCTCTTGGTCTCTCTTTGTCCTGGACAGCCTGGGCGCTGGGGAGCGATCCCTCCCTGAGCATCGTGGCCGCACACCGAGACAGCCTCGTGTACCCACAGCTGCTGCTTGGTCAACCAGGAGAAAAATCAAGTCTGGACCTAGTCTGAGGAAGTATTCAGTGCACGATGGGGCTTCACTCTTCCCTGTGGTCAGAGTGGAGAGACCAAGCAGAGAGACGGGGGATTATGCTGGGTCCATACCAAGGGTAACGGCTGGGAATCAGTCCCAGGTGTATTCCCTGGGCTGGAAATGTCTGGGATTTTCTCTGGCCAAGGGATGTGAGCAAGTATTTTGAGGAGGGGAAGAAAACAAATGGAGAACATGGGCCTGTTGCAAAGTTTTCACTTTACCCATCTCTGCAGTACTCACTCATCAGCCTTTGGTCTTTTTTCCTGGGCAGGGTGTCCTGCTCACAGGACTTGGGACCTTCGCTGTGCTCCGAGAGCAACTCCAGGGCAAAGAGGAGGCATATGCGGTTCGAAGACCAGTCTTCCAGCCGGACATCAATGCGTTGCATCTGGAGGAGTTGGTGTTCCCTACAGTGGTTATCCCTGGTGAAAAGGCAGTGGCCACCCTCCACTTTCCCCCTCCACGTCCGGGGGAGGATGTGTGCTCTCTGCTCTTTGGCAAGGGCTGGGAGATGTCGGGAATGGCCTCCAAAGGTCGGGGGACAGCTTGAGCTCCTCCAAAACAAACCACTCCCCGAGAGCTGTTTTATAAACGACCGTTTCCCTGGCATGTCGTTACGAATCTTACACGGAAATTTGGCCTGCTGTGGCAGTGACGATGTTCCTCCTCCTCGCAGGCAATGTCAAGATCAAGCCGCTGAACTACAAGTGGCTGTCGCGAGCCACCTGCTTCCCACAGCACGTGGTGGCGGAGTGCATGCGAGAGACCATACGCTTGTACTCGTTCCAACTGCAGAACGGGCGGCGCCTCGCCTTCGCCTTCAAGGACATTGGCATTCTGTCCTGCAAAGACGACGTCCTGTGCATGCGGTTTTATTACGACTGTGTCACAGGGCTGGAGAGGAAGGCCAGCCGGATTGCGCTGCTTCACACAGTAAGTTGCTCAGGTTTTGAGGGCTGCTTCCGTTCTTTGGGAGCAAGACGGGTGAGCAAGCCAATCGCCCTCGGCCAGCCTGGACATGGCAGGCCAGTCAAACACCTTTCCCCACGCTCGCCCCCGCTGACTTCTCCATTAGCAAAGAAAGTTTCTTCTGAGTTTCTGGGTCCTTGCCCTGCAAAAAGCCCGGCACTGTTATTGCGCAGTCTCAGCGTTTGCCGTGCAAGGCAAGGGCTAACGCTCATGGAGGAGGATTTGGAAGACTGGTTTGGAGAAGTGGCTTTCTTTTGGAGCGGGAGACAGGTCTGCTTCCTTTGGGAGCCAAAAGAGAACTGCCTTGGAAACCTTCTGACAGCTCCGTGTCACTTTGCAGAGGCTGTGGATGCCGGGTGCAGAGGTCTCCGGTGGAGCAACCACCGCTCGGGGGATGCAGGCTGCACCTGCCCAAGCGTTCCCGAGGTGAGTGCCTTTCCTCTGCAGCCCTCGACCAACCAAAGTCCTGAAGCGACTGGTTTCTGGTTAAATAACGCTGATCTGGGGCTATGCGTGTGTTCTCCTGGACCGACCGGGCATCGTGATCGCGTTTCTCACGCCCAGCCTGCCGTCCTTCCCATCAGAGAGAACCAGCTGCACACGGAGAGGACCTTAAGCTATATTTTCTGGTGTTGGGGGCAGATTGCCAAGAAAACCTGTGCACGGCCACCAAGGAAAAGGGATGCCGTGCCTCGCACGACAGTCAGGAGGATTAGTGCTGGGGAGCTGCAGAGGGCAGGGGTCACCCTTCTTCAAGCCTGTGTCCCCATTTGCTTTCCAGGTTTGAGTTCCTTGTGATCAGCAGATCGGTGGCCAAGGCGTTCTCCACCTGGCACAAGAAGGCTGCAGGAAAGCACAGAATCAGCAGAGGTACGGGCACAGGTCCCGCTGTCCAGGTGGGCCCTGCCCCACACTGGGTGACCGCAGCCCCATTAAAACGCACTCCCCACGGGGCTGCTCTGAAGAGCTTCCTTCTTTCCCAGCTTCCCAGGGGTGTCCTGACAAGCTGCTGCAGAGGCGTGTGAAGCTCTCCCTGCCCGTACTGCCAAGGCAGGGGCCAGGCACCAGGCAGCCAGACATGGAGAAGAAGACTTCTGCCAGGTGAGACCCTTGTGGGAAGAGATGAAAGGGGTCCTTGCACCCATGTAGGAGAGACATCCCGTTTGGACCCTGGCTGTAGGGACTCGGGAAGGTCCCTGGCACAGGCCCCATGCTTTGTATGAGCTTCTTTGCCCCATCGCAGGCCCCGTAGTGGGGAAGGTGGCGGACATTGAGTGCTCCCCACATCACTTTGCTTGCCCTTACAACAGACCTGAGGGGCAGTCCTCTCCCATCCGTCCGATGGGGCTCAGGAAAGGCTCCCCCTTGCCATGGGAAACGGCTCCACCTCCCCCGCTTCTTCTGCCAGCCTGGGGAGCTTTGATACCCGATGAAAGTGGGAGACCAAATTGCCCCGTGCTCATGCCGACTCCTCCTGGTGTCTCTTTGCAGCGTGCTCCCGCCATGTCCAGGCAGCTCCCCCAAGACGAAGGAGGCAGGCAGGCAGGAGCCATTTCCTCCAGCCAGGCCCACCGCTGCAATCCTGTCCTCCGAAAGGCTGCAAGAGAGCGCTGCAGGTACGTGCTCTGCCTTGCTGTAACTACCGTGCCGCTGAGACTCGGCTAAAGCCTCTTTGTGCAGAGAGCCGAGCTGAAAGGATCCCTTGGCGTGCGTTCCTTGTAACCTGCCTGTCACCCCCTTCAGATCTTCTTCACAAAAAGGAAGGTGCTACACACCCTTCTCGCCTGTTATTGCCCCGGGGGTTCATAGACTCGTAGAATCATTAAGGTTGGAAAAGACCTCTAAGATCATCAAGTCCAACCGTCAGCCCAACACCGCCATGTCCACTAAACCATGTCCCAAAGTGCCACGTCTACACGTTTTTTGAACACCTCCAGGGATGGGACTCCACCACCTCTCTGGGCAGCCTGTTCCAATGCCTGACCACTCTTTGGGTGAAGAAATTTTTCCTAATGTCCAATCTAAACCTGCCCTGACACACCTTGAGGCCATTTCCTCTCGTCCTATCGCTTGTTATCTGGGAGAGGAGACCAACACCCACCTCACTACAACCTCCTTTGAGGTAGTTGTAGAGAGCGATCAGGTCTCCCCTCAGCCTCCTCTTCTCCAGACTAAGGTTGCCATGAAACACTTTATTCTGGCCAGGGGCTATGCAAAATGTCCAAGTCCTTCCTAGGCGCTTGGCAGTGGAGGTCTTTGGTCACTCAGCCGTGCTTGCCATGCGTTGGCGTGACTCCACGGCCCCTGATCTGGTAGGGGCAAAGCGCTGCCAACCGACCGGCTGAGGCAAGGGGCACCACCACGGGTCATAGCCGAAGGAAGCTGCTGCAGGAGCTGAGACTAATCCTGCCTGCTGCTGCGTTTCCATCCCCTCCAGGAGGTCTGGCAGCTGTCTGCAGAGTGGGAGCAAGTGAAGACCCGGTGGCAAGAGCGACGACAGCAAGCGAAGGCAGAATGGGCGGCGTGGGAAGCCTGGGCTGCAGGGGAGGATCGCCAGCCACCCCAGGTACGGGCAGTGATTGACACCGCTGAGAGCAGCAGCGACCCTCTCTGTCAGGGGTCTCCAGGGGGTTGGAGCAGGACTGACACCCAGCTGCAGGGCAGGGGTTTGCCTGCTCATCCCCGTGGGGGAGAGATGGGCAGCAGGATCCGAGGGGCAAAAGCAGCCATCAGCTGTGGTGACGGGCACGTGGTGCTTAGTCTCCCGGCTCCCAGGTCCTGCTGCAGGCTCCTTTCAAGAGGTCCTCTGGGGAACGGCACCTCTGTCTGCCGTCTGGTTTGCTGAGAGCATCTCCTCCTTGGCAGGCACTCGGCACTGGAGGCCCTTGGATTCCCCACCCTCCGGCCCAGCCCAGGAGAAAGGAGGTCAACGAGAGGTGGAGGAAGGCGGAAAACCCTCTCCCGGCAGAGGAGATGGCAGCAGCAGCCCAGCTGAAGAGACTCCAGCCTGAGTAAGTGTGCGCTGGCTCTGGACACAGCCTGGGGCACTCGAGCAGCCATGACCCCGCAGAGATGTCCAGGTCCCCCGTCCCTGCATCCGGGGCTTGCGTAGGACGGAGGCTGAGGGACGATGTTTCCCTGTTGTTGCAGCCACCTTTCCCCACGAGCGGTCCAGGTCCTCAACAGGCTGGAGCCGCACCAAGCGCGGAGGAACATTTTCAGGCACGTCGCTGAGAACAACAGGCGGCATCAAGAGCGGCAGAGGCAGCTCCCCTGGTAACTATCTCCAAAAAGGCACGGTGCTTCCTCCGGCTGCAGGGCCCATTCCTCCACGGAGGGCAGCCCTGGGGGGAAAGAGGGCATTTCTGACACCCCTCGTGCGGCAGAAGCAGGTTTTGGAGGGTGGGTTTGGGCTGGACCTCCCTGACACCCAAGGGGCACTGCCTGGGCACCCAGAACTGGCTTTCCATGTGGGATGTAAAAGTCCTGTCTGAAGACAGAGGGATCCCTCTGATGGCTGGCTCTCCCCTTTCCAAACAGAGAGCACGTCCTTCCCTTGCAGAGTCCTGCCCCAAGACACCTTGCCCCGAGGGGGGACACCTGTATGGGACATCCAAGGTCTCAGCTCCACCTGACTCAGCCCCAGGCTGACCAGCTGCACCTGGGACCTTCTCCTGGGCTTGGGCATCAGGGGCCTCTCCCACTGAAGTGACCCCTTGAAGCTTCATCGCAAGCAGATGCCATCATGGGTGGCCTGAGCTACGCCTGCAGGATTTCTCTGCCTTCTCTCTGTCCATACAATCATTTGCTTTTCTTTCTTCCTCCCTACAACTAGATGCTGGTACCGCAGCAGAGGGGAAGGTGCCGGGAGCGGTGGCTGTTAGCGAAGGCGCTTGGAGGCTTCTCAGCTGCCAAGATCCACCTCTAAAGACAAAATAAAGAGGTCTGGAGCTGTTCCCATCTGGACCGGCTGGTCTGTGCCTGGTGATGGATCCATCTAAAGGGATTGCACACACACCCCACGGGTGATCCCAGAACTGCTCGCAGGGGCAGGAGGGAATAAAGTCCACGCACACCCCACAGCGCGAACACATGCACATCCCAACACACAGGCAGGACGATGCAGGTGGTGCTCGCGCTCTCCCCGGGAAACCAGCACAGAAAGAACCAGTGAGAGAAGCCTCCTGTTCACAGTTCTGGTCCTCGTGGGGGACCTGAACCACTCTGGTGCCTGCTGGAAGGACAAATCCAGCAGGGATCGAGCGATCCAGGAGATTTCTAGTGCACATTTCCTGGCAGGGGTGGTGGAGGAAGGAAGGAGGAGAGGTGCTCTGCTGGGCCTGGCACTGGTGAACAAGGAAGAAGTGGTTGGGGATTTGAAAGCCAGCGGCAGCCTTGGCTGCAGTGACCCTGAGGTGGTAGAGTTGAGGATGGGGAGGGGAGGGAGCAGGGCAAAAACCAAGAGCACAGCCCTGGCTTCCAGGAGAGCAGAGTTCCACCCCGTGAGAGACCCCACCTCTGCTCCCTCCTCTGGCCAGGCCCAGCCTTGGGAACCAGCTGGTGGCCACAAGGAGACAAAACAAGGTGGGGGAAGAGTGGGGTGGGGAGGCACGGCAAGCATCTGTTCAGAAAAATTGGCTGCTGGGCTGTCTGTGTCTTCCCCAGACAGGGAGATTCCCTGAGCCGTGGTTGACAGCTCCGAGCGATAAGGGTGTAAATCAACTTTTGCGAGAAACTCCCTCAGAGCTAAAAACTGTAATGCTGCCTTTTTGAGGTCCTCCTTGAGTAAGTTCACGGGCAGACCTGTTAACACGTGCTGTTACCTTACTCAAAGTTGGAGGATTTTTGCAGGGAAGCACCGAACAAATGAAAACACGTTGGGGCTCTGGGCAAGTGTCTCGTAAAGAACTGTTTCACTAAGCCTTAAAATTGGGGGTGCCCCAACGCCAAATCGATGGGGTACCCTATGCTCAATTAGCAGCGATAGTCCAGCAGAAAAGCAAGGAAAGAGCGGGAAAGGAGGGGCTGCTTAAGCCGCAGGAACAGTGTCCTTACAGTCCCCTGAGACAGGAACTGAGAAAAATGGATGGACAACATCAGGAGCAGGGAAAGGTGTGGCAGGGACCATACAGGAGCCAGCAGGGTCCCTAAACCAAGACCGGCTCTCCTTAAAGAATAGCAACCTTTTAATCTCCCTTAAGGCCCTGAAAGCAGAGTCACTCGACTTTATCGTGGATACGGGAGCACAAACGTTCCCCCAAAAGTACTGTAGAAGCAGGGGGATTCAATAGCGCAGTTTAGGTAACTTTGGGCTCAGCAATACCCACTTAGGGAGCTTTGGGGCTTAAAGCCAGTAATTCAGCATGTTTTTTGTGATCAGAAATAACCATTTAGGGAGATTTTGGGCTCACATGCAGCTATTTTGGGAGATTTTTGGAGCCCAGGGAGCTTTTGGGCTGAGAAACAGCCACTTAGGGAGCTGTGGGGCCGAGAAACTGCCACTTCAAGCCATTTTGCATTCTGAAGCACTGATTTAGGCAGCTCCTGGGCTCAGAAACAGCAATTTGGTGAGCTTTTGGGCTTCAGGAAACCCATTCAGAGAGCTTTGGGGTCAGAAAAACTCAGTTTGGGAGGTGCTGGCATCCTGATCTTCTTTTTAGGGAGCTCTGGGGCTCCAAAACACTAACATAAGGCACTTTGTTGCTCAGAAGCATAAATTTAAGGAGCTTCTAGCAATTTTTTTGTGATCAGAAATAACCATTTAGAGAGCCTTTGGTCTCAGAGGCACCCATTTAGGGTGATTTTGGCCTCTGAAACACCCATTTAGGGAGCTTTTTCACTCAGACACACCCACTTGGGGAGCTTTTAGTCTGCGAAACATCCACTTCAGAAACTTCTGGGCTGAAAAACGGCCCCTAAGGGAGCTTTTGGGGTCTAAACCAGTGATCTAGGGAGGCTTTGGGGTCTAAACCACTGATGTATGGGGAGACAGTGGGGTAGCCCTGTATGTTAGGGAGTGCTTTGACTATGTAGAGCTTGACGATGGTGGTGATAGGGTTGAGTGTGTCTGGGTAAGAATCAGGGGGGAGGCCACCAAGGCAGCTATCACAGTGGGAGTCTGTTATAGACCACCCAAGCACGATGAAGAGTTGGCTGACATATTCTGTAAGCTGCTGGGAGAAGTCTCACGCTCGCTAGCCCTTCTTCTCGTGGGCGACTTCAAGTCAGCAGATGTCTGCTGGAAATACAGCACAGCAGAGAGGAAACAGTCTCTCCTCCTCACCACCCGGGGGAAGGCGAGGCCTGAGGAAGGCCCTGGGTGCTGGGCTCAGCACGGGCGGTGTGACCGGGGGCAGAGCCCTGTCTCCTGCCAGGTGCCGGCCCGGCCGACGCCAGCGGCTCCCGTCACGCAGCTCGTGCCGCCCAGGGCTGTGGCTGGAGCGCAGGCAGACCCGCATTTTGGGAAAGACTTGCCAAGGCAGAGCAAATCCAGGGCAGCTCCCTCCTGTCCCCTCCCCTCCTGTCATGTCCTCTGCCACCTCTCTGCCTCCCCTCCCTCCCTGAGCGGGCCAAGACCCCAGGAGCGGACTGAGGGAGGGCAGAGCTGAGAGAACAGCTCCAGGTGAAATGGCCCTTCCTGAAGGCCGTGTCTGCACCGGCGCAGCATCCCGGCTGGCTGAGGAGTAGCTGCAGTCAGGGGGTGAGATGCCATGGCCGGCGGGCTGGGTTGGGTGAGCGCAGCAGGACGAGGCCTGTGCCCCGACAGGGCCCTTCCCAGGGCGGCCTGACTCCTCTGGGAAGGGCCTGGACAGAAGCTTCTGGCGTTGGACTTTCTTGCTCTGAAGGTGCCCAAACTAAACCCCCAGAAAGCTACAGGATCATGACAGGCAGCTCTTCCTGCCCAAAATCACCCCCCTCCATCAGCGGGACCCAGCCCCGGGGTCTGTGGCAGCACGGGGGGCAGCAGGCGCAGGGCGGCTCCGTGAGGAGAGGCCCGAGCTGCCCCAGAGCTTTGCAGCTCACAAACACCCATGTAGGGATTTTTTGGGCTCACAAACAGCAAATTAGGGAGGTTTAGGGATTCAAAGAAGACATTAATGGAGCTGTGGGATCAGACACAGCCTTGTAGGGAGATTTTGGGTTCACACACACCTGTTTAGGGAGATTTTGGGCCCAGACAGCGCCACGCAGGGAGCCGTTAGGCTGAGAAACAGAAACTTAGTAACGTTTTGGGCTGAAAAACAGCCACTTAGGGAGCTTTTGGGGTCTAAACCACTGATTTGTGGATTTTTTGGGCTGAGAAACTGCCACATAAGGAGCTTTGGGGCGGAGAATCTGCCATTTAAAGTGATTTTGCAGTCATTAACAGTGTTTTAGGTAGCAAATGGGCTCAGAAATGGGAATTTAGTTAGCCTTTTGGCTTCAGAGAACCCATTCATGGAGCCGTGGGATCAGACACACCCATGTAGAGATTTTTTGGGTCAGAAACAGAAATTTAGTGAGCTATTGGGCATACACACACCCACTTAGGGAGCTCGTAGCCTGAGAAACAGCCACTTAGGGAACTTCTGGGCTGAGAGACAGCCACTAAGGGAGCTTTTGGGGTCTAAGCCACTGATTTCGGGAGCTTCTGGGATCTAAACCATTGCTTTACGGAGCTTTTGGGCTGAGAAATGGCCACTTAGGGAGCTTTTGGTTTCTAAACCACTGATTTAGGAAGCTTTTTGTGTCTGGAAGACACAGTTTGGGAGCTTTCGGGATCCAAAACACCGATTTAGAGAGCTTTGGGGCTCAGAAAGAGCAATTTAGTGAGCTTTTGGGCTTCACAATTTAGGGAGCTTTGGGCTCAGAAACAGCAATTCGGGGAGATTAGGACTAAACCGACTTCTTTAGGGAGCTTTTTTTTCTGAGAAACACTCATTTAGGGATTTTTTTGGCTCAGAAACAGCAATTTAGGGAGGTTTTGGGGTTCAAAGAAGCCATTCATTGAACTTTAGTACTCAGAAACACCCATGTAGAGTTTTTTTTTGGGTCAGGAACAGCCAGCCACTTAGGGAGCTGTGGGGCTGAGAAACTGCCACTTCAAGCTATTTTGCAGTCTGAAGCACTGATTTAGGTAACTCCTGGGCTCAGAAACAGCAATTTCGTGAGGTTTTGGGCTTCAGAAAACCCGTTCAGGGAGCTTTGGGGTCAGAAGCACTCAGTTTGGCAGCTTTTGGGATCCAAAACCACAGCTGAGGTAGCTTTGGGCTGAGGAATACCCACTTAGGGAGCTTTGGGGCTGAAATCCAAGAATTTAGGGATTTTTGGGGGTCCAGACACACCCATTTTGGGAGCTTTTGCACTCAGACACACGTAAGGCAATTTTGAGCTCAGAAAAAACCCAAGTGAGGAGCTCTTGGCCTCAGAAAAACCGATATGAGGAACTTTTGGGAGTCACAACAGCAATTGAGGGATCTGTGGGGCTTAACCCAGGAATTAAGGGAGCTTTGGGCTCTAAAAACAGATATTTTGGCAGCTTTGGGTCTCAGAAACAGGGATTTAGGGAGCTCTTGGGCTGAGCAACACCCACTTAGGGAGCTTTTGGGCCTCGAAAACACTTATTTAGGGAGCTTTGGGGCTCTGAAACAGTGTTTTGGTAGCTTTCGAGATCCAAAACTTTGATTTAGGGAGTGTTGTGGCTCAGACACATCCATTTAAGGAGTTTTGGTGGTCAAACCTCTTATATGGGGAGCTCTGGGTCTCAGAAACACTAACATAGGGTGCTTGGTTGCTCAGAAGCATAAATTTAAGGAGCTTTTGAGCTCAACCCCAGTAATTTAGCAAGTTTCTTTGTGATGAGAAGTAACCATTTAGGGAGCTTTTGGTCTCAGACACACCCATGTAGGGCAATTTTGAGCTCAGAAACACCCATTTAGGGTGTTAGCCCTTGTCTCAGACACACCCACTTGGGGAGCTTTTAGTGTGAGAAACATCCACCTCAGAAACCTCTGGGCTGAAAAACAGCCACTAAGGGAGCTTTTGGGGTCTAAACCAGTGATTTAGGGAGGCTTTGGGGTCTAAACCACTGATTTGTGGGGAGACAGTGGGGTAGCCCTGTATGTTAGGGAGTGCTTTGACTATGTAGAGCTTGACAATGGTGGTGATAGGGTTGAGTGTGTCTGGGTAAGAATCGGGGGGGGAGGCCACCAAGGCAGGTGTCACGGTGGGAGTCTGTTACAGGCACATTCTGGGCTCTGCCTTTCAGGACTGGAACTGGTGGTGACAGCCCTGTCCTGTCCCCCTCCAGAGGCAGGAGGAGATGATCATCCCTGGATGACCCCCCCCTACCCCCCTGGGAGCCCTGGGCCATTTCCCTCTAATGATCAATAAACCCCTTCAGCAAAGCTATGCTCTGGGGGGGGGTGTGTGTCCCTGTCCATGTCCCCTCTCCGCTGCCAGTGCCCCGGGTCCTCTCTGGCTGCACCACCGCCATGAGCAGAGCGGCTGAGGGAGCCCGGATGCCTGGGGTGTCTCTGTAAAGGAGATCCCCTTCCCACCCACCACGTGCCCCCCGATAAGGGCAGATTAGGGCAAAGTGGAGTGTCCCCCCAGGAGGCTGGGAGAGGCAAGGGGCAGATGGTGCCAGCCCTTGGGGCACGTGGTGCTTTGGAGGCACAGCGGGAAACAGGTTCTTACCAGGGCTCCAGTGAGCACCATCCCCCACATCGCACAATGGGGTGTCGGGGCAGGAGAGGAGCACGGAGAGGCAGCCCAGAGCCCCGGGTCCTCTGCCCCGCTCTGGGAGGGGTGGTGGTTCCCTGCCCCATGGACTCAGCCCTCCTGGCTTCACAGGAGATTTCAGAGCCCCACGCTGGGCCCATGTGCCTTCCTGGACCCCCAGCCCCACACCCTTGTTGGGGGCACCCCCCATCACAGACCAGGAAGGCAAGTCATGGGCTCCAGACACTGGACGGACCTCTCCCCGTGCCTCGCCATGTGTGGCCCAGCTTTGTGGGACTTTGTGTTCATTATTTCTCAGCTGTGGTTTTGTCTCTCCAGGCAGGCACTGAATTACCAACTTTTACATTAGGAATTGTTCCCTCACCCTGCATTTTTTTGTCACATTTTTCCCTGCATGTGATGATCTGAAAGGGTCTTTTCCAACCTCAATGATTCTCTATGATTTCATGTCTTCAGCAGGGTCGACTGCAGGGGAATATTTCCCAGGGGGCTGGGAGGACCTGAGAGTCTCCAGGGCAGCGAACTGCAAGCGGGGCTGATGGGCAGCATCATCCTGTGGCTCATCCCTGGGCTGTGGGGTTGGGGCAGGAGCTGTCAGCTGGGAAACCAAAAAAGGGTTTCCTTTTTTTTGGAAGAAAAAAAGAAAAACGGGAAGCCAGAACCCAAAATTTACAAGACACAGGCGTGACAGAGCAAACATGGAGCCAAGGAGAAGAACCCAGCCTCGCTGCTCACAGTAATTGGTGGGCCATGGAGAAAGCACAGGCACCACTGCCAGGAAGGTCAGCCTGGACTCTGCAAGAGTGTGACCCAGGGGGACCCTGGCCTGGGAGGGATGCGGGAATTGATAGAGCTGTGTGAACCCGTGAGCGATGTGCAGGGGAAAGGGGAGCAGGAGGAATAAAGATGGGGATTGACAGAATCACAGAATCATTGAATACCAGGTTGGAAGGGAACTCAGGGATTCTCTGGTGCAACCTTTCCTTGCAAAAGCTCCGTCTAGACAAGATGTGCCAGCACCCCATCCAGGGTTCCTTTTGTTCCTGAAGCCATGAGAGCCCTCCACTTGCTTCTGATCCACAGAGATTCCAACAAGAGATCCTCGACCTCACTCACCTTGTGAGTCAGTTAGAAGCAGCTGCTTCACAGTTCCAAGGTTATGGTGCTAAGCTTTCTATCTCTGCTGTAGGAGTGTCCAGTTTGGGGATCTTTTGGAACAAAGAAGAAATAGGTGGAGTTCTGGAGTCCGTGTCTCTGGAACTGTTCAGACAGCTTCCATCGGAAGTAGTCTTTTTGCACTGAAGCCCACTAGCATTTTGACTAACATCTGGCATGGTTTGCTGATGAACAGTTAAAAAAAATAATGACGCCTTCAAGTAATTACAAAAGCAAAAAAATACTGCCAGACGAGCCACATTTTTATTTATACCTTCTTTCTTTTCTGTCAGGTTTTCTGCAGGCAAAAAATGGTGCAGATGTTTTCACATGAGCTGCCTCAATCTTCATGCCTTCCTTTAGTACGCTTAGGTTATTAGCCTGCCTGTAAACTAATACGAAATTTAGTGTTGTAGCTCTTTTTTTTTGTCATAATGTTGAATCACAGCGCCACGGGATGTCCTGTACAGGACAAGCATCAGTACAGATATCAGTGCAAGTCGGAGGAAGTCACCCCACCTGGCCTGAAAGTCGGGCAAGAGTTGTGATGCATTTTCCTGGGCTTTTCTCATATGCCAAAGCACGAGCTAAAAAGGTCGGGTCTTCCTGCATTTACTCATGTTGTGTGAGCACAGCTCAGGCAGGTACCATGGATAAACTCTTCCTCAGTGCAAACCAACGTTTAAAGGAGTCCACCGTTCAGAAACTCTTTCTGCAAACACACTTGTCCCTTTAGAAGAGTTACCTGATTTCCTTAGTTCTTCACGGCGATAGCTGGGCATGAGCCTGAGAGCACACGTGCCCTTCTGAAAGGCACAAGAGCAGGCCAGCTGGGAAGAAGTGAAGAGGTGATGGAAAAG